>NC_041391.1:178439511-178486844 GCF_002162155.2 Triticum dicoccoides
GTCGCCGTCGTCGTCGCCGCTGCCGCCGCCGTTCGCCGCCGTAGCCACCGCCTCCCGCCGCCGCTCGGAGCCCTCCCGCCCCACCAGAGCCCCGCCGAAGCCGCCGGACCTCGCCGGAGCCCTGATTCAAGGTAGCCGCCCGCCGCCCCGATTTTCTAAAGAAATCCGATTCAGTTTTTTTGAAAACCCTAGGTTTTTATATTATTTTTTCTAGATCGATTTTTTTATTTTTTCTCGGTTTATTTATTTAGCGAGCATTCGCTCGTTCGTTTGTTTTAACGAATGAGTTCACTGTTTAGTTGCAGTCAACGAACGTCCGTTCATTAGACTGTTCGTCAGTTTTTCTTTTTCACGGATTTTTCGCGATTATTCCAGATCGTGATTTCTAATCCGATTTTCCTTTTAGTTTATCTTTCGCTCGTTTATCGGAATCAGGCGATTCAAGCGCCTAGAATTTCGTCTCGAAACCCTCTTTCCGTTTAACCAACTCAAACAAGTTTTTGCTACTGTAAAATTTGACTTAGGTCCAGATTAGTAAACGAAGCTTGTTTCTTTCGCCGTTTCACTTTCGTTGCTTCGTTTGATTTGATTCTTTTTGCAAACTGAAGTTCTTAAGTGGAACTTTCTGGTTAGCTATCTTATTTGAGTTTTACCTATGCATTAGATGAGTACTTATTGTATGCTTGTTTGTTTGTGATACAGTACCCGGAGTGCGCCGCTTGCTACTTCGAATCTCTAGGTTTCACGGGTCATCAGCAAGGCAAGTAACACTTTGATCATACCTCTTTACTACCCAGTTTTATTGCATTAGATCAATCCTAAAACAACTGCATGATTAGGATCTGATTAATATGTGGGTTTTGGGAAGTAGATGAGGTAGTACCAATTACCTGTTTTATTATCAAACCCCTTGGGAGTTACTTCTACGTTTGCTTATATTGCCAGGCTATGCTAGTAGACGTGGATTGGGTGAGTGTTTTCATGACAGATGTGAGATGGTTATTTAATGGTTTATTTAAGGTGGCAACTTAAACTCACATCTGGGTGGATTGAGGCACCTGGGATTCCAGTGATTGCCTGTTTTTCTTTATGGACCGCCACCCAGGCTCAAAGGGATCATGAGATTATTCATGCTAGAAAATTTCATGTGCAACCACAAGATACTATGGGCTCTAGCATAGTTGATTAAGTTGTGTGAACTCTTACTGTGGTAGACTAGCATATGTAGGGGAAAGTAGGTGTAACTGTCTAGCCGATCGTAAGGTGCCAGCACTTCTGAAAGACTATGTCTCGGTCATTCGTTTTCTCAAACACCATGTAGTGCGAGAATTCCAACGGAGGAGATCAAGTCTTGTGGGGAAAAGTGCGCAAACCTCTGCAGAGTGTATAAACTAATCATGGTTAGCCGTGTCCCCGGTTATGGACGTTTTGAGCATCTAGTACTTGGATTATCATGCGAATCTCATCATGTTACTTTAATTTAATTTTGTTGGGTTTAAAGTTGAAGCTTAATTGGGATTGAGTTGGGTGAACATTCTCAATGTTTAACAACCACCATGATAGTTAAATAAAATTTATTCCTTTGTAGTAGGGAAAAATTGGCTTTATGCAAAACTGTAACCATAGAGCTTTCCACCAGCCTTATATGCATGTAGTATAGCATATTTCTGTTCATTACTCTCTATGTGTTACATTGCCAGCATATTCCATGTGCTGACCCATTTACGGGTTGCAACGTTCATGTTGCAGACTTTTCAGACGACGAGTAAGGTGCCTTAGGTCGTCGTCTTATACTTAGTGATGTCGTTGGAGTTGACGGACTCGCTTATCTTCCCGCACAAGAGTTTTTGATTGAGCTTTTGCCAGGCACAGGGCCGATATCTAAGAGACCGTACAGGATGCCCGCACAAGATTTGGAGAAAATTAAGGAGCAGATTAAGGAGTTACTGGATAAAGGTTATATTCACCCAAGTTCATCACCTTGGGGATCGCCAGTGCTTCTAATGGAGAAGAAGTATGGATCATTGAGGATGGTTGTTGATTATCGAGGATTGAACGAAGTGACAATCAAGAACAAGTACCCGTTGCCGATGATCAACGATTTATTTGACCAGTTGCATGGAGCTAAGGTATTTTCCAAGATCGATCTGCGATCAGGATACCACCAGTTGAAGATTCGAGAGCAGGATATACCTAAGATGACTTTTACCACTAGGTACGGGCTGTATGAGTATACCGTTATGTCATTTGGTCTGACTAACGCGCCTGCCTATTTCATGAACATGATGAACAAGGTGTTTATGGAATTTCTGGATAAGTTCTTCATGGTCTTTATTGATGATATTTTGGTCTACTCGAAGAACGAAGAGGAGCATAAGGAGCATTTGCGTTTGGTACTCGGGACGCTCAGAGAACATCAGTTATATGCAAAGTTCAGCAAGTGTGAACTTTGGTTGAAGGAAGTTGGATTCCTCGAACATGTTATATCCGGAGAAGGAATAGCAGTAGACCCCACCAAGTTGTCACTGTGACAAATTGGGAAGCACCAACAACAGTGGGAGAGATCCGGAGTTTTCTTGGACTCGCAGGATACTACCGGAGATTCATTGAGAATTTCTCGAAGATTGCTAAGCCCATGACAAAGTTGTTGAAGAAGGATACCAAGTTCAAATGGACTCAGGAATGTGAGGCCAGTTTCCAGGAGTTGAAGAAACGTTTGGTTACATCACCGGTGTTGATTCTGCCAGATCAGCACAAGGATTATGAAGTATATTGCGACGCTTCTCGTCGAGGACTTGGAGCGATGCTTATGCAGGAGGGAAGAGTTGTTTCATATTCCTCACGACAACATAAGCCCCATGAGTTGATTTATGCTACCCATGATTTGGAGTTAGCAGTCGTAGAGCACGCATTGAAGACATGGAGACATTTTCTCATCGGACCCCATTGGGAGGTGTACAGGGATCACAAGAGTTTGAAGTACATCTTCACACAGAAGGAGTTGAATCTCAAGCAAAGGAGATGGTTGGAGCTCATCAAGGATTATGATATGAGATTGCATTATCATCCCGGAAAGGCTAACGTAGTAGCCGATGCGTTGAGCCGCAAGAGCCATGTCAACACACTCATGACCAGAGAGTTACCTAAGGAGTTAGCCAAGGATCTTCGTGAGCTATGTTTAGAGATAGTTCCGAGAGGCTATGTTGCAGCATTGGAGATTTAGTCGACTTTGATGGATAAGATCAGAGAAGCTCAGAAGACTAACAAGGAGACCGCCGCTATAAAGGAGAAGATGAACAAAGGAAAAGCTAAAGGATTTCGTGAGGATGAGTATGATACCTGATGGTTTGAGGATCGCGTTTATGTGCCTAATGATCCGGAGATCAGGAAGTTGATTCTGCAGGAGGCCCATGATTCGCCATACTCGATTCAGCCAGGAAATACCAAGATGTATCTGGATTTGAAAGACATTTTCTGGTGGACCGGAATGAAGAAGGATATTGCGGGGTACGTAGCAGTTTGTGATGTATGTCAGAGAGTGAAAGCAGAGCATCAGAAGCCAGCAGGATTGCTACAACCATTTCCGATACCCGAATGGAAGTGGGATAAGCTAGGCATGGATTTTAGCATAGGATTGCCCATGACTCGTTCAGGCTATGACTCGATTTGGGTTGTAGTTGATCGTTTGACAAAAATAGCTCATTTCATCCCCGTGAAGACCACTTACACCAGTGCTAAGTTGGCTAAGATTTACATGACCAGGATCGTATCTCTACATGGAGTTCCGAGGAGCATTGTATCAGATAGAGAAACCCAGTTTACCTCAAAGTTCTGGAATCAGTTGCACGAAACATTGGGTACCAGGCTAGAGTTCAATATAGCCTTTCTTTCGCAGACAGATGGACAGACCGAGAGAGTCAATCAGATTTTTGAGGATATGCTGAGAGCTTGTGCACTAGATTATGTATCTAGTTGGGACGACAATTTGCCATATGCAGAGTTCTCTTACAACAACAGTTATCAATCCAGTTTGAAGATGACCCCTTTCGAAGCCTTGTACGGAACAAGGTGCAGAACCCCGCTGTTGTGGGATGAAGTTGGATATCGCCAGTTGTTTGGACCAGATTTGATTAGGAGTCTGAACAGAAGGTGAAGTTGATTCGTGATAGGCTCAAGGTAGCCCAGTCCAAGCAAAAGAGCTATGCAAATTCAAAATGCAAGGAGATAGCTTACGAAGTTGGAGATAGAGTTTATCTTCGTGTATCTCCACTTCGAGGAGTTAAGCACATTGGAGTTAAGGTAAAGTTAGCGCCATGTTTTGTGGGACCATACAAAGTTTTGGAGCGTATGGGAGAAGTTGCTTACAAGTTGGAATTGCCCGAAGGATTGTCAGGAGTTCATGACGTGTTCCACGTTTCCCAATTGAAGAAGTGCCACGCAGAGATGGCTGATATACCGCTGAGGGATACAATCCCGCTGGAAGCGATTCAGTTGGATAGTGATTTAACCTACGAGGAGAAACCAGTCAAAATTCTCGAATATGCCAGCCGAGTCACCCGCAGCAAGGTTATCAAGTTTTGCAAAGTTTAGTGGAGCCACCACACCGAGGATGAAGCCACCTGGGAGCGAGAGGAAGATCTGCTGAAGGACAACCCTCACCAATTTTCTAGCCAACCCGAATCTCGAGGGCGAGATTCATCTTAAGGGGGGTAGGTTTGTAACGTCCCAAATTTTCAATTTGGAATGTTATACATTAGATCATCATTGCATATCATATTTTATTGCATTTTGGCTCGATCCTGGAAATTTTATGCAACTCAAGGACCCACGAAGAGAGTTGGGAATTTCGTTATTTTCATATTTGAGTTTTCTCAAATTTTGAAAATAGGATCATTTGATTCTATTTATTTTATCTTCAATTATTTCTATTATAAAAATATGAGAGAGGGAATAAAATGACTTTCCCAAAATAAATAAATATTGAGAATTTAATAATAAAATCAAATAAGTTTTTATTTCGGAGTTTTTCGCCATTTTATTGAATTTAGGAAAATTGCACTTTTTTAAAACTGCATATTAGGGCCAAGGAAATGTTCATCTTGTTCTAAATATTTTATTTAGACGGTAAAAAATTATTTTGGCATTTTTAGAATTTTATTTTATTTTCTAGAATTTTACTTAGTATTGGTGGAATTTATTTATATATAAAAAAATTGCGCGCGCCCGATTGGGCCGAAGGCCCAGCCGAGCCAGGCCAGGCCCGCGCCGCCGCCGCCGCCTTCCCCCGCGGGAGTCCAACCCGCCGCCGCCACCGAGTCCGACCGGGGCATGCCTCTTGAGGCCGACCCCGACCCGGCGCCCCCTACACCAAGCCGGACACCGCCTCCCCTCCAATAAATACTGCCGCCGCCCGCCCCACCCCGCCACCCGACCCGCCTCGCCTCCCGCCGCCGCCGTTCGCGCCACCGCCACCGTCGCTGCTGCTGCCGCGGTTCACCGCCATAGCCACCGCCTCCCACCGCCGCCCCACCAGAGCCCCGGCCGGAGCCGCCGGAGCCCCAAGCCGAGGTAGCCGCCCGCCTCCCCGGTTTTCTAAAGAAAACCGATTCGTTTTTTTTGAAAACCCTAGGTTTTTATATTTTTTCTAGATTTTTTTTATTTTTTCCCGGTTTATTTGTTTAGCGAGCATTCGCTCTTCGTTCATTTTAACGGATGAGTTCAACATTTAGTTGCAGTCAACGAACGTCCGTTCATTAGACTGTTTGTCAGTTTTTCTTTTTCTCCGATTTTGCGCGATTATTCCAGATCGCGATTTCTAATCCTATTTTCGTTTTAGTTTATCTTTTCGCTCGTTTATCAGAATCAGGCGATTCAAGCGCCTAGAGTTTCGTCTCGAAACCCTCTTTCCGTTTAACCAACTCAAACAAGTTTTTGCTATTGTAAAATTTGACTTAGGTCAACATTAGTAAACGAAGCTTGTTTCTTTCACCGTTTGATTTTCGTTGCTTTGTTTGATTTGATTCTTTTTTGCAAATCGGAGTTCTTAAGTTGAACTTTTTGGTTAGTTATCTTATTTGAATTTTACCTGCGCATTAGATGAGTACTTATTGTATGCTTGTTTGTTTGCGATAGAGTACCCGGAGTGCGCCGCTTGCTACTTCGAATCTCTAGGTTTCAGGGATCATCAGCAAGGCAAGTAACGCTTTGATCATACCTCTTTACTACCCAGTTTTATTGCATTAGATCAAGCCTCAAACAATTGCATGATTAGGATCTGATTAATATGTGGGTTTTGGGAAGTAGATGAGGTAGTACCTATTACCTGTTTTATTATCAATCCCCTTGGGAGTTACTTTTACGTTTGCTTATATTGCCATGCTATGCTAGTAGACGTGGATTGGGTGAGTGTTTTCATGACAGCTGTGAGATGGTTATTTAATGGTTTATTTAAGGTGGCAACTTAAACTCACATCTGGGTGGATTGAGGCACATGGGATTCCAGTGATTGCCTGTTTTTCTTTATGGACCGCCACCCAGGCTCAAAGGGATCATGGGATTATTCATGCTAGAAACTTCCGTGTGCAGCCACAAGCTACTATGGTCTCTAGCATAGTTGATTAAGTTGTGTGAACTCTTACAGTGGTAGACTAGCAGATGTAGGGGAAAGTAGGTGTAACTGTCTACCCGATCGTAAGGTGCCAGCACTTCTGAAAGACTATGTCTTAGTCATCCGTTTTCTCAAACACCATGTAGTGCGAGAATTCCAACGGAGGAGATCGAGTCTTGTGGGGAAAAGTGCACAAACCTCTGCAGAGTGTATAAACTAATCATGGTTAGCCGTGTCCCCGGTTATGGACGTTTTGAGCATCTAGTACTTGGATTATCATGTGAAACTCATCATGTTACTTTAATTTAATTTTGTTGGGTTTGAAGTTGAAGCTTAATTGGGATTGAGTTGGGTGAACATTCTCAATGTTTAACAACCACCATGATAGTTAAATATAATTTATTCCTTTGTAGTAGGGAAAAATTGGCTTTATGCAAAACTGTAACCATAGAGCTTTCCACCAGCCTTATATGCATGTAGTATAGCATATTTCTGTTCATTACTCTCTATGTGTTACATTGCCAACATATTCCATGTGCTGACCCATTTACGGGTTGCAACGTTCATGTTGCAGACTTTTCAGATGATGAGTAAGGTGCCTTAGGTCGTCGTCTTATACTTAGTGATGTTGTTGGAGTTAACGGACTCGCTTATCTTCCCGCACAAGAGTTTTTGATTGAGCTTTTGCCAGGCACAGGGCCGATATCTAAGAGACCGTACAGGATGCCCGCACAAGATCTGGAGAAAATTAAGAAGCAGATTAAGGAGTTACTGGATAAAGGTTATATTCGCCCAAGTTCATCACCTTGGGGATCGCCAGTGCTTCTAGTGGAGAAGAAGGATGGATCATTGAGGATGGTTGTTGATTATCGAGATTGAACGAAGTGACAATCAAGAACAAGTACCCATTGCCGATGATCAACGATTTGTTTGACCAGTTGCATGGAGCTAAGGTATTTTCCAAGATCGATCTGCGATCAGGACACCACCAGTTGAAGATTCGAGAGCAGGATATACCTAAGACGGCTTTTACCACCAGGTATGGGCTGTATGAGTATACCGTTATGTCATTTGGTCTGACTAACGCGTCTGCCTATTTCATGAACATGATGAACAAGGTGTTTATGGAATTTCTGGATAAGTTTGTCATGGTGTTCATTGATGATATTTTGTTCTACTCGAAGAACGAAGAGGAGCATAAGGAGCATTTGCGTTTGGTACTCGGGATGTGATGCTTATGTCAAGAAACTTCAACCTGAAAAGCTCGAACCCAGGTCATAAAAATGCGTCTTCATAGGATACCCTAAGGAAACCATTGGGTATACCTTCTATCTTAGATCCGAAGGCAAGATCTTTGTTGCCAAGAACGGATCCTTTCTGGAAAAAGAGTTTCCCTTGAAAGGAGTAAGTGGGAGGAAAGTAGAACGCGATGAAGTACTACCTCTTGAACCGGAAAGTAGTGCAGCTCAGGAAAATGTTCCTGTGGTGCCTACACCGACTGGAGAGGAAATTAATGATGATCATCAAGGTACTTCGGATCAAGTTGCTACTGAACTTTGTAGGTCCACGAGGACACGTTCCACACCAGAGTGGTATGGCAACCCTGTCCTGGAAATCATGTTGTTAGACAACAGTGAACCTTCGAACTATGAAGAAGCGATGGCGGGCCCAGATTCCAACAAATGGCTAGAAGCCATGCAGTCCGAGATATAATCCTTGTATGAAAACAAAGTATGGACTTTGACTGACTTGCCCGATGATCGACGAGCGATAGAAAACAAATGGATCTTTAAGAAGAAGACGGACGCGGATGGTAATGTCACCATCTATAAAGCTCGACTTGTTGCTAAGGGTTATCGACAAGTTCAAGGGGTTGACTATGATAAGACTTTCTCTCCCGTAGCGAAGCTGAAGTCCGTCCGAATCATGTTAGCAATTGCCGCATACTATGATTATGAGATATGGTAGATGGACGTCAAAACGGCATTCCTTAACGGTTATCTTAAGGAAGAGCTGTATATGATGCAGCCGGAAGGTTTTGTCGATCCTAAGAATGCTAACAAAGTATGAAAGCTCCAGCGATCCATTGATGGGCTGGTGCAAGCATCTCGGAGTTGGAACATTCGCTTTGATGAGATGATCAAAGCGTTTGCGTTTATGCAGACTTATGGAGAAGCCTGCGTTTACAAGAAAGTGAGTGGGAGCTATGTAGCATTTCTCATATTATATGTAGATGACATACTTTTGATGGGAAATGATATAGAATTCTTGGACAGCATTAAGGCCTACTTGAATAAGTGTTTTTCAATGAAGGACCTTGGAGAAGCTGCTTACATATTAGGCATCAAGATCTATAGGGATAGATCGAGACGCCTCATAGGTCTTTCACAAAGCACATACCTTGATAAGATTTTGAAGAAGTTCAAAATGGATCAGTCCAAGAAAGGGTTCTTGCCTATATTGCAAGGTGTGAGATTGAGCTCGGCTCAATGCCCGACCATGGCAAAAGATAAAGAAGAGATGAGTGTCATCCCCTATGCCTCAGCCATAGGATCTATTATGTATGCCATGCTGTGTACTAGACCAGATGTAAACCTTGCCGTAAGTTTGGTAGGAAGGTACCAAAGTAATCCCGGCAAGGAACACTGGACAGCGGTCAAGAATATCTTGAAGTACCTGAAAAGGACAAATGACATGTTTCTCGTTTATGGAGGTGACGAAGAGCTCGTCGTAAAGGGTTACGTCGACGCTAGCTTCGACACAGATCTGGATGACTCTAAGTCACAAAGTGGATACGTGTATATGTTGAATCGTGGAGCAGTAAGCTGGTGCAGTTGCAAGCAGAGCGTCATGGCGGGATCTATATGTGAAGCGGAGTACATGGCAGCCTCGGAGGCAACACATGAAGCAATGTGGATGAAGGAGTGCATCACCGACCTAGGAGTCATACCCAATGCGTCGGGGCCAATCACTCTCTTCTGTGACCACACTGGAGCTATTGCCCTTGCTAAGGAGCCCAGGTTTCACAAGAAGACCAGGCACACCAAGCATCGTTTCAACTCCATCCATGAAAATGTTCAAGATGGAGACATAGCTATTTGCAAAGTACATACGGATCTGAATGTCGCAGATCTGTTGACTAAACCTCTTCCGCGAGCAAAACATGATCAACACCAGAACTCTATGGGTGTTCGATTCATCACAATGTAACTAGATTATTGACTCTAGTGCAAGTGGGAGACTGTTGGAAATATGCCCTAGAGGCAATAATAAAAGGATTATTATTATATTTCTTTGTTCATGATAGTTGTCTTTTATTCATGCTATAATTGTATTATCCGGAAATCGTAATACACATGTGAATACTTCGACCACGACATGTCCCTAGTGAGCCTCTAGTTGACTAGCTCGTTGATCAACAGATAGTCATGGTTTCCCGACTATGGACAATGGATGTCGTTCATAACGGGATCACATCATTAGGAGAATGATGTGATGGACAAGACCCAATCCTAAGCATAGCACAAGATCGTGTAGTTCATTTTGCTAGAGCTTTTCCTATGTTAAGTATCTCTTCCTTAGACCATGAGATCGTGTAACTCCCGGATACCGTAGGAGTGCTTTGGGTGTACCAAACGTCACAACATAACTGGGTGACTATAAAGGTGCACCATAGGTATCTCCGAAAGTGTCTATTGGGTTGACACGAATTGAGACTGGGATTTGTCACTCCGTATAACGGAGAGGTATCACTGGGCCCACTCGGTAGTGCATCATCATAATGAGCTCAAGGTGATCAAGTGTCTGGTCACGGGATCATGCATTACGGTATGAGTAAAGTGACTTGCCGGCAACGAGATTGAACGAGGTATTGGGATACCGACGATCGAATCTCGGGCAAGTAACATACCGTCTGACAAAGGGAATAGTATACGGGGTTGCTTGAATCCTCGACATCGTGGTTCATCTAATGAGATCATCGAGGAGTATGTGGGAGCCAACATGGGTATCCAGATCCTGCTATTGGTTATTGACTAGAGAGCCGTCTCGGTCATGTCTGCATGTCTCCCGAACGCGTAGGGTCTACACACTTAAGGTTCGGTGATGCTAGGGTTGTATGAATATGAGTATGCAGCAAACCGAAAGTTGTTTGGAGTCCCGGATGAGATCCCGGATGTCACGAGGAGTTTCGGAATGGTCCAGAGGTAAAGAATTATATATAGGAAGTGTGGTTTCGGCCATCGGGAAAGTTTCGGGGTCATCCGGTATTGTATCGGGACCACCGGAAAGGTCCCGGGGGTCCACCGGGTGGGGCCACCTATCCTGGAGGGCCCTGTGGGCTGAAGTGGGAGGGGCACCAGTCCCTAGTGGGCTAGTGCGCCCCCCCTTGGGCCCCCCTGCGCCTAGGGTTGAAAACCCTAGGGTGGGGGGCGCACCCCACTTGCCTTGGGGGGCACTCCACGCCCCCTGGCCGCCGCCCCCCCTTGGAGATCTGATCTCCAGGGCCGGCGCCCCCCAAGGGGCCTATATAAAGGAGGGGGGAGGGAGGGAAGCCGCACCTAAGTCTTGGCGCCTCCCTCCCCCTGCTACACCTCCTCCTCCTCCCGTAGTTGCTTGGCGAAGCCCTGCCGGAGCCCTACTGCATCCACCACCACGCTGTCGTGTTGTTGGATCTTCATCAACCTCTCCTTTCCCCTTGCTGGATCAAGACGGAGGAGACGTCACGCTGACCGTACGTGTGTTGAACACGGAGGTGCCGTCCGTTCGGCGCTAGGATCTCCGGTGATAGGATCACGACGAGAACGACTACCTCAACCCCTTTCTCTTGAATGCTTCCGCACGCGATCTACAAGGGTATGTAGATGCATCTCTCTCTCTCTCGTTGCTAGATGAACTCATAGATGGATCTTGGTGAACGTAGATTTTTTTTTATTTTGTGCAACGTTCCCCAACAGTGGCATCATGAGCTAGGTCTATGCATAGTTCTCTATTGCACGAGTAGAACACAAATCTGTTGTGGGCATAGATCTTGTCAACTTGCTTGCTACTACTAGTATTTTCTTGCTTCAGCGGCATTGTGGGATGAAGCGGCCCAGACCGACCTTATACGTGTGCTTACGAGAGACATGTTCCACCGACTGACATGCACTAGTTGCATAAGGTGGCTAGCGGGTGTCTGTCTCTCCTACTTTAGTTGGAGCGGATTCGATGAAAAGGGTCCTTATGAAGGGTAAATAGAAGTTGACAAAATCATGTTGTGGTTATTCGTAGGTAAGAAAACGTTCTTGCTAGAACCCAATTGCAGCCACGTAAAAGATGCAACAACAATTAGAGGACGTCTAACTTGTTTTTGCAGCAATTGTCATGTGATGTGATATGGCCAGAAGTTGTGATGAATGATCAATGATATATTGTGATGTATGAGATCATGTTCTTCTTATAGGAATCACGACTTGCATGTCGATGAGTATGACAACCGGCAGGAGCCATAGGAGTTGTCTTAATTATTGTATGACCTGCGTGTCAATGATTTAACGCCATGTAATTACTTTACTTTATTGCTAAACCGTTAGCTACAGTAGTAGAAGTAATAGTTGGCGAGAAACTTCATGGAGGCACGATGATGGAGATCATGATGATGGAGATCATGGTGTCATGCCGGTGACGAAGATGATCATGGAGCCCCGAAGATGGAGATCGAAGGAGCTATATGATATTGGCCATATCATGTCACTAACTGTGCACCGTTGCTAAAGTTCGTCGTTTCGAAGCACCACGTGATGATCGGGTGTGATAGATCCTTACATTCACATACAATGGGTGTAAGACAGTTTTACACATGCAAAACACTTAGGGTTAACTTGACGAGCCTAGCATGTACAGACATGGCCTCGGAACACAAGAGACCGAAAGGTCGAACATGAGTCGTATGGAAGATACGATCAACATGGAGATGTTCACTGATGATGACTAGTCCGTCTCACGTGATGATCGGACACGACCTAGTCGACTCAGATCGTGTAACACTTAGATGACTAGAGGGATGTCAAATCTGAGTGGGAGTTCGTTAAATAATTTGATTAGATGAACTTAATTATCATGAACTTAGTCTAAAATCTTTGCAAAATATGTCTTGTAGATCAAATGGCCAACACTCATGTCAACATGAACTTCAACGCGTTCCTAGAGAAAACCAAGCTGAAAGATGATGGCAGCAACTATTCGGACTGGGTCCGGAACCTGAGGATCATCCTCATAGCAGCCAATAAAGCATATGTCCTAGAAGGACCGCTAGGTGAAGCACCCATCCCAGAGAACCAAGACGTTATGAACGCTTGGCAGTCACGTGCTGATGATTACTCCCTCGTTCAGTGCGGCATGCTTTACAGCTTAGAACTGGGGCTCCAAAAGCGTTTTGAGCAACACAGAGCATATGAGATGTTCGAGGAGCTGAAAATGGTTTTTCAAGCTCATGCCCGGGTCGAGAGATATGAAGTCTCCGACAAGTTCTATAGTTGTAAGATGGAGGAAAACAGTTCTGTCGTGAGCACATACTCAAAATGTCTGGGTTGCACAACCGCCTGTCCCAGCTGGACATTAACCTCCCGGACGAGGCGGTCATTGACAGAATCCTTCAGTCGCTCCCACTGAGCTACAAGAGCTTTGTGATGAACTACAATATGCAGGGGAGTGTGAAAACCATTCCTGAAGTATTCTCAATGCTGAAGTCAGCAGAGGTTGAAATCAAGAAAGAACATCAAGTGTTGATGGTCAATAAAACCACCAAGTTCAAGAAGGGCAAGGGTAAGAAGAACTTCAAGAAGGACGGCAAAGATGTTGCCGCGCCCGGCAAGCCTGTTGCCGGAAAGAAGTCAAAGAATGGACCCAAGCCTGAGACTGAGTGCTTTTATTGCAAAGGGAAGGGTCACTGGAAGCGGAACTGCCCCAAATACTTTGCGGACAAGAAGGCCGGCAACACTAAAGGTATATGTGATATACATGTAATTGATGTGTACCTTACCAGTACTCGTAGTAACTCCTGGGTATTTGATACCGGTGCCGTTGCTCACATTTGTAACTCACAACAGGAGCTGCGGAATAAGCGGAGACCGGCGAAGGACGAGGTGACGATGCGCGTCGGGAATGGTTCCAAGGTCGATGTGATCGACGTAGGCACGCTACCTCTACACTTACCCACGGGATTAGTTATGAACCTTAATAGTTGTTATTTAGTGCCAAGTTTGAGCATGCACATTGTATCTGGATCTCGTTTAATACGAGATGGCTACTCATTTAAATTCGAGAATAATGGTTGTTCTATTTATATGAGAGATATGTTTTATGGTCATGCCCCAATGGTCAATGGTTTATTCTTAATGAATCTCGAACGTAATGTTACACATATTCATAGTGTGAATAACAAAAGATGTAAAGTTGATAACGATAGTCCCACATACTTGTGGCACTGCCGCCTTGGTCACATTGGTGTCAAGCGCATGAAGAAGCTCCATGCTGATGGACTTTTAGAGTCTCTCGATTACGAATCATTTGACACATGCGAACCATGCCTCATGGGCAAAATGACCAAGACTCCGTTCTCCGGAACAATGGAGCGAGCAACCAACTTATTGGAAATCATACATACTGATGTGTGTGGTCCGATGAGCGTTGAGGCTCGCGGAGGATATCGTTATGTTCTCACTCTCACTGATGACTTAAGTAGATATGGGTATGTCTACTTGATGAAACACAAGTCTGAGACCTTTGAAAAGTTCAAGGAATTTCAGAATGAAGTAGAGAATCAACGTGACCGAAAGATAAAATTCTTACGATCGGATCGTGGAGGAGAATATTTAAGTCACGAATTTGGTACACACTTGAGGAAATGTGGAATCATTTCACAACTCACGCCGCCTGGAACACCTCAGTGTAACGGTGTGTCCGAACGTCGTAATCGCACTCTATTGGATATGGTGCGATTTATGATGTCTCTTACCGATTTACCGCTATCATTTTGGGGATACGCTCTAGAGACAGCTACATTCACTTTAAATAGGGCACCGTCTAAATCTGTTGAGACGACACTGTATGAATTATGGTTTGGGAAGAAACCTAAGCTGTCGTTCCTAAAGGTTTGGGGATGCGATGCTGATGTCAAGAAACTTCAACCAGAAAAGCTCGAACCCAAGTCGGAAAAATGCGTCTTCATAGGATACCCTAAGGAAACCATTGGGTATACCTTCTACCTTAGATCCGAAGGCAAGATCTTTGTTGCCAAGAACGGATCCTTTCTGGAAAAAGAGTTTCTCTCGAAAGGAGTAAGTGGGAGGAAAGTAGAACTCGATGAAGTACTACCTCTTGAACCGGAAAGTAGTGCAGCTCAGGAAAATGTTCCTGTGGTGCCTTCACCGACTGGAGAGGAAATTAATGATGATGATCAAGGTACTTCAGATCAAGTTGCTACTGAACTTCGTAGGTCCACGAGGACAAGTTCCACACCAGAGTGGTATGGCAACCCTGTCCTGGAAATCATGTTGTTAGACAACGGTGAACCTTCGAACAATGAAGAAGCGATGGCGGGCCCAGATTCCAACAAATGGCTAGAAGCCATGCAGTCCGAGATATAATCCATGTATGAAAACAAAGTATGGACTTTGACTGACTTGCCCGATGATCGGCAAGCGATAGAAAACAAATGGATATTTAAGAAGAAGACGGACGCGGATGGTAATGTCACCATCTATAAAGCTCGACTTGTTGCTAAGGGTTATCGACAAGTTCAAGGGGTTGACTACGATGAGACTTTCTCTCCCGTAGCGAAGCTTAAGTCCGTCCGAATCATGTTAGCAATTGCCGCATACTATGATTATGAGATATGGCAGATGGACGTCAAAACGGCATTCCTTAACGGTTATCTTAAGGAAGAGCTGTATATGATGCAGCCAGAAGGTTTTGTCGATCCTAAGAATGCTAACAAAGTATGCAAGCTCCAGCGATCCATTTATGGGCTGGTGCAAGCATCTCGGAGTTGGAACATTCGCTTTGATGAGATGATCAAAGCGTTTGGGTTTATGCAGACTTATCGAGAAGCCTGCGTTTACAAGAAAGTGAGTGGGAGCTCTGTAGCATTTCTCATATTATATGTAGATGACATACTTTTGATGGGAAATGATATAGAATTCTTGGACAGCATTAAGGCCTACTTGAATAAGTGTTTTTCAATGAAGGACCTTGGAGAAGCTGCTTACATATTAGGCATCAAGATCTATAGGGATAGATCGAGACGCCTCATAGGTCTTTCACAAAGCACATACCTTGATAAGATTTTGAAGAAGTTCAAAATGGATCAGTCCAAGAAAGGGTTCTTGCCTGTATTGCAAGGTGTGAGATTGAGCTCGGCTCAATGCCCGACCATGGCAAAAGATAAAGAAGAGATGAGTGTCATCCCCTATGCCTCAGCCATAGGATCTATTATGTATGCCATGCTGTGTACCAGACCAGATGTAAACCTTGTCGTAAGTTTGGTAGGAAGGTACCAAAGTAATCCTGGCAAGGAACACTGGACAGCGGTCAAGAATATCCTGAAGTACCTGAAAAGGACAAAGGACATGTTTCTCGTTTATGGAGGTGACGAAGAGCTCGTCATAAAGGGCTACGTCGATGCTAGCTTCGACACAGATCTGGATGACTCTAAGTCACAAACCGGATACGTGTATATGTTGAATCGTGGAGCAGTAAGCTGGTGCAGTTGCAAGCAGAGCGTCGTGGCGGGATCTACATGTGAAGCGGAGTACATGGCAGCCTCGGAGGCAACACATGAAGCAATATGGATGAAGGAGTTCATCACCGACCTAGGAGTCATACCCAATGTGTCGGGGCCAATCACTCTCTTCTGTGACAACACTAGAGCTATTACCCTTGCCAAGGAGCCCAGGTTTCACAAGAAGACCAGGCATATCAAGCATCGTTTCAACTCCATCCGTGAAAATGTTCAAGATGGAGACATAGATATTTGCAAAGTACATACGGATCTGAATGTCGCAGATCCTTGACAAATCCTCTTCCGCGAGCAAAACATCACAATGTAACTAGATTATTGACTCCAGTGCAAGTGGGAGACTGTTGGAAATATGCCCTAGTGGAAATAATAAAAGGATTATTATTGTATTTCTTTGTTCATGATAGTTGTCTTTTATTCATGCTATAATTATATTATCCAGAAATCGTAATACACGTGTGAATACTTAGACCACGACATGTCCCGAGTGAGCCTCTAGTTGACTAGCTCGTTGATCAATAGATAGTCATGATTTCCTGACTATGGACAATGGATGTCGTTGATAACGGGATCACATCATTAGGAGAATGATGTGATGGACAAGACCCAATCCTAAGCATAGCACAAGATCATGTAGTTCATTTTGCTAGTGCTTTTCCTATGTCAAGTATCTCTTCCTTAGACCATGAGATCGTGTAACTCCCGGATACCGTAGGAGTGCTTTGGGTGTACCAAATGTCACAATGTAACTGGGTGACTATAAAGGTGCACTACAGGTATCTCCGAAAGTGTCTGTTGGGTTGACACCAATCGAGATTGGGATTTGTCACTCCGTATAACGGAGAGGTATCACTGCGCCCACTCGGTAGTGCATCATCATAATGAGCTCAAGGTGATCAAGTGTCTGGTCACGGGATCATGCATTACGGTACGAGTAAAGTGACTTGCCGGCAACGAGATTGAACGAGGTATTGGGATACCGACGATCGAATCTCGGGCAAGTAACATAACGTCTGACAAAGGGAATAGTATACGGGGTTGCTTGAATCCTCGACATCGTGGTTCATCCAATGAGATCATCGAGGAGTATGTGGGAGCCAACATGGGTATCCAGATCCCGCTGTTGGTTATTGACCAGAGAGCCATCTCGGTCATGTCTGCATGTCTCCCGAACCCGTAGGGTCTACACACTTAAGGTTCAGTGACACTAGGGTTGTACGAATATGAGTATGCAGCAAACCAAAAGTTGTTCGGAGTCCCGGATGAGATCCCGGACGTCACAAGGAGTTTTGGAATGGTCCCGAGGTAAAGAATTATATATAGGAAGTGTGGTTTCGGCCGTCGGGAAAGTTTCGGGGTCATCCGGTATTGTACCGGGACCACCGGAAAGGTCCCGGGGGTCCACCGGGTGGGGCCACCTATCCCGGAGGGCCCTGTGGGCTGAAGTGGGAGGGGAACCAGCCCCTAGTGGGCTGGTGCGCCCCCCCTTGGCCCCCCTGCGCCTAGGGTTGAAAACCCTAGGGTGGGGGGGGGGGTGCACCCCACTTGCCTTGGGGGGCACTCCACCCCCCTGGCCGCCGCCCCCCCTTAGAGATCTGATCTCCAGGGCCGGCACCCCCCCAGGGGGTCTATATAAAGGAAGGGGGGAGGGAGGGCAGCCGCACCTAAGTCTTGGCGCCTCCCTCCCCCTGCTACACCTCATCCTCCTCCCATAGTTGCTTGGCGAAGCCCTGCCGGAGCCCTGCTGCATCCACCACCACGCCGTCGTGCTGCCGGATCTTCATCAACCTCTCCTTTCCCCTTGCTAGATCAAGACAGAGGAGACGTCACGCTGACCGTACGTGTGTTGAACGCGGAGGTGCCGTCCGTTCGGCGCTAGGATCTCTGGTGATAGGATCACGACGAGAACAACTACCTCAACCCCGTTCTCTTGAACGCTTCCGCACGCGATCTACAAGGGTATGTAGATGCATCTCTCTCTCTCGTTGCTATATGAACTCATAGATGGATCTCGGTGAACGTAGAATTTTTTTTATTTTATGCAACATTCCCCAACAAGTTTTTGGTTAAGTCATTTACTGCAATCATTCTTTTTATACTGGTGCATCGCATTCATACATATCAAGGGGATTTGTGGTTAAGTATAAACTGCCCACCAAGGTTCTTAGAACACCTATGCTAGTAAGCTCACCAGGATCGGAGTATATGGCCAGTCAAGGATGTTTTCAAGTGCCATTGAGTATAGGTAGGCATGTTTTCCCCTCGGATTTAATCATTTTGGAATCTCAAGGTTTGGATGTGATTCTGGGTATGGATTGGCTATCGATGTATGGAGGAAACATCGATTGCGCCAGTAAGTCAATTTTTCTTACCACCCCGGAAGGAAGAAGGATTAAGTATGTATCACGGCATGAGCCGAAGAGGACCCAAGTAAATTCCTTATCAGGAGTTGTACAGGAGGAAGTAGCAGTGGTGAAGGATTTCCCTGATGTATTTCAAGAAGAGTTGCCAGGCATACCACCGGATAGCGACATCGAGTTTTTGATTGAGCTTTTGCCAGGCGCAGGGCCGATATCTAAGAGACCGTACAGGATGCCCGCACAAGATTTGGAGAAAATTAAAAAGCAGATTAAGGAGTTACTGGATAAAGGTTATATTCTCCCAAGTTCATCACCTTGGGGATCGCAAGTGCTTCTAGTGGAGAAGAAGGATGGATCATTGAGGATGGTTTATGATTATCGAAGATTGAACGAAGTGACAATCAAGAACAAGAACCCATTGCCGATGATCAACGATTTGTTTGACCAGTTGCAAGGAGCTAAGGTATTTTCCAAGTTCGATCTGCGATTAGGATACCACCAGTTGAAGATTCGAGAGCAGGATATACCTAAGACGGCTTTTACCACCAAGTACGGCTGTATGAGTATACCGTTATGTCATTTGGTCTGATTAACGCGCCTGCCTATTTCATGAACATGATGAACAAGGTGTTTGTGGAATTTCTGGATAAGTTCGTCGTGGTGTTCATTGATGATATTTTGGTCTACTCAAAGAACGAAGAGGAGCATAAGGAGCATTTGCGTTTGGTACTCGGGAAGCTCAGAGAACATCAGTTATATGCAAAGTTCAGCAAGTGTGAATTTTGGTTGAAGGAAGTTGGATTCCTCGGATATGTTATATCCGGAGAAGGAATAGCAGTAGACCCCACCAAATAGTTGAAGGAAATATGCCCTAGAGGCAATAATAAAGTTATTATTTATTTCCTTATATCATGATAAATGTTTATTATTCATGCTAGAATTGTATTAACCGGAAACATAATACATGTGTGAATACATAGACAAACATAGTGTCACTAGTATGCATCTACTTGACTAGCTCGTTTATCAAAGATGGTTATGTTTCCTAACCATAGACAAAAGAGTTGTCATTTGATTAACAGGATCACATCATTAGGAGAATGATGTGATCGAATTGACCCATTCCGTTAGCTTAGCACTTGATCGTTTAGTATGTTGCTATTGCTTTCTTCATGACTTATACATGTTCCTGTAACTATGAGATTATGCAACTCCCGTTTATCGGAGGAACACTTTGGGTGCTACCAAACGTCACAACGTAATTGGGTGATTATAAAGGAGTACTACAGGTGTCTCCAAAGGTACATGTTGGGTTGGCGTATTTCGAGATTAGGTTTTGTCACTCCGATTGTCGGAGAGGTATCTCTGGGCCCTCTCGGTAATGCACATCACTATAATCCTTGCAAGCACTGTAGCTAATGAGTTAGTTACGAAATGATGCATTACGTAACGAGTAAAGAGACTTGCCGGTAATGAGATTGAACTAGGTATTTCATACCGATGATCAAATATCGGGCAAGTAACATACCGATGACAAAGGGAACAACGTATGTTGTTATGCGGTTTGACCGATAAAGATCTTCATAGAATATGTGGGAGCCAATATGGGCATCCAAGTCCCTGTCAGGACCCCGACTCGATGTCACATCGATCTAGCCGGTAACACCTCATATCACTTTGCGGCCTCACGCACGGTATCCCCACGGGTGTCGCCTTACCTTTGCCCGGGACCGTTTGCGCCTTTTGGCTCACGTATATGATAGTGTCGCTAGCATCCATATGATAAGGAGCCCGGGCTGACATGACTAGTCGTAAACCCAAAGTGGCACAGACTTACAGGGACATGCATCCATGACCCAGCTTCGAACGTGTCGGTCATCAGCAAGTGGGTCCGGGCTGTAGCACTGGGCTAGCAGGACTCCGGTAAACCGGGCTGTAGCGGGCTAGCAGGACTCCGGTACTCAATGCGTGACATTTCCCTGAAGGGACAGACACAGGAACGAAGAAGGACACATACCGGCCAGCCTAAGTGTTCCAGAGCAGTAGCAAGCTACCATGGCTCAGTGGTAACACTAGGAGACATTTCCCGGTAAGAGAGGCTACTAAGGATAAACAACTAGATAGTTAGATCCCACACATACCAAGCATTTCAATCATACACACAATATGCTCGATATGTGCAAATACAACAAGGCATCACAACATGACTCTATGACACAAGTACTTTATTTAAGGCTCAGAGAGCCATACATAACATACACAAAGGTACGGGTCACACGACCCAGCATTCAAGTCATACAGTCATACAAACCAGCAGCGGAAGTAACTTGTCTGAGTACAGACAACTAGAAAAATTAAAGAGGCTTGGAAAGCCTAGCTATACTACGTGGTCCTTCACAAGCTCAGGATCACCACCTGGGCCTTAGCCTACTCATTGATGTCAACGTCTACGTAGAACCCATCAGAAGGGGTTGCAGCGTCTTCTGTAAAAATGTAAATTATAGCAACATGAGTACAAAGGTACTCAGCAAGACTTACATCAGATCCTATATACATGCATATTATCAAGTTTGGGTGGTGGAGTTGTTGCAGCAAGCCAGCTCTGACTCTTGGCTAGGCTAACCTACGAGACTCCAACTTGAAATGGTTTTGCGTACACGAGTCCACTACTCACCAATTCAATACACTACCGAGGATCCACCTCCGTCTTCCTACGGAAGAGCCATCCTCGGCACTCACACTTATCTTGAGGCTTTTAGTAGTTTCCATTTACTTGTCTATGAACTGTATAGGCAACCAAGTAGTCCTTTACCGCGGACGCGGCTATTCGAATAGTTCATGATAACCCGGCAGGGGTGTACTTCTTCATACATGCTCTCACCACTTACCGTCGTTTACACGACATGTACTCGGCAACCTTCAAGCGGAAGCCCAACGTGGGTGTCGGCCACGACCTACCTAATCACCTAAGTCTCCAGTCCAGGTTTATCGCCTATCCAGGTTCCATCCGTAGGGAGTCCGGCCGAGGTTTCCCATACGGCCCCGAACGATGTGAACAGGGTTCCCGAGATACCTAACGGGTATTCGGTACACCCGGCCACGTACCTACCGCATCACAGCCCACCCCTACGGTCAGCGCTGTCCATGGCCTCCAGTAGGCTACAAACACCAGAAACTACTTGCAACTCCTGGACGGAGAACTAGGGTGAATAAGAAGCCGAGAGGGTCCATTGGTTTCGGGCCCAATGCATGGTAGTAGCTGATTCTTAAATCACACATACAGATCTCAGTGCTTAAGGTCGGCTTCAATGAAACAACCCACCATGTACTCCTACATGGCCTCTCATCGATACCTTTACCAAAACGTGTTCACCACACCACTCTCATTACCGACATAATCATTTCACTCTAGCCCATCACCCAGATGAACCAGACCTGACACGACTCTAAGCATAGCAGGCATAGCAAGGTAGGAACAACACATACATATGGCTCAATCAACTCCTACACATGCTAGTGGGTTTCATCTAGTTACTGTGGCAATGACAGGTCATGCAGAGGAAATGGGTTCAACTACCGTAGCACACAGCAGTTTGAATCGTGTTGTCTTAATGCAGTAAAAGAGAGCAGGAGCGAGAACATGGGATTGTATCGATATGATCAAATGGTTGGTTGCTTGCCTGATGGTTCGATGCACGGATACGGTTCTTCGTTAGGGTAGTCACGGTACTCCTCGGGGACAGATCCTGTCGTAAAGGATAACGATACACAGGCATCACCAAACAATGTGCAACAATATGATGCATGCATGAAACATGGCAATATGAGTGTGTTGGGCTAATGCAACTAAAGCTACCAACGCTGTCAGGACCCCGACTCGATGTCACATCGATCTAGCTGGTAACACCTCATATCACTTTGCGGCCTCACGCACGGTATCCCCACGGGTGTCGTCTTACCTTTTCCCGGGACCGTTTGCGCCTTTTGGCTCGCGTATATGAAAGTGTCGCTAGCATCCATATGATAAAGAGCCCGGGCTGACATGACTAGTCGTAAACCCAAAGTGGCACAGACTTACAGGGACAGGCATCCATGACCCAGCTTCGAACGTGTCGGTCATCAGCAGGTGGGTCCGGGCTGTAGCACTGGGCTAGCAGGACTCCGGTAAACCGGGCTGTAGCGGGCTAACAGGACTCCGGTACTCAAAGCGTGACATTTCCCCGAAGGGACAGACACAGGAACGAAGAAGGACACATGCCGGCCAGCCTAAGTGTTCCAGAGCAGTAGCAAGCTACCATGGCTCAGCGGTAACACTAGGAGACATTTCCCGGTAAGAGAGGCTACTAAAGATAAACAACTAGATAGTCAGATCCCACACATACCAAGCATTTCAATCATACACACAATATGCTCGATATGTGCAAATACAACGAAGCATCACAACATGACTCTACGACACAAGTACTTTATTTAAGGCTCAGAGAGCCATACATAACATACACAAAGGTACGGGTCACACAACCCAGCATTCAAGTCATACAGTCATACAAACCAGCAGCGGAAGTAACTTGTCTGAGTACAGACAACTAGTAAAATAAAAGAGGCTTGGAAAGCCTAGCTATACTACGTGGTCCTTCACAAGCTCAGGATCACCACCTGGGCCTTAGCCTACTCATTGATGTCAACGTCTACGTAGAACCCATCAGAAGGGGTTGCAGCGTCTTCTGTAAAAATGTAAATTATAGCAACATGAGTACAAAGGTACTCAGCAAGACTTACATCAGATCCTATATACATGCATATTATCAAGTTTGGGTGGTGGAGTTGTTGCAGCAAGCCAGCTCTGACTCTTGGCTAGGCTAACCTACGAGACTCCAACTTGAAATGGTTTTGCGTACACGAGTCCACTACTCACCAATTCAATACACTACCGAGGATCCACCTCCGTCTTCCTACGGAAGAGCCATCCTCGGCACTCACACTTATCTTGAGGCTTTTAGTAGTTTCCATTTACTTGTCTATGAACTGTATAGGCAACCAAGTAGTCCTTTACCGCGGACGCGGCTATTCGAATAGATCATGATAACCCTGCAGGGGTGTACTTCTTCATACACGCTCTCACCACTTACCGTCGTTTACACGACATGTACTCGGCAACCTTCAAGCGGAAGCCCAACGTGGGTGTCGGCCACGACCTACCTAATCACCTAAGCCTCCAGTCCAGGTTTATCGCCTATCCAGGTTCCATCCGTAGGGAGTCCGGCCGAGGTTTCCCATACGGCCCCGAACGATGTGAACAGGGATTCCGAGATACCTAACGGGTATTCGGTACACCCGGCCACGTACCTACCGCATCACAGCCCACCCCTACGGTCAGCGCTGTCCACGGCCTCCAGTAGGCTACAAACACCAGAAACTACTTGCAACTCCTGGACGGAGAACTAGGGTGAATAAGAAGCCGAGAGGGTCCATTGGTTTCGGGCCCAATGCATGGTAGTAGCTGATTCTTAAATCACACATACAGATCTCAGTGCTTAAGGTCGGCTTCAATGAAACAACCCACCATGTACTCCTACATGGCCTCTCATCGATACCTTTACCAAATCGTGTTCACCACACCACTCTCATTACCGACATAATCATTTCACTCTAGCCCATCACCCAGATGAACCAGACCTGACACGACTCTAAGCATAGCAAGCATAGCAAGGTAGGAACAACACATACATATGGCTCAATCAACTCCTACACATGCTAGTGGGTTTCATCTAGTTACTGTGGCAATGACAGGTCATGCAGAGGAAGTGGGTTCAACTACCGTAGCACACAGCAGTTTGAAACGCGTTGTCTTAATGCAGTAAAAGAGAGCAGGAGCGAGAACATGGGATTGTATCGATATGATCAAATGGTTGGTTGCTTGCCTGATGGTTCGATGCACTGATACGGTTCTTCGTTAGGGTAATCACGGTACTCCTCGGAGGCAGAACCTGCCGCAAGAACACCGATACACAACCATCACCAAACAATGTGCAACAATATGATGCATGCATGAAACATATCAATATGAGTGTGTTGGGCTAATGCAACTAAGACCAGAAGGGTTTGTACCAATTTGAATCAAAGATTCAAATTTCAAACTCAAATATGGTCCTTTAAAGTGTTTTTCCTTGTTCTGCATTAAACATCAAGTTAACTTGTTAGTCATGCATGAAAATAGTACAGATGGATAGATTGGATTTTTTTGATCATTTTTCATATATAATTTGTCTGATTTGGAGTTACAGAATAGAAGTTATGAATTTTTAAAGTTTAAACTATATTCTGGAATTTCCTATATTAGATTAATTCCAGAAAATCAATTATTGAGTCGGCCTGACGTCAGTGTGACGTCAGCAGGTCAACGGGACATGTCCAGGTCAAACCTAACAGTGGGTCCCGCGTGTCAGGGTGATTAATTTAATTAAAGTTTAAATAAACTAAACCTGTTTAATTAACAGGGCTGGGCCCCACCTGTCATTGACTCAGGGGAGTCAACCAGGGCCCACCCGTGGTCAAACCCGGGTCGGCTGCACCGGCGTTTAGCCGCCGGCGAGCCCGACGCGGCGGCGGAAGTGGTTTTGGCTGTTTCGGCCACCAAATGGGTCGCGGAGACCACCGGAGTGGAGCTGAGGACGAGCCGCAGCTATTGGTGGAGTCCGTTGGGGTCGGGGTGGCCGGAGTTGGCGCCGGCGACGACTTTGGCGGCCACCGGGGTTCGGCCGAAGACGAACTTGACGCTAGAGGGGTCAGTGAGGCTCGGGGAGTAGCTAACTAGGTGCTACGGGACACGGTGAGTATGATGGACACCGTGGAGTGGTCGGAGGGTGACCGGGAGCACGTCGGCGACGAGCTCCACGGCGGTGGGTGCGGTTGAGCTCCGGGAGGTCGCTACACGGCTCGGGAGCAAGAAAAGGAGGGGGGGGGAAGATGGCTAAGCTCACAGTGAGTGCGACGAAGCCCTTGGTGCGGCCGGAGATGGACCGGAGCGACGACGGCGTTGAAGGGGATCTCCGGCGACGGCGGTTCGGGCGAGGTCATTGCGAGCGCTCGGGGCTCGGCTTGCTCGATGGAGTGGACAGCGACGGAGCTCCTGGACACGATGAGAGGACGCACGGGCGGCGGGAAGCACGGCTACGACGAAGGCACGGCGATGGTGGCGTCGGTCATGGCGGGGGAGCGCGAGGGGGAGGAGCTGGAGAGAGGAGGGGGTGTCTGGGGGGTTCGGGGGAGCGAGGGAGGCTGATCCACGACGTCACCGGGCGCGGGGAGCGGCGAGGCGGCGAGCAGGTGCGTGGCGCGCGCTGCGGTCGCCGTCGGGCACCTGCCTGCCTGCCTGGCCGGCAAGCAGCTCGCTGGAGCGGCGCTGGGCTGGGCCGGCAGGTGGGCCGGGAGCAGGCGTCAGGTAAGTTTTTCCATTTTCTTTCTGTTTTCTGTTTTTTTAATACTTCTGCAACTTTGTTGAATTAAATAAAATACTTAGGCAACTCCTAAAATCACCAAACTACTCCTGGTCCATAATTGGATTATTTCCAACATGAAACATTTTAGTTTGGAGATATTTGAGCATTTAAATATTTTATATAATTCTAAATGCCCAAATTCAAATATTTATGATTTAATTCAAAAACCCTAAGATGGCCTAGGAAAATGTGCATCACTTTTGGCAGAGGTTCTTAACCAAGACAAAAATGATGGGCATTTTAGAAGGGCATTTCAGGTTCATTGAAAAAGTTTTTAGTAAACCCTAATTGGTTTCAGAGGGGACTGGGGGTTCTGTCATCCCCATTTCAGGTTTCTGATGAAAGAGTAAACATGATGCAACACTCTAATGCATGGCTAACTAGGGTGTGACAACTCACCCCCACTCAAAAGAATCTCGTCCCGAGATTTGGGTTCCTCCGGAAAGAAGGCGGGATACTCAAGTCGAAGACGATCCTCCCTTTCCCAAGTTGCTTCATCCTCAGAATGGTGCGACCATTGTACTTTGAGAAACTTGATATTATGACATCGAGTGGTACGCTCGGCCTGATCGAGGATACGAATGGGGTACTCTCGATATGTAAGATTATCTTGGAGATCAAGCGTTTCGTGGTCCACTCCACGGATAGGATCCGAGAAGCAACGCCTGAGTTGAGAAACGTGGAATACATCGTGGACTCTGGAGAGGTGCGGAGGTAGTTCCAACTGGTAGGCAACTTCTCCTCTTTAGCGAGAATGCGAAAAGGTCCAATGTAACGAGGAGCCAATTTGCCTTTGATGCCGAAACGATGGGTTCCCTTCAGAGGGGTAACCCGAAGGTAAGCCTTCTCGTCAACCTCGAAAGTCATAGCCTTATGTTTTCGGTCATATTGACTCTTTTGACGAGATTGGGCTGTTTTCAACTTTTCACGAACGATGCGAACTTGCTCTTCTGCTTCCTGAATCATATCCGGGCCAAAGAATTGTCTTTCCCCGGTCTCTGACCAGTTAAGGGGTGTTCGACACCGTCGTCCATAGAGAACTTCAAAAGGGGCTTTACCCAAGCTAGATTGATAGCTGTTGTTGTAAGCGAATTCGGCAAATGGAAGGCACTTCTCCCAATCCATTCCGAATGAGATAACAGAGGCTCGAAGCATGTCTTCTAGAATCTGGTTGACGCGTTCCACTTGACCACTCGATTGAGGGTGGAAAGCGGTGCTAAAGGAGAGACGGCTTCCCATAGCATTTTGGAAACTTTCCCAAAATCGAGAGGTGAAAAGACTTCCTCGATCCGAGTTAATTTCCAAGGGAACACCATGGAGAGACACTATTCGGGAGATGTATAAGTCTGGCAATTGACTAGCGGTTATACTCTCACGAACAGGTAGGAAATGGGCTACTTTGGAAAGACGATCGACAACGACGAAGATAGCATTATTCCCCTCTTGGTCCTGGGAAAACCGGTAATGAAATCCATACTAATTTTATCCCATTTCCATTCAGGAATAGCTAAGGGTTGAAGGGTGCCAGCAGGCCATTGATGCTCTGCTTTTACACGACGACAGACATCGCAATTAGCAATATACTGAGCAATTTCTCTCTTCATCCTAGTCCACCAGAACCTCTGGCGTAGGTCCTGATACATCTTAGTACTACCGGGATGAATGGTGAGAGGAGATTCATGAGCCTCCTTAAGGATCAATCGCCTCAGGTTTCGCACTTTGGGAACCACTAGTCGATTCCCGAAGTATACGACCCCTTGATCATTAATGGAGAAACAATTCGCAACTCCTTTCTTGATGTTTCTCTTGATGCGGGAAATTCCCGGATCTACCTTCTGTGCCTTGACGATCTGGTCCGTAAGGGTAGGTTTCGCCACCAAGGTGGAAAGAAAACCTTGAGGAACAATGTGAAGGTTAAGCTTCCGGAATTCCTCATGGAGAAGCGGTTGACTTTGTTGTAACATTAGGTTGTTACAATAAGATTTACGACTTAGCGCATCAGCCATGACGTTGGCTTTCCCTGGGGTGTAAGTTATTCCTAAGTCGAAATCTGTGATCAACTCAACCCAACGTCTTTGCCTGAGATTCAAATCCGGTTGGGTGAAAATGTACTTCAGACTTTGGTGATCAGTGAATATTTCGCAACGGTTACCGAGGAGGTAATGTCGCCAGGTCTTAAGTGCATAGACTACGGCTGCAAGCTCTAGATCATGAGTAGGATAATTCTCCTCATGTGGGTGCAATTGCCGTGAAGCGTAAGCAATTACATGTCGATCTTGCATGAGAATGCAACCTAATCCTTGTCGCGAGGCGTCGCAGTAGACAACAAAGTCCTTAGAGAAGTCTGGCGGTACCAGTACGGGAGCAGAAGTCAGGCGTCTTTTCAGTTCCTGAAAGCTGTGCTCACATTGTGGAGTCCATTCGAACTTTTTATCTTTCTTGAGGAGTTCGGTTAGAGGTTTAGCAACTTTGGAGAAGTTCTCGACAAAGCGACGACAATAGCTCGCTAAGCCCAGAAAACTCCGAACTTGCTTGACCGATTCAGGTGGAGTCCAATTAAGGACGGCTTGAACTCGCTCAGGGTTAACAGCAATACCTTTACCAGATATTACATGACCCAGATAGGTCACTTCCGACAACCAGAATTCACATTTAGAAAATTTGGCATAAAGGCGATGCTCTCGAAGTTTCTTCAACACTAGCCTTAGATGTTCGGCATGTTCTTCCTCGTTCTTGGAGTAGATGAGTATATCATCGAGATAAACTACGATGAATTTATCCAAATACTCCATGAAGATTGAGTTCATTAACCGGGAAAAGGTGGCTGGAGCGTTGGTTAAACCGAAGGACATGACGGTGTACTCGTATTGGCCATAACGAGTAACAAAGGCCGTTTTAGGAATGTCCCCGTTTCTGATTTTGATTTGATGGTAGCCCAACCTCAAATCCATCTTGGAGAAGACTGAGGATCCAGCGAGCTGATCATACAGGTCGTTGATCCTGGGGAGCGGATATTTGTTCTTGATTGTGACCAAATTGACAGGTCGATAATCTACAACCATCCGGTCCGTACCATCCTTCTTCTTGACGAATAGGACGGGGCAAGCCCACGGAGATGAACTAGGTCGGATGAAACCCTTTTTCAAGGACTCATCGAGTTGTTTCTTAAGCTCGGCTAGTTCTAGTGGTGCCATCTTATAGGGTCTTCTAGCAATCGGAACGGTTCCTGGAATGAGGTCTATTACGAACTCAACATCCCTGTCAGGTGGAACACCTGGCAATTCCTCTGGGAAGACATCCGGGAAGTCACGGACTACCGGAACGTCCTCAATGTCTGGCAAAGGGCTGGCGTTAAGAGAATATAATTGTCGCTTGGCTAATCGGGTCAAGACATTGACTATGTTCCCCGAAGGATGAGTGAGTTGAACAGTCCTAGAGAAGCAATCAATTTTGGCATGATGAGCTGACATCCAGTCCATACCCAAAATGATATTAATATCTGAAAATTTGAGAGCTATCAAAGATGCAAGGAAAACAAGTCTGTCGACTCGGATTTCATTTCCATAACTTACCCTGGAGGTCTGCCATCTAGAACCGGGAGTAGAAATTTCCATAGTGGATGGCATGTCACAGAATGCGGTGTTATGTAAACGAGCATAGTTCTCGGATATAAATGAATGAGAGGCTCCTGTATCGAAAAGAACAGATGCCGGGTGGCAATTAACAAGGAGCGTACCGAGAACGATGTTGGGATCCTCTTGAGCTTCTTCGGCAGAGATACAGTTGACATGGCCACGTGTAGCGGTGGCTGGCTTGGCGTGGAACACTTTCCCTGTCGGCTTGCCACGGCCAACAGCTTTAGCAGATTGGTTGGGGTTGGTCTGGGGACACTCACGCATATAGTGGCCAGATTCCCCACACTTGAAACAAGTCACGGAACTGGTACGTGGAGGAGCATTGTTGGTTGGACCCCCATAGGGCTTGGCTGGTGCAGACTGTTGAACGGGGCGAGGCGCCTGGAAGGATGGCCTCGGTGTGAACCTAGGTGGCAGGGCAGTGTTGGGCACCCACACGCGGCGCTTCTGAGGACCCGCACCGGATGAGGAACCCATATCACGGCCATGCTTGCGTGTTGCGTCATAATCAGTCTGACCAGTCTCAGCACTGATGGCCTTGTTAACAAGTTTCTGAAAAGATGTGCACTCATGCAGACGGAGGTCGCGGCGAAGCTCAGGACTAAGTCCCTTACGGAACCTTGCTTGCTTCTTGGCATCAGTAGAAACTTCCTCAGTTGCATATCGTGCGAGGTTACCGAACTCCCTGCTGTAAGCATCCACAGAGAGTCGGCCCTGAGTGAAACTGCAAAATTCCTCACGTTTACGGTCCATGAGACCCTCCGGAATGTGATGTTCACGGAAAGCCTCGCTGAATTCAGCCCAAGTAGTGACATGGCCCGCTGGGCGCATAGCTCCATAATTCTCCCACCATAGACTGGCGGGGCCTTCAAGATGATATGCAAAAAAGGTGACCTTGTCAGCCTCAGCTACTAGCGCGGAACACAGCTTGTGGGAGATACTGCGAAGCCAGTCATCAGCGTCGAGAGGCTCGACGGAGTGGTGGAACGTGGGTGGATGTAACTTGATAAAATCACTGAGTGACACCACGTTAGTCCTCTGATGGTGTGCTGTGTTCTGTTCAATACGCTCCAACAAACGGTTGGTCTCCCGCTTGTTTCTTTCGGCTTCCATCATAACCTCGGCTAGGGAAGGAGGATGAGGCAGATTTGCATTCCTGACTTCACTGCCTTCGGCCTGCTCTTGAGGAGCAGGGTTAGTGCGCGTGTTGACCATCCTAGGTAAACAAGACAATGATTTAGTCAGGATGATAAAATTCCGACATAGGATACAAAATGTAAGGAATAACTCGGAATGCAAGATGATCATCCGTATGACATGGTAGATACAGAAACTGCTTCTTTATTCCATCGTCATACACACCATACAGGGTTTAGTACAAGACCAAACAAGGTACTATTATGGTGAGAAGAGGATTACATCTCGTCGGAGGCATTCCAAGCTCCTATACATTATTTCTCTACACCTTCGGAAGGCGATACAAACCAGGTCATATCCCACGAGTCACGCAGGACGATAGACGACACAGCTAACACGAACTAGTGATACTACCACTAACTCAGACCGATCCGTAGTAGTCCTCGTAGAAGTCACCTCCATAGCCTGGAAGCTCAACATGATCATCCGGAAACAGACGATCTCGCGGAGCTTGTGGACCATAGGGGCTAGGATGAGGTCTTGGACCAACAGACGGTGGCCTGCGGGGACCGCGAGGTGGGGTGATGCCTCCTACATCATGCCAACCCATCACGTCTGGCAGAGCAGATCTCACAGGATAGAGATCGCGCATATCCGAATATCCAGCTTGCACCGCCGGTGCAAACCGAGTCAATGTGGCCCAATGGTCAGCACGGGTATTGAAGAGCTCTAACCTCAAGGCCCGATTTTCACGGTCCTTATCCTCGAGCATCTCAGCAGTGGTGCGAGTCCGTGAATCCTCCTGGGTGGGGTCAGCATAGATAGCCTGGAGATACCCTTGTGCTCCCGGAAGTGATCCTGGCATATATCGGAAATCAGAGTCCCGAAATAGGCCAGACCTGACTCGCATGATGGTCATCATAGAGTAGGCGGCGTCCTGCACAGCCATCTCAATAGTAACCCCGAGTCCATAGGAGCAGTGAAGGGGCTCGGTGGACCCAGGATAAGATGGAAATATCCTGACAGTGCAGAGATACTGGCTTTGATTAAAGTCTCGGAATTGCTCTTCGACCGTGTACTCAGGATACCAACGGTATCCGGCCTCAGTCATTACCCTGACCAACATGGCAGTATGGCCGGGTACATCTAGGCATCGAGTCAGGCGAACCACTTGATTGAGGTCGCGAGTGGCCATCTGAAAACACAATCATAATGCAAAGGCATTAGAATTTCTAGCAAAATTTCGGCAGCATAACAGCTGTAAATGCTCAAGAAGGATTTTGAGACATTTGACAAAGGATTTCATACACACTCAACATCATCATATCAAAGTTCTGAATCCATCCTAACAACATAACGTGGTAGTAGAACTGAACTAGGCTTGTATCCATCAACCCTATAAGGTACTACTGATTAGTAACACGTGATCCTGATAGAGAGAATAGATCCTAATTCCTTAACCCCCGGTGGAAGAATAGACTGACTCAGATCAGAATGTCATTAGATAAAGGAGTAAAAAGAGCCTTACGTTCCACCCACAAACAATTCCCCTACATATAACTAAAGAATTTCTAGACCCAACATCGACCAGTTTGGCTTGGAGAACCTACAGGCAGTCCGGCTCTGATGCCAATGCTGTCAGGACCCCGACTCTATGTCACATCGATCTAGCCGGTAACACCTCATATCACTTTGCGGCCTCACGCACGGTATCCCCACGGGTGTCGCCTTACCTTTGCCCGGGACCGTTTGCGCCTTTTGGCTCACGTATATGATAGTGTCGCTAGCATCCATATGATAAGGAGCCCGGGCTGACATGACTAGTCGTAAACCCAAAGTGGCACAGACTTACAGGGACAGGCATCCATGACCCAGCTTCGAACGTGTCGGTCATCAGCAAGTGGGTCCGGGCTGTAGCACTGGGCTAGCAGGACTCCGGTAAACCGGGCTGTAGCGGGCTAGCAGGACTCCGGTACTCAATGCGTGACATTTCCCCGAAGGGACAGACACAGGAACGAAGAAGGACACATGCCGGCCAGCCTAAGTGTTCCAGAGCAGTAGCAAGCTACCATGGCTCAGTGGTAACACTAGGAGACATTTCCCCGTAAGAGAGGTTACTAAGGATAAACAACTAGATAGTCAGATCCCACACATACCAAGCATTTCAATCATACACACAATATGCTCGATATGTGCAAATACAACAAGGCATCACAACATGACTCTATGACACAAGTACTTTATTTAAGGCTCAGAGAGCCATACATAACATACACAAAGGTACGGGTCACACGACCCAGCATTCAAGTCATACAGTCATACAAACCAGCAGCGGAAGTAACTTGTCTGAGTACAGACAACTAGAAAAATAAAAGAGGCTTGGAAAGCCTAGCTATACTACGTGGTCCTTCACAAGCTCAGGATCACCACCTGGGCCTTAGCCTACTCATTGATGTCAACGTCTACGTAGAACCCATCAGAAGGGGTTGCAGCGTCTTCTGTAAAAATGTAAATTATAGCAACATGAGTACAAAGGTACTCAGCAAGACTTACATCAGATCCTATATACATGCATATTATCAAGTTTGGGTGGTGGAGTTGTTGCAGCAAGCCAGCTCTGACTCTTGGCTAGGCTAACCTACGAGACTCCAACTTGAAATGGTTTTGCGTACACGAGTCCACTACTCACCAATTCAATACACTACCGAGGATCCACCTCCGTCTTCCTACGGAAGAGCCATCCTCGGCACTCACACTTATCTTGAGGCTTTTAGTAGTTTCCATTTACTTGTCTATGAACTGTATAGGCAACCAAGTAGTCCTTTACCCTGGACGCGGCTATTCGAATAGTTCATGATAACCCTGCAGGGGTGTACTTCTTCATTACGCTCTCACCACTTACCGTCGTTTACACGACATGTACTCGGCAACCTTCAAGCGGAAGCCCAACGTGGGTGTCGGCCACGACCTACCTAATCACCTAAGTCTCCAGTCCAGGTTTATCGCCTATCCAGGTTCCATCCATAGGGAGTCCGGCCGAGGTTTCCCATACGGCCCCGAACGATGTGAACAGGGTTCCCGAGATACCTAACGGGTATTCGGTACACCCGGCCATGTACCTACCGCATCACAGCCCACCCCTATGGTCAGCGCTGTCCACGGCCTCCAGTAGGCTACAAACACCAGAAACTACTTGCAACTCCTGGACAGAGAACTAGGGTGAATAAGAAGCCGAGAGGGTCCATTGGTTTCGGGCCCAATGCATGGTAGTAGCTGATTCTTAAATCACACATACAGATCTCAGTGCTTAAGGTCAGCTTCAATGAAACAACCCACCATGTACTCCTACATGGCCTCTCATCGATACCTTTACCAAATCGTGTTCACCACACCACTCTCATTACCGACATAATCATTTCACTCTAGCCCATCACCCAGATGAACCAGACCTGACACGACTCTAAGCATTGCAGGCATAGCAAGGTAGGAACAACACATACATATGGCTCAATCAACTCCTACACATGCTAGTGGGTTTCATCTAGTTACTGTGGCAATGACAGGTCATGCAGAGGAAGTGGATCAACTACCGTAGCACACAGCAGTTTGAAACGCGTTGTCTTAATGCAGTAAAAGAGAGCAGGAGCGAGAACATGGGATTGTATCGATATGATCAAATGGTTGGTTGCTTGCCTGATGGTTCGATGCACTGATACGGTTCTTCATTAGGGTAATCACGGTACTCCTCGGAGGCAGAACCTGCCGCAAGAACACCGATACACAACCATCACCAAACAATGTGCAACAATATGATGCATGCATGAAACATAGCAATATGAGTGTGTTGGGTTAATGCAAGTAAGACCAGAAGGGTTTGTACCAATTTGAATCAAAGATTCAAATTTCAAACTCAAATATGGTCCTTTAAAGTGTTTTTCCTTGTTCTGCATTAAACATCAAGTTAACTTGTTTAGTCATGCATGAAAATAGTACAGATGGATAGATTGGATTTTTCTGATCATTTTTCATATATAATTTGTCTGATTTGGAGTTACAGAATAAAAGTTATGAATTTTTAAAGTTTAAACTATATTATGGAATTTCCTATATTAGATTAATTCCAGAAAATCAATTATTGCGTCGGCCTGACGTCAGTGTGACGTCAGCAGGTCAACGGGACATGTCCAGGTCAAACCTAACAGTGGGTCCCGCGTGTCAGGGTGATTAATTTAATTAAAGTTTAAATAAACTAAACCTGTTTAATTAACAGGGCTGGGCCCCACCTATCATTGACTCAGGGGAGTCAACCAGGGCCCACCCGTGGTCAAACCCGGGTCGGCTGCACCGGCGTTTAGCCGCCGGCGTGCCCGACGCGGCGGCGGAAGTGGTTTTGGCTGTTTCGGCCACCAAATGGGTCGCGGAGACCACCGGAGTGGAGCTGAGAACGAGCCGCAGCTCTTGGTGGAGTCCGTTGGGGTCGGGGTGGCCGGAGTTGGCGCCGGCGACGACTTTGGCGGCCACCGGGGTTCGGCCGAAGATGAACTTGACGCTAGAGGGGTCGGTGAGGCTCGGGGAGTAGCTAACTAGGTGCTACGGGACACGGTGAGTATGATGGACACCGTGGAGTGGTCGGAGGGTGACCGGGAGCACGTCGGCGGGTGCGGTTGAGCTCCGGGAGGTCGCTACACGGCTCGGGAGCAAGAAAAGGAGGGGGGGGGAAGATGGCTTAGCTCACAGTGAGTGTGACGAAGCCCTTGGTGCGGCCAGAGATGGACCGGAGCGACGACGGCGTTGAAGGGGATCTCCGGCAACGGCGGTTCGGCCGAGGTCGTTGCGAGCGCTCGGGGCTCGGCTTGCTCGATGGAGTGGACAGTGGCGGAGCTCCTGGACACGATGAGAGGACGCACGGGCGGCGGGAAGCACGACTACGACGAAGGCACGGCGATGGTGGCGTCGGTCATGGCGGGGGAGCGCGAGGGGGAGGAGCTAGAGAGAGGAGGGGGTGTCTGGGGGGTTCGGCGGAGCGAGGGAGGCTGATCCACGACGTCACCGGGCGCGGGGAGCGGCGAGGCGGCGAGCAGGTGCGTGGCGCGCGCTGCGCTCGCCGTCGGGCACCTGCCTGCCTGCCTGGCCGGCAAGCAGCTCGCTGGAGCGGCGCTGGGCTGGGCCGGCAGGTGGGCCGGGAGCAGGCGTCAGGTAAGTTTTTCCATTTTCTTTCTGTTTTCTGTTTTTTTAATACTTCTGCAACTTTGTTGAATTAAATAAAATACTTAGGCAACTCCTAAAATCACCAAACTACTCCTGGTCCATAGTTGGATTATTTCCAACATGAAACATTTTAGTTTGGAGATATTTGAGCATTTAAATATTTTATATAATTTTAAATGCCCAAATTCAAATATTTATGATTTAATTCAAAAACCCTAAGATGGCCTAGGAAAATGTGCATCACTTTTGGCAGAGGTTCTGAACCAAGACAAAAATGATGGGCATTTTAGAAGGGCATTTCAGGTTCATTGAAAAAGTTTTTAGTAAACCCTAATTGGTTTCAGAGGGGACTGGGGGTTCTGTCATCCCCATTTCAGGTTTCTGATGAAAGAGTAAACATGATGCAACACTCTAATGCATGGCTAACTAGGGTGTGACAGTGCCGCTATTGGTTATTGACCGGAAACAAGTTCTAGGTCATGTCTACATAGTTCTCGAACCCGTAGGGTCCGCACGCTTAACATTTCGTTGACGATATAGTATTATATGAGTTATGTATGTTGGTAACTGAATGTTGTTCGGAGTCACGGATGAGATCATGGACAAGACGAGGAACTCCGGAATGGTCCAGAGATAAAGGTTGATATATGGGATAATAGTGTTTGATCTCTGGAAGAGTTCCGGAATTCACCGGAAGGAGTTCCGGATGTTTCCCGAAATGTTTGGGTACGAGAACACGTTATTTGGGCCAAATGGGAAAGCCCACAAGGTTTTTGTAAAGCGCAAAAGGAAGTTTTGCGGAGTCCAGGGGCCAGACGCCAGGGTCCCTGGCGTCTGGGTCCAGACGCCGGGAACCCTTGTGTCTGGCCCTAGAGTCCGAGAAGGACTCTTGCCTTTCGGGTGAAACTGACTTTGTGGAGGCTTTTATTCCAAGGCTCGACCCCAAGGCTCAACATATAAATAGAGGGGCAGGGCTAACACCAAAGACACATCAAGAAACACCAAGCCGTGTGCCGGCAACCCCGTCCCCTCTAGTTTATCCTCCGTCATAGTTTCCATAGTGCTTAGGCGAAGCCCTGCGGAGATTGTTCTGCACCAACACCGTCACCACGCCATCGTGCTGCCGGAACTCATCTACTACTTCGCCCGTCTTGCTGGATTGAGAAGGCGAGGACGTCATCGAGCTGAACGTGTGCAGAACTCGGAGGTGCCGTGCGTTCGGTACTTGGATCGGTTGGATCGTGAAGACGTACGACTACATCAACCGCGTTGATAAACGCTTCCACTTAGCGATCTTCAAGGGTATGAAGATACACTCCTCCTCTCGTTGCTATGCATCACCATGATCTTGTGTGTGCGTAGGAAAATTTTGAAATTACTACGTTCCCCAACAGTGGCATCCGAGCCTAGGTTTTATGCATAGATGTCATATGCACGAGTAGAACACAAGTGAGTTGTGGGCGATACAAGTCATACTGCTTACCAGCATGTCATACTTTGGCTCAGCGGTATTGTGAGATGAAGCGGCCCGGACCGACATTACCCGTACGCTTACGCGAGACTAGTTTCACCGTTACGAGCACTCGTGCTTAAAGGTGACTGGCGGGTGTCCGTCTCTCTCACTTTAGCTGAATCGAGTGTGGCTATGCCCGGTCCTTGCGAAGGTTAAAACAACATTAACTTGACGAACTATCATTGTGGTTTTGATGCGTAGGTAAGAACGGTTCTTGCTAAGCCCGTAGCAGCCACGTAAAATTTGCAACAACAAAGTAGAGGACGTCTAACTTGTTTTTGCAGGCAATGTTGTGATGTGATATGGTCAAGGCGTGATGCTATATTTTATTGTATGATATGATCATGTTTTGTAACCAAAGTTATTGGCAACTGGTAGGAGCCATATGGTTGTCGCTTTATTGTATGAAATGCAAACGCCCTGTAATTGCTTTACTTTATCACTAAGCGGTAGCGATAGTCGTAGAAGCAATAGATGGCGTAACGACAACGATGCTACGATGGAGATCAAGGTGTCGCGCCAGTGATGATGGTGATCACGACGGTGCTTCGAAGATGGAGATCACAAACACAAGATGATGATGGCCATATCATATCACTTATATTGATTGCATGTGATGTTTATCCTTTATGCATCTTATCTTGCTTTGATTGACGGTAGCATTTTAAGATGATCTCTCACTAAATTATCAAGAAGTGTTCTCCCTGAGTATGCACCATTGCGAAAGTTCTTCGTGCTGAGACACCACGTGATGATCGGGTGTGATAGGTTCTACGTTCAAATACAACGGGTGCAAAACAGTTGCACACGCGGAATACTCAGGTTAAACTTGACGAGCCTAGCATATAACAGATATGGCCTCGGAACACGGAGACCGAAATGTCGAGCGTGAATCATATAGTAGATATGATCAACATATTGATGTTCACCGTTGAAACTACTCCATCTCACGTGATGATCGGACATGGTGTAGTTGATATGGATCACGTAATCACTTAGAGGATTAGAGGGATGTCTATCTAAGTGGGAGTTCTTAAGTAATATGATTAATTGAACTTTAATTTATCATGAACTTAGTCCTGGTAGTATTTTGCAAATTATGTTGTAGATCAATAGCTTGCGTTGTTGCTTTCATATGTTTATTTTGATATGTTCCTAGAGAAAATTGTGTTGAAAGATGTTAGTAGCAATGATGCGGATTGGATCCGTGATCTGAGGTTTATCCTCATTGCTGCACAGAAGAATTATGTCCTTAATGCACCGCTAGGTGACAGACCTATTGCAGGAGCAGATGCAGACGTTATGAACGTTTGGCTAGCTCAATATGATGACTACTTGATAGTTTAGTGCACCATGCTTAACGGCTTAGAATCGAGACTTCAAAGACGTTTTTGAACGTGATGGACCATATGAGATGTTCCAGGAGTTGAAGTTAATATTTCAAGCAAATACCCGAGTTGAGAGATATGAAGTCTCCAACAAGTTCTACGGCTAAAAGATGGAGGAGAATCGCTCAACTAGTGATCATGTGCTCAGATTGTCTGGGTACTACAATCGCTTGAATCAAGTGGGAGTTAATCTTCCAGATAAGATAGTGATTGACAGAATTCTCTAGTCACCATCACTAAGTTACTAGAACTTCGTGATGAACTATAGTATGCAAGGGATGACGAAAACGATCCCGAGCTCTTCGTGATGTTGAAATCGACGAAGGTAGAAATCAAGAAAGAGCATCAAGTGTTGATGATTGACAAGATCACTAGTTTCAAGAAAAGGGCAAAGGGAAAGAAAGGGAACTTCAAGTAGAATGACAAGCAAGTTGTCACTCCCGCGAAGAAGCCCAAAGCTGGACCAAAGCCTGAAACTGAGTGCTTACACTGCAAAGGAAATGGTCACTGGAAGCGGAAATGCCCTGAATATTTGGTGGATAAGAAGGATGGCAAAGTGAACAAGGGTATATTTGATATACAGGTTATTGATGTGTACCTTACTAGTGTTTATAGTAGCCCCTGGGTATTTGATACTTGTTCGGTTGCTAAAAATTAGTATCTCGAAACAAGAGTTACAGAATAAACAGAGACTAGTTGAGGGTGAAGTGACGATGTGTATTGGAAGTGGTTCCAAGATTGATATGATCATCATCGCACAGTCCCTATACTTTCGGGATTAGTGTTAAACCTAAATAAATGTTATTTGGCGTTTGTGTTAAACATGAAGATGATTTGATCATGTTTATTGTGATACGGTTATTCATTTAAAGTCAAAGAATAATTGTTGTTCTGTTTACATGAATAAAACCTTCGACGGTCATACACCCAATGAAAATAGTTTGTTGGATCTCGATCGTAGTGATACACATATTCATAATATTGATGCCAAAAGATGCAAAGTTAATAATGATAGTGCAACTTATTTGTGGCACTGCCGTTTGGGTCATGTCGGTGTAAAGCGCATGAAGAAACTCCATAAAGATGGATTTTCGGAATCACTTGGCTATGAATCATTTGATGCTTGCGAACCGTGCCTTTTGGGCAAGATGACTAAAACTCCGTTCTCCGGAACAAAGGAACGAGCTACTGACTTGTTGGAAATAATACATACCGATGTATGCCATCCAATGAGTGTTGATGCTCGTGGCGGTTATCGTTATTTTCTGACCTTCACAAGATGATTTGAGCAGATATGAGTATATCTACTTCATGAAACACATGTCTGAAACATTTGAAAAGTTCAAAGAATTTCAGAGTGAAGTGAAGAATCATCGTAACAAGAAAATAAAGTTTCTACGATTTGATCGTGGAGTAGAATATTTGAGTTACGAGTTTGGCCTTCATATAAAACAATGTGGAATAGTTTCACAGTTCACACCACCTGGAACACTATAGCGTTATGGTGTGTCCGAACGTCGTAACCACACTTTATTGGATATTGTGCGATCTATGATGTCTCTTATTGGTTTACCACTATCGTTTTGGGGTTATGCATTAGAGACAGTTGCATTCACTTTAAATAGGGCACCATCAAAATCCGTTGAGACGACGTCTTTTGAACTGTGGTTTGGCAAGAAACCAAAGTTGTCGTTTCTTAAAGTTTGGGGTTGCGATGCTTATGTGAAAAAGTTTCAACCTGATAAGCTCGAACCTAAATCGGAGAAGTGCGTCTTCATAGAATACCCAAAGGAAACTGTTGGGTACACCTTCTATCACAGATCCGAAGGCAAGTTATTTTTTGCTAAGATGGATCCTTTATAGAGAAGAAGTTTCTCTCGAAAGAAGTGAGTGGGAGGAAAGTAGAACTTGATGAGGTAATTGTACCTTCTCCCTTATTGGAAAGTAGTTCATCACAGAAATCAGTTCCAGTGATTCCTACACCAATTAGTGAGGAAGTTAATGATGATGATCATGAAACTTCAGATCAAGTTGCTACCAAACCTCGTAGGTCGTCCAGAGTAAGATCCGTACCAGAGTGGTACAGTAATCATGTTCTGGAAGTCATGTTACTAGACCATGATGAACCTACGAACTATTAGGAAGTGACGATGAGCCCAGATTCCACGAAATGGCTTGAGGCCATAAAATCTGAGATATGATCCATGTATGAGAACAAAGTATGGACTTTGATTGACTTGCTCGATGATCAGCAAGCCATGTTAAATAAATGGATCTTCAAGAGGAAGATGGACACTGATAGTAGTGTTACTATCTACAAAGCTCGACTTGTCACAAAAGGTTTTCGACAAGTTCAAGGTGTTGACTACAATGAGATTTTCTCAACTGTAGCGATGCTTAAGTCTGTCCGAATCATGTTAGCAATAGTCACATGTTATGAAATCTGGCAAATGGATGTCAAAAACTACATTCTTTAATGGATTTATTAAAGAAGAGTTGTATATGATGCAACCAGAATGTTTTGTTAATCCTAAAGGTACTAACAAAATGTGCAAGCTCCAACGATCCATCAATGGACTGGTGCAAGCATCTCGGAGTTGGAATATACGCTTTGATGAGTTGATCAAAGCATATGGTTTTATACAGACTTTTGGAAAGGCCTATATTTACAAGAAAGTGAGTGGGAGCTCTGTAGCATTTCTGATATTATATGTTCAAGACATATTGTTGATTGGAAATGATATAGAATTTCTGGAGAGCATAAAAGGATACTTGAATATAAAGTTTTTCAATGAAAGACCTTGGTGAAGCTTCTTACATATTGAGCATCAAGATCTATTGAGATAGATCAAGACGCTTGATAAGTTTTTTTCAATAAGTACATACCTTGTCAAGATTTTGAAATAGTTCAAAATGGAACAGTCAAAGAAAGAGTTCTTGCGTGTGTTGCAAAGGTGTGAAATTGAGTAAGACTCAAGACCCGACCACGGCAGAAAATAGAAAGAGAATGAAAGTCATTCCCTATCCATCAGTCATAGGTTCTATAAAAGTATGCCATGCTATGGACCAGACCTATTGTATACTCTGCCCTGGTTTGGCAAGGGAGTACAATAGTGATCTAGGAGTAGATCATTGGACATTGGTCAAAATTATCCTTAGTGGAATAAGGATATGTTTCTCGATGATGGAGGTGATAAAAGAGTTCGTCATAAAGAGTTACATCGATGCAAGCTTTTACACCGATCCAGATGACTCTAAGTATCAATCTGGATACATATTGAAAGTGGGAGCAATTAGCTAGAGTAACTCCGTGCAAAGTTTTGTAGACATAGAATATTTGCAAAATATATACGACTCTGTAATATGACAGACCCGTTGACTAAACTTCTCTCACGAGCAAAACATGATCATACCTTAGTACTCTTTGGGTGTTAATCACATAGCGATGTGAACTACATTATTGACTCTAGTAAACCCTTTGGGTGTTGATCAAATGACGATGTGAACTATGGGTATTAATCACATACAGATGTGAATATTGCTGTTAAATCACATGATGATGTGAACTAGATTATTGACTCTAGTACAAGTGGGAGACTGAAGGAAATATGCCCTAGAGGCAATAATAAAGTTATTATTTATTTCCTTATATCATGATAAATGTTTATTATTCATGCTAGAATTGTATTAACCGGAAACATAATACATGTGTGAATACATAGACAAACATAGTGTCACTAGTATGCCTCTACTTGACTAGCTCATTTATCAAAGATGGTTATGTTTCCTAACCATAGACAAAAGAGTTGTCATTTGATTAACAGGATCACATCATTAGGAGAATGATGTGATTGACTTGACACATTCCGTTAGCTTAGCACTTGATCGTTTAGTATGTTGCTATTGCTTTCTTCATGACTTATACATGTTCCTGTAACTATGAGATTATGCAACTCCCGTTTACCGGAGGAACACTTTGGGTGCTACCAAACGTCACAACGTAACTGGGTGATTATAAAGGAGTACTACAGGTGTATCCAAAGGTACATGTTGGGTTGGCGTATTTCGAGATTAGGTTTTGTCACTCTGATTGTCGGAGAGGTATCTCTGGGCCCTCTCGGTAATGCACATCACTATAAGCCTTGCAAGCAATGTAGCTAATGAGTTAGTTACGGAATGATGCATTACGTAACGAGTAAAGAGACTTGCCGGTAACGAGGTTGAACTAGGTATTAGATACCGATGATCAAATCTCGGGCAAGTAACATACCGATGACAAAGGGAACAACGTATGTTGTTATGCGGTTTGACCGATAAATATCTTCGTAGAATATGTGGGATCCAATATGGGCATCTAGGTCCCGCTATTGGTTATTGACCGGAAACAAGTTCTAGGTCATGTCTACATAGTTCTCAAACCCGTAGGGTCCGCACGCTTAACGTTTCGTTGACGATATAGTATTATATGAGTTATGTATGTTGGTAACCGAATGTTGTTCGGAGTCACGGATGAGATCATGGACATGATGAGGAACTCCAGAATGGTCCAGAGATAAAGTTTGATATATGGGATAATAGTGTTTGATCTCCGGAAGAGTTCCAGAATTCACCGGAAGGGGTTCCGGATGTTTCCCGAAATGTTTGGGTACGAGAACACGTTATTTGGGCCAAAGGGGAAAGCCCACAAGGTTTTTGGAAAGTGCAAAAGGAAGTTTTGCGGAGTCCAGGGGCCAGACGACAGGGTCCCTGGCGTCTGGGGACGCCGGGAACCCTGGCGTCTGGCCCTGGAGTCCGAGAAGGACTCTTGCCTTTCGGGTGAAACCGACTTTGTGGAGGCTTTTACTCCAAGTTTCGACCCCAAGGCTCAACATATAAATAGAGGGGCAGGGCTAACACCAAAGACACATCAAGAAACACCAAGCCGTGTGCCGGCAACCCCTTCCCCTCTAGTTTATCCTCCGTCATAGTTTCCGTAGTGCTTAGGCGAAGCCCTGCGAAGATTGTTCTTCACCAACACCGTCACCACGCCGTCGTGCTGCCGGAACTCATCTACTACTTCGCCCGTCTTGCTGGATTGAGAAGGCGAGGACGTCATCGAGCTGAACGTGTGCAGAACTCGGAGGTGCCGTGCGTTCGGTACTTGGATCGGTTGGATCGTGAAGACGTACGACTACATCAACCGCGTTGATAAACGCTTCCGCTTAGCGATCTTCAAGGGTATGAAGATACACGCCTCCTCTCGTTGCTATGCATCACCATGATCTTGTGTGTGCGTAGGAAAATTTTGAAATTACTACGTTCCCCAACAGTTGTCACTGTGACAAATTGGGAAGCACCAACAACAGTGGGAGAGATCCGGAGTTTTCTTGGACTCGCAGGATACTATCGGAGATTCATTGAGAATTTCTCGAGGATTGCTAAGCCCATGACAGAGTTGTTGAAGAACGATACCAAGTTCAAATGGACTGAGGAATGTGAGGCCAGTTTCCAGGAGTTGAAGAAACATTTGGTTACATCACCGGTGTTGATTCTGCCAGACGAGCGCAAGGATTATGAAGTATATTGCGACGCTTCTCGTCGAGGACTTGGAGCCGTGCTTATGCAGGAGGGAAGAGTTGTTTCGTATGACTCACGACAACTTAAGCCCCATGAGTTGAATTATGCTACCCATGATTTGGAGTTAGCAGCCGTAGTGCACACATTGAAGACTTGGAGATATTTTCTCATCGAAAACCATTGTGAGGTGTACACAGATCACAAGGGTTTGAAGTACAACTTCACACAGAAGGAGTTGAATCTCAGGCAAAGGAGATGGTTGGAGCTCATCAAGGATTATGATATGAGATTGCATTATCATCCCGGAAAGGCTAACGTAGTAGCCGATGCGTTGAGCCGCAAGAGCCATGTCAACACACTCATGACCAGAGAGTTACCTAAGGAGTTAGCCGAGGATCTTCGTGAGCTATGTTTAGAGATAGTTCTGAGAGGCTATGTTGCAGCATTGGAGATTCAGTCGACTTTGATGGGTAAGATTAGAGAAGCTCAGAAGACTGACAAGAAGACCGCCGCTATAAAGGAGAATATGAACAAAGGAAAAGCTAAAGGATTTCGTGAGGATGAGCTCGATACCTTATGGTTTGAGGACCGCATTTATGTGCCTAATGATTCGCCATACTCGATTCACCCAGGGAACACCAAGATGTATCTGGATTTGAAAGACATTTTCTAGTGGACCGGAATGAAGAAGGATATTGCAGGGTACGTAGCAGTTTGTGATGTATGTCAGAGAGTGAAGGCAGAGCATCAGAAGCCAGCAGGATTGCTACAACCATTGCCGATACCCGAATGGAAGTGGAATAAGTTAGGCATGGATTTTATCACAGGATTGCCCAGGACTCGTTCAGGCTATGACTCGATTTGGGTTGTAGTTGATCGTTTGACGAAGGTAGGTCATTTCATCCCCGTGAAGACCACTTACACCAGTGCTAAGTTGGCTAAGATTTACATGACCAGGATCGTATGTCTACATGGAGTTCCGAGGAGCATTGTATCAGATAGAGGAACCCAGTTTACCTCAAAGTTCTGGAATCAGTTGCACGAAACATTGGGTACCAGGCTAGAGTTCAATACAGCCTTTCATCCGCAGACAGATGGACAGACCGAGAGAGCCAATCACATTTTGGAGGATATGTTGAGAGCTTGTGCACTAGATTATGTATCTAGTTGGGACGACAATTTGCCATATGCAGAGTTCTCTTACAACAACAGTTATCAATCCAGATTGAAGATGGCCCCTTTCGAAGCCTTGTACGGAAGGAGGTGCAGAACCCCGCTGTTGTGGGATGAAGTTGGAGATCGCCAGTTGTTTGGACCAGATTTGATTAAGGAGTCTGAACAGAAGGTGAAGTTGATTGGCGATAGGCTCAAGGTAGCCCAGTCCAGGCAAAAGAGCTATGTAGATTCAAAACGTAAGGAGACAGCTTACGAAGTTGGACACAGAGTTTATGTTCGTGTATCTCCACTTCGAGGAGTTAAGCTCTTTGGAGTTAAGGGAAAGTTAGCGCCACGTTTTGTGGGACCATACAAAGTTTTGGAGCGTATGGGAGAAGTTGCTTACAAGTTGGAATTGCCTGAAGGATTTGTCCAGAGTTCATGACGTGTTCCACGTTTCCCAGTTGAAGAAGTGCCACGCAGACATGGCTGATATACCGCTGAGGGATACAGTGCCGCTGGAAGCGATTCAGTTGGATAGTGATTTAACCTACGAGGAGAAACCAGTCAAAATTCTCGAATATGCCAGCCGAGTCACCCGCAGCAAGGTTATCAAGTTTTGCAAAGTTCAGTGGAGCCACCACACCGAGGATGATGCCACCTGGGAGCGAGAGGAAGATCTGCTGAAGGACCACCCTCACCTATTTTCTAGCCAACCCGAATCTCGAGCGCGAGATTCATCTTAAGGGGGGTACGTTTGTAACATCCCAAATTTTCAATTTGGAATGTTATAATTAGATCATCATTGCATATCATATTTTATTGCATTTTGGCTCGATCCTAGAAATTTTACGCAACTCAAGGACCCACAGAGAGAGTTGGAAATTTCGTTATTTTCATACTTGAGTTTTCTCAAATTTTGAAAATAGGATCATTTGATTCTATTTATTTTATCTTCAATTATTTCTATTATAAAAATATGAGAGAGGGAATAAAATGACTTTCCCAAAATAAATAAATATTGAGGATTTAATAATAAAATCAAATAAGTTTTTATTTCGGTGTTTTTCGCCATTTTATTTGAATTTAGGAAAATTGCACGTTTTTCAAAACTGCATATTAGGGCCAAGGAAATGTTCATCTTGTTCTAAATATTTTTTTTAGATGACGAAAATTTATTTTGGCTTTTTTAGAATTTTATTTTGTTTTCTAGAATTTTTCTTAGTTTCGGCGGAATTTATTTATATAAAATAAAATTTCCGCGCGCCCGATTGGGCCGAAGGCCCAGCCGAGCCAGGCCAGGCCCGCGTCGCCGCCGCCGCCTTCCCCCGCGGGAGTCCAACCCGCCGCTGCCGCCGAGTCCGGCCGGAGCATGCTTCCCGAGGCTGACCCCGACCTGGCGCCCCCTTCCCCAAGTCGGACACCGCCTCCCCTCCAATAAATACCGCCGCCGCCCGCCCCATCCCGCCACCCGACCCGCCTCGCCTCCCGCCGCCG
>NC_041391.1:178487163-178752691 GCF_002162155.2 Triticum dicoccoides
CACCGTTCGCCGCCGTAGCCACCGCCTCCTGTCACCGACCAGAGCCCCGCCACCCCACCGGAGCCCCGCCGGAGCCGCCGGAGCCCCAAGCCGAGGTAGCCGACCGCCGCCCCGATTTTCTAAAGAAAACCGATTCGGTTTTTTTGAAAACCCTAGGTTTTTATTTTTTTTTCTAGAGCGTTTTTTCCCGGTTTATTTATTTAGCGAGCGTTCGCTCGTTCGTTCATTTTAACGGATGAGTTCACCGTTTAGTTGCAGTCAACGAACGTCCGTTCATTAGACTGTTCGTCAGTTTTTGTTTTTCTCGGATTTTCCGTGATTATTCCAGATCGCGATTTCTAAACCGATTTTCATTTTAGTTTATCTTTTCGCTCGTTTATCGGAATCAGGCGATTCAAGCGCCTAGAGTTTCATCTTGAATCCCTCTTTTCGTTTAACCAACTCAAACAAGTTTTTGCTACTGTAAAATTTGACTTAGGTCCAGATATGTAAACAAAGCTTGTTTCTTTCGCCGTTTGACTTTCGTTGCTTCGTTTGATTTGATTATTTTTTGCAAACCGGAGTTCTTAAGTTGAACTTTCTGGTTAGTAATCTTATTTGAGTTTTACCTGCGCATTAGATGAGTACTTATTGTATGCTTGTTTGTTTGCGATAGAGTACCCGGAGTGCGCCGCTTGCTACTTTGAATCTCTAGGTTTCAGGGATCATCAGCAAGGCAAGTAACACTTTGATCATACCTCTTTACTACCCAGTTTTATTGCATTAGATGAATCCTCAAACAATAGCATGATTAGGATCTGATTAATATGTGGGTTTTGGGAAGTAGATGAGGTAGTACCTATTACCAGTTTTACTATCAAACCCCTTGGGAGTTACTTCTATGTTTGCTTATATTGCCATGCTATGCTAGTAGACGTGGATTGGGTGAGTGTTTTCATGACAACTGTGAGATGGTTATTTAATGGTTTATTTAAGGTGGCAACTTAAACTCACATCTGGGTGGATTGAGGCACCTGGGATTTCGGTGATTGCCTGTTTTTCTTTATGGACCACCACCCAGGCTCAAAGGGATCATGAGATTATTCATGCTAGAAAATTCCGTGTGCAGCCACAAGCTACTATGGGCTCTAGCATAGTGGATTAAGTTGTCTGAACTCTTACAGTGGTAGACTAGCGAATGTAGGGGAAAGTAGGTGTAACTGTCTACCCGATCGTAAGGTGCCAGCACTTCTGAAAGACTATGTCTCGGTCATCCGTTTTCTCAAACACCATGTAGTGCGAGAATTCCAACGGAGGAGATCGAGTCTTGTGGGGAAAAGTGCGCAAAACTCTACAGAGTGTATAAACTAATCATGGTTAGCCGTGTCCCTGGTTATGGACGTTTTGAGCATCTAGTACTTGGATTATCATGTGAATCTCATCATGTTACTTTAATTTAATTTTGTTGGGTTTAAACTTGAAGCTTAATTGGGATTGAGTTGGGTGAACCTTCTCAATGTTTAACAACCACCATGATAGTTAAATAAAATTTATTCCTTTGCAGTAGGGGAAAATTGGCTTTATGCAAAACTGTAACCTTAGAGCTTTCCACCAGCCTTATATGCATGTAGTATAGCATATTTCTGTTCATTACTCTCTATGTGTTACATTGCCAGCATATTCCATGTGCTGACCCGTTTTCGGGCTGCAACGTTCATGTTGCAGACTTTTCAGACGACGAGTAAGGTTCCTTAGGTCGTGGTCTTATACTCAATGATGCCGTTGGAGTTGATGGAGTCACTTATCTTCCAAGCCTTCTGTTGTTATCGTTTTTAGATGGCCTTAAGCCATATTTATTGTAATAAGTTCTCTTTTGAGACATTGGATGTAATAAGTGTGTGATTGCTACTCTGCTATAAATCCTTCAAGTACTGTGCGTGTCAGCATTACTGATCCAGGGATGACACTAAAGCACAGAGATCAGACTGTTTGAGGTCTGGTTGCTACAATAACTTCTATGTGAATATGAACAAACATAAATCATTATGTTGTCTTCCTTGTCCAACGCGAACAATTTTTGCATATAATATTTTGATGGGGGCTCACACTTACAAAAGATTTCTAGGATAGTGTATTTGCATGTGAAAGTTCTCTTCCTTATACTAATCATTCGTGAATTGCTTGTATGACCAATATTGTTATTGTCAAGCCTCAAAATATTTCACTTTCTAAACCCAATGTGAAGCTACCACTAGGCATAATATGATTTCAACTTCATGACATTCAATTTATTCAACAATTTACTCATAGGATATAAGTGAAGCACAAGAGTAAATGACAAGCTACTCCAAAAGATATAAGTGATGATCAGAAGCATAATATTTCTTTCTCTAAAATTAATTTAAGTAAAACAAGAGAGAATTTCTTCAAAACTACTAAAGCACACCATGCTCAAAAAGATATAAGTGAAGCACTAGAGCAACTCCATAGAAAATAGCTTCGTTGACGGGATGTGAATGCCGCTTACCTAGCCTCTCTGGCAACTATTTGAGGACTCTATTTTATTTAAAAACTTTCAGATCTAAGTATTTTATTCAAACAGCAAGCAAAACAAAATAAAATGACAATCCAAGAATAGCACAACTCATGTGAAGAAGCAAAAACTTAGGCTCAACCGATACTAACCGATAATTGTTGATGAAAAAAAGGTGGGATGCCTACCAGGGTATCCGATGCTTGAGACTTATTGAAATATAAATTTGGGATGCCTTGATTATCCCCAAGCTTGAGCTTTTGTGTCTCATTAATTCCTCTCATGTTACTGTTTCCCTAAATCTTAAAAACTTCATACACACAAAACTCAACAAGAACTCATGAGATAAGTTAGTATAAACCAATGCGAAAACCTTTATCATTCTATACTGTAGCAAATCAAAAAAATTATTATTCAACATTGCATACTAAATGCCTCTGCATATTTAATACTCCAATCCTCAAATAGAATCATTAAACAAGCAAACATATGCAAACATAACAGCAATCTGCCAAAATGGTGCAGTCTGTAAAGAATGCAAGATTCATCATATTTCCCTAACTCCAAAAATTATGAAAATTTACCACACCGTAGAAAATTTATCAGAGCTTATTATGCAAAAAAAATTAGCATCTTATCACATTCTGACTTTTCTCGGGAATTTTTGCAACAACGGTAAACTTTCTGTTTTCAAACAGCAACATGTATATTTGCAAAATAAGCATGGTGAGGGCTATCGTTGACATTTTTATCAAAATGAAAGAAGAAAAACTTTAGTATAAATAACAGAAATCAAATCCTAACAAGTAAAACACATATCATGTGACGAATAAAAATATAGCTCCAAGTGAGGTTACCGATAAAGTTGGAGATAAAAGAGGGGATGCCTTCCGGGGCATCGCCAAGCTTAGTTGCTTGGATCTTCCTTGGATATTAACTTGGGGTGCCTTGGGCATCCCCAAGATTAGGGTCTTGTCACTCCTTGTTCTCCTCATATGGACATCTCACCCAAAACTTGAAAACTTCAATCACAAAAAACTTAACGGAACTTCGTGAGATAGGTTAGTATGATAAAGAGCAAACCATTTCACTTTGGTACTGTCAAAGACAAGATTCACAATTGTTTCCAGAAAATTCCTACTGTAGCATATCATTTCCAAAATTTATATTGAGCAATATAAGCAATAGAAACTAGGAGACAAGCAAACTATGCATTGAAAACAGACTCTGTCAAAAACAGAACAGACTGTAGTAATCTATACTCAAACCATACTTCTGCTACTCCAAAAATTATGAAAAAGTTAGGATTATTTTCGTATATTAATCTTTTGCAAAAAGAATCAACTCAAAAGCACTCTTCTGTTAAAAATGAGAATTATTTTTGTGAGCGCAAAAGTTTCTGTTTTTCAACAAGATCAAAGCAACTATCACCCAACATGATCCTAAAGGCTTTACTTGGCACTTTATTGAAACAAAAGCAATAAAACATGATCAATACAGTAGCATAATCATGTGAACACACAAAAAGAGTAGTAAAAGTCTTGGGTTGTCTCCCAACAAGCGCTTTTCTATAATGCCTTTTAGCTAGGCATGATGAGTTCAAATGATGCTTGCATAAAAGATAAGAATTGAAACATGAAGAGAGCATAATGACGCATATGACTAGCACATTTAGGTCTAACTCACTTCCTATGCATAGGGATTTTGTGAGCAAACAACTTATGGGAACAAGAATCAACTAGCATAGGAAGGCAGAACAAGTGCAACTTCAAAACAATCAAGACATAGAGAAGAAACTTTATATTACTAAGTTTCTTCCTCATAATAATTTTCAGAAACATCATGAATGGATTCAACAATATAACTATCACATACATCACTCTTTTCATGATGCACAAGCATAGAAGATTTATCACTCTTTATGGCATACATGTCATCATAATAATCATCATAGATAGAAACTTTATTGTCATAGTCAATCGAAACCTCTTCCAAAATAGTGGATGTATTACTAAATAAAGTCATGACCTCTCCAAATCTGCTTTCATCAATATTGTAAGAAGTTTCAACACCCTCCAAAATAGTGGGATCACTACTACCTAGAGTTGACACTCTTCCAAACCCACTTTTATCAATGTAATCATCATAAATAGGAGGCATGCTATAATCACAATAAATTTTCTTATCAAAAGTAGATGGAATCAAAGGATCATATTCATTAGACAAAGCATCCCCAAGCTTAGGACAAACATTGTTTCCAAAAACTAAATCTACAAACATGTCATACTCATTAAACATAGCATCCCCAATCTTGTGGTTTTGCATATCATCACAATCATTCTTATCAATAGCATGAATGGCACAAATAGTATAGCAAACATTATTATCATATTCTTCCAAGCAAGTGCTAAAAAGATTTTCAAGACCATAATGGATATCGTTGTCTTCCTAATCATAATCATTACAAAAAGTAGTAGGCACTACTGCAGGATGCTGCTAACGCGACACTATGATCAGAGGCCCTTCGAGAAACTGTGTGCGATGCAAAATAATTGCAAACGGTGCTATATGAAAACCGTCAAAAAGGTGCAAAACGTTTGCGGTTGAGGATGCATCAAACATGGTTCAGATTTTAGTTGCGTGTGTGATCCAGGGCATACGGTTCAGTCCAAAGAACTATTTGTGACGAGGCGGAACAAAAGAAACGGGCAGCCTGATGAAGGCGTGTGCGATATAGAGCATACGGTTCGCTCGGATGAACTGTTTGTGATTAGGCAACACAAAAGAAATGGGCAACCAGATGAAGGTGTGTGTGATATACACCATACGGTTCACTCAGATGAACTGTTTGTGATTAGGCAACACAAAAGAAACGGTTAGCCAGATCAAGGTGTGTGTGATTGAGGGCATACGCTTCAGAAGGATTAACTGTTTGCGATTAGGCAACAGAACAGAAACGGGTAAGCGAGATCAAAGTGTCTGTGATTGATGTCATACACTTCACATGGATGAACTGTTTGCAATTAGCCACAACAAACTGAAACAGTTAGATAGATCAATGTGTGTGCACTAGACGGGCACACCCATTCTAATTAAAAGAAGCGTGCACGATGGTAATAACGAGCGCGCACGGTTGTTGGAACAAGACGTGTGCTGACATTGCCTATTGCGGTGCACCCTATGGTGCAAACGCCACGTACACGGCCGAGAAGGCGTACGTGCCCACGTTACTCCTTCCGGGAATAGTGACGCACTTATAACCGTCAGTAAATTTTGAGCATGCGTCCCATCACATTCCAAATTGCAAAACTATTCACACCGATCAAAACCTAAACGGTTTCCCACTTAGGAGCGTATTACTACGCGGTTATAAATACTACTACTCCAAGATGACTGCACATTCCTCCTCAACTCCTCATCCACAAAAAGTAAAAAACAAACAAGTCATTCATCATTGTTCCCTTGCGTCCCCCATGGCCAGCGTAAGTTCTGGGTCGAGAGATTGCCACCAGGGAGAGGCGAGCCTGGAAGCGGGAGCACGAGAGATGTCCCGCCTCATCGCGATAGCAGCCAACATGTCCCGCCGCACGGCCGTAGGAGCAGAGAGGTCCCGCCGCGCCGCCGAAGCAGCATGGAGGACCCGCCGCACCGTCGATGCAGCAGACTGGTCCGGCTGCACCATGGAAGTAGAAGAGATGCCCCGTCGTGCCGTGAATGCAGCAGAGATATCCTCTCTTGCTGCGGTGGCCTAGGGAAATGCCTCGCGGGCTGGCGAGGACTCTTATAGGCGCATGCGTGCCCTCGTCCTTAGGTAGATGGATCAGATCTCCAGGTGGGCGAGGTTGCAGGATGACCTGCAAGCCTCGTTTGAACAGTCTACCGACGTCATCCGGCAACTAAATGAGAGCAATGCAAAGTTCCGGGCCGAGCGCGACCTGCTGAGGGCGAAGATCGTTGGAAGTGTGGAGTAGAAGGAGTAGTCCACTGCCTTGTTGAAGAGGACCGGCTTCATCGTCGAGAAACTTATGGACGAGAATGCCATGCTGCACAACGAGCGCAGAAGGCTGGTGGAGGAATCCGTGGATGCTCTCAACCAGCATCTTAAGGACAAGAAAGAGCTCGTCGCCGCTCGCCGCAGAGGCTAGTTCCCGCGGCCTGCAGTAACGCATCAAGAAAGTAGAGATCAGCGAGCCAGATTGTTGTCTTCCTTCTTCTTTTGCCCTTGTGTATTTTGGGTGTTGCCGCATGTGGCTTTTTTAATTATGTTTCTAAATATGTAAGACAATTAGTATCCACTATCATCGTCCTTATATTCATCATGCTTGCTATAAGTCATAGTCGATGCTATATAGGTCCATTGGATCTTACATCAAGATCCATGCAAAACTTTCTTTTCAGATTTTCATTTTTCTAACTTAAATCCTAGTCAAGTGAGACATATAGCAACGCCGTAGAACAGGTGCTCGGGCGCCATTAATGAAGACATTGGGAGGGAGGTGCGCGGCGGGTAGAGGTCAAAGGGCTCTCCTCCCGATGAGCACGCGCAGGGGGTCTGATCGTACGCCTCCCGTACTCAAATAGTTACCCCGCACGACACCTCCTAGCCAATAAAAAAGGGGATGCGTGGCCGCACGTAATTGGTAAGTCGAACACCCACGGTTTCAATAATACTTGTGTTTCCGATTTGTAACGTGACAACACTTTTTCCAAAATGACTTTATTGATTGTTAATGTGTGGGCCTTCGCAAATCGGACAGAAAAATTACCACATCATGTTAGTGCCATGTCATGAGACCATGCCAAGTTTCATGATTTTCAGGCGTGTTTTGGAATTACAGGAATTAAAAAAATCAAGTTTCTCAATCTTTTCGGCCAAGCCACGATGCCCAGATGTTTGAATTTCACTTCCATCTCTTGCATGGGACCTAGAAATTCACCCAAGGTCACACATGTGATTTTTCAAACAACTTTCGTGCACTGGAGCCTGTGCTTGTAGTTCAAATTTGAATTATGCACATTAAATGCCCAGAACTCAATTAATATATGAAAAAGGCGAAACGAGCCTGAAATAATTCCAAAATTTAGCATGGTACTTCTATTTGGTCTAGTCTGGCTGTGTGAAAAAATTAAGGTGGGAGAAGGTAGTGTACGTATGTCGTTTCGCACACGGAGGTGCCACATTCCCTCTCGGAACCACGAGCCTTCTTGAGGGAAGCTCCGGTTTGTAAGAAGTTTACACCAAAGCTTGTCCCAATTTGGCCTAAAAAATTACCGTAGCATGTTCGAGCCATGCAACGACACCATGCCAAGTTTCATGATTTTCAGGCGTGTTTTGGAATTACAGGAATTAAAAAAACCAAGTTCTCAATCTTTCCGGTCGAGCTACGATGCCCAGATGTTTGAATTTCACTCCCATCTCTTGCATGAGACCTAGAAATTCACCACAGGACACACATGTGATTTTTCAAATAACTTTGGTGCACTGGAGCCTGTGCTTGTTGTTAAAATTTGAATTATCCACATTAAATGCCCAGAAACTCAATTAATGTATAAAAAGGCGAAACGAGCCCGGAATAATTCCAAAATTCAGCATGGTACTTCTATTTGGTCTAATCTGGCTGTGTAAAAAAATTAAGGCAGGAAAAGGCAGTGTACGTATGTCGTTTCGCACACGGAGGTGACACGTTCTCTCTCGGAACCATGAGCCTTCTTGAGGGAAGCTTTGGTTTGCAAGAAGCTTATACCAAAGCTTCTCCCAATTCGGCTAAAAAAATTAGCGCGGCATGTTCGTGCCATGTCATGACACCATGCCAAGTTTCATGATTTTCAGGCGTGTTTTGGAACTACAGGAATTAAAAAACTAAGTTTCTCAATCTCTCCGGCCGAGCCACGAGGCCCAGATGGTTGAATTTCACTCCAATCTCTTACATGGGACCTATAAATTCACCCAAGGACACACATGTGATTTTTCAAACAACTTTGGTGCACTGGAGCCTGTGCTAGTAGTTCAAATTTGAATTATGCACATTAAATGCCCCAAAATGCAATTAATGTATAAAAAAGGCCAAACGAACAAGGAATAATTCCAAAATTTAGCACGATACTTCTATTTGGTCTAATCTAGCTTTGTAAAAAACTTAAGGCGTTAGAAGGCAGCGTACGTATGTCATTTCGCACACGGAGGTGACACCTTCCCTCTCGAAACCACGAGCCTTTTTGAGGGAAGCTCCGGTTTGCAAGAAGCCTACACCAAAGCTTGTCCCAATTCGGCGAAAAAAATTACCGCAGCATGTTCGTGCCATGTCATGACACCATGCCAAGTTTCATGATTTTCAGGCGTGTTTTGGAACTACAGGAATTAAAAAACTAAGTTTCTCAATCTCTCCGGCCGAGCCACGAGGCCCAGATGGTTGAATTTCACTCCAATCTCTTACATGGGACCTATAAATTCACCCAAGGATACACATGTGATTTTTCAAACAACTTTGGTGCACTGGAGCCTGTGCTTGTAGTTCAAATTTGAATTATGCACATTAAATGCCCAAAAATGCAATTAATGTATAAAAAAGGCCAAACGAACACGGAATAATTCCAAAATTTAGCACGGTACTTCTATTTGGTCTAATCTAGCTATGTAAAAAACTTAAGGCATTAGAAGGCAGTGTACGTATGTCGTTTCACACACGGAGGTGACACGTTCCCTCTCGGAACCACGAGCCTTCTTGAGGGAAGCTCCGGTTTGCAAGAGGCCTACACCAAAGCTTGTCCCAATTCAGCCAAAAAAATTACCACAGCATGTTGGTGCCATATCATGAGACCATGCCAGCTTTCATGATCTTCAGGCGTGTTTTGGAATTATAGGAATTAAAAAACCAAGTTTCTCAATCTTTCCGGCCGAGCCATGACGCCCAGATGTTTGAATTTCACTCCCATCTCTTGCATGGGACCTAGAAATTCACCCAAGGACACACATGTAAATTTTCAAACAACTTTGGTGCACTGGAGCACGTGCTTGTATTTCTAATTTGAATTATACACATTAAATGCACATAAACTCAATTAATGTATAAAAAAGGCCAAACAAACACGGAATAATTCCAAATTTTAGCACGATACTTCTATTTGGTCTAATCTGCCTGTGTACAAAAAATCAAGGCGGGAGAAGGCAGTGTACGTATGTCGTTTTACACACAGAGGTAACATGTTCCCTCTTGGAACCAGGAGCCTTCTTGAGGGAAGCTCTGGTTTGCAAGAAGCTTACACCAAAGCTTGTCCCAATTCGGCCAAAAAAGTTACTGCAGCATGTTGGTGCGATGTCACGATACCATGCCAAGTTTCATGATTTTCTGGCATGTTTTGGAATTACAGGAATTAGAAAACCAAGTTTCTCAATCATTCTGGCCGAGCCACAACACCTAGATGTTTGGATGTTTGAATTGTATTCCCATTTCTTGTATGGGACCAATAAATTCCCCCAAAGACACACATGTGATTTTTCAACAAACTTTGGTGCATTGGAGCATGTGCTTGTAGTTCAAATTTGCATTATGCACATTAAATGCCCAGAAACTCAATTAATGCATAAAAATGCCAAATGAACCCGGAATAATTCCAAATTTAAACACGACACTCATGTATTAGTTTCATGTCCACTGTACGTAAATGTTCTGGCAATTCAAACTCCATCCTTTACCTCTGTAACACCATTTTGTCTTTTAGAACATAATGAAAAAATCAGGTATACCACAAACAGTTTACTAAAAAGAATCGTGTGGGATATGATATAAAATATCTTGACGCACCATCTTGTCTAGCTTACGCAGGAAGCTTTGTCGTCTACAGTCCATGGCCCCCGCTTGAACCACACTTGTGCGCCAGTTTCCCGCGGCACCGAGCGAAATTTTTTGGCCACCGCAGAAATATCTATCTCCCTGCCCCCTCCCTCCTACCAAAAGCCACATTTCCACTGTTCCTCCTTACTTTCCAAGTTCAAACCTTCACTGCTGCTTACTGGCAGCTCAGCCTCCTCGCCGGCGACCCTTCTTCTTGCAGTGCCGCCTTCTCGGTGGCAACCCTTCTTCTTGCAGCACCGCCTCCTCGCCAGCGACCCTTCTTCTTGCAGCGCCGCCTCCTCGCCGGTGACCCTTGTTCTTGTTGCGCGGCCTCCTCGCCGCCGACCCTTCTTCTTGCTGCGCAACCTCGTCGACATGGTCAGGTAATCCACACCCCACCCACACCATCCTCCTCCTTTCCCGCCCCACATGCCCCGAGTGACCGAGCGACACCTTCCACCGAAATCACTGCCCCCTCCTCCAATTAAGCGCCGCCCACATCCCTTTTACACGCCGTATAACATGGATCTGAGTAGCATGCGTCTGCACGCGTGAACGAGGTTGCTATGGCTGACATGCGTGTCGACCGCCAGATCTCGGAGGAGCATCTCGTCTTCGAGGCCACCGTCGACACCGCCGTGCGGTTGTCTACATTAAAATACAGTTCATGATGTTTTCTCGAGGCCACCACCAGTGCCTTCTAGTGATTTGTCCTCTGTAATGTTAATATGTAATCTGATGTTCAGTTAACAATTTGGTCCTCTGAAATGCAATGTTCAGTTAACACTTTGGTCCAACAATAGCTACATTTTGTAGTACTGTTCTCGAGCATTCTTGGTTTTGTTAACTGTCTTATCTTCTAGTACATGTTGCTATTCTGGAATGTCGTGCTCAGTTATTTGGTTCATTTGGTTTATTGTCCATTTAACTGTTTGGTTCAGTTCTGCAATTTGATTTTCATTTGTTGTGGGTACAATTTTGTATTGCTATGCATGTGACACCAATCAAATTTGGCTGTACTCAATACATATTCTACTGATAGTATGGCAACTCTCAGTTAACCTGATCAAGATCTTCCTGATGTGTGTTGCAGGGAAACAACTGGAGACTCTGCGGTTTACCGTCGAGGTTTGTTCAAGCAGGGTCCTTTGGTTAATACCCATTATTGTGCAGTTGGAGGAATCATTCTAATATTTAGGTTTCATACAATTTGGTCTGGCACATGTAGGTCCTTCTGTTAGAGGCTTAGACCCACTGTTCAACCCATTTTGCATATGGGGAAATGAGATGTCCATGAATATCAGTCAAGTCAAGAAACTGAGAAAGATTGTTAGGATGAAGAAACTTGCGACGAATAACAGCAAGATCTTTGTTTGCACAATGAAGTAGACATCATTCAACTATAGGATGGTACCCACTCTTTTACCTTGTTTTTACCCCTTGCGCCATTTCAAAATTTACAATAGCGATTTATGCATAGCTTTGTTTTCAGTACTTTTCAAAGAAGTTCACCGATGATTACCTCTCAAACCACCTGCATGGTCAAGAGGCGAGGAAGGTATTCATTCAACACCCACGGTACCATATTGAAGTGTTGCTGAAGAGGACGAAGGTTGGGCGGGCAATTATCCATAGCCACTGGCCTAAACTTGCAAGGACATTCAACATCACTGAAGGCTCAATATTTGCTTGCCGCTTCTGCAGTTTCCCAGATGAGATTCATCTGTCTATTTACCGTGTATGATGCTACTTTCCAAAGGTTTTTGATGCTACATGTGAAACTTGGTGCTGTTGTGTAATGGCATAACCGTGTAACTGAGTGCCGAAGCTATCTGATGTAATTCGATTGTGTAATCCTGGTTGCTTTTATACGGATATGAAATATCTGGTGTGTTTTATAAGAAATATCAGTTTGATTGGTACATGGATTATCAATAATAGGCTAATTACCCTGCATATTGGGGTTTTCTATTGCAAACAGTTACTCAGACAACACCGTGGGCGAACTCAAACAACCTGCACGGTTTCTAGAAAGTAGGTGTGTTCGATCAACTAACAATCACACACAGCTTCCGGCAGCGAACCGTTTGTGTGAGACCACCTTGCACAAACGTTTCCACACAAAGAACTGTGTGGGATGTACATACCTACGGAAATGATTTTCTGGGATTCACTGTGTGGGATGTACATACCTATGGAAATGATTTCTGGGATTCACCGTGTGGAATGTACATACCTACTGAAATGATTTATGGGATTCACCGTGTGGGATGTACATACCTACGGAAATGATTTCTGGGATTCGCCATGTGGGATGTACATACCTATGGAAATGATTTTTGGGATTTACTGTGTGGGATGTACGTACCTATAGAAATGATTGGGTTTCCATGCCTCCCCCGATCGCACACGACCCGAGCCTGGGTCCCACGAGGGCCTATCCCCGATGATTTCTGGGTCGTGTGGGAAGGACCCCCCTATCTCCCACACTCACTCGGCGACGGTTCCAAATGCCGTCGCGGAATGGGGTTTTAAACCATTTGTTTAGGACGTCGATGTACCAGTGAGGTATCACAAAATCATACTCAATATCATCATCCTCCATCAACATATTTGATTCACTTTCATGAGGAACAATGGTGATAGGAGCAACATTATTTGGGAAAGATACCTTTTTACCTTTATTCTTTCTTCTTTTCTTCTTCTTCACGACATCATGTGTGGGTTTAGTTACTTTTTTCAAGCTTCTTGTTGAAGATATTGATTGGATAGGAAGCTCCTCCTCATTACCTAATTCATCATAATAAACACTAGGAGGGTATTGGGAAACATTTTCCCTTTCATTAGTACTCTCTTCATATTCCATTTGTTTTTTTGTCTTTAGGTAGTTGGCAATATAAGGATTCTCAATGCAATTTACCACACAAAACATATAAGTTTCTTCTAGATCAAAATCAAGAAATCTCTCGGGATTTCGAAAACCCTTAATTATACGTTTCATTTCTTCTTACACCAAAAGAAGACTAAGCTCTTTATGATGCTCAAGGGTAATCAACTTATCACAATTTTTGGACACGATTTGATCATGAAATAATTTGTATTGGAGATTTAAATGACCATGTTCATTGCAAAGTTCACAAGGATGGTGAAAAAAATTACATCTTTAGGCACAATCATCTAGCCTCTCTTGCAACTTTTTTGTTTCTAAATATTTATGCTTCTTACAAAACCTATCTTCCCTTTTTGGTGCGCAATTGCACTCCCAATTCACTCCGCAAAAATTGACATTCTTATAGGAGACATTTTTCTCATAACTAGTGCAACAATCATTAGCATTTTGGATATTCAAGGAATTCATACTAACAACATTGCAATCATGCTCATCATTCAAATATTTTGTGCCAAACATTTTATTGACTTCTTCTTCTAGCAATTGAGCACAATTTTCTGATCCATCAATTTCAAGAAAGATATTATAAAGATGATCAATGATATGATGTAAGCTCAATTCCATTTTTATGCAGTTTTGTTTTATAAACCACATTAGTGATAAAAGAAGAAACTAAAAGATCCAATTGCAAGATCTAAAATATAACTTCAAGCACTCACCTCCCCGGCAACGGCGCCAGAAAGGATCTTGATGTCTACTACGCAACTTTATTCTTGTAGACATGTGTTGGGCCTCCAAGCGCAGAGTTTTGTAGAACATTAGCAATTTTTCCTCAAGCGGATGACCTACGGTTTATCAATTCGTGGGAGGCATAGGATGAAGATGGTCTCTCTCAAACAACCCTCAATCAAATACAAGAAACCTCTTGTGTCCCCAACACACCTAATACAATGGCAAATTGTATAGGTGCACTAGTTCAACGAAGAGATGGTGATAAAAGTGTAATATTGATGGTAGAAATATAATTTTATAATCTGAATAAATAAAAACAGCAAGGTAGAAAATAGTAAACGGGCACAAAAATGGTATTGCAATGCTTGAAAATGAGGCCTAGGGTCCGTACTTTCACTAGTGCAACCTCTCAAGAATGCTAATATAATTGGATCATATAACCATCCCTCAAAGTGCAATGAAGAATCACTACAAAGTTCCTATCTAGCGGAGAACATAAGAATAAATTGTTTGTAGGGTACGAAACCACCTCAAAGCTATTCTTTCCATTCGATCTATTCAAGAGTTTGTACTAAAATAACACAAAGCTATTATTTCCGTTCAATCTATCCTAGAGTTCGTACTAAAATAACACAAAAGCAAATTATATTCATAATGCTCAATCCAACACAAAGAAGTTCAAAGAGTGCCCCAAGATTTCTACCAGAGAATCAAACACAAGAACGAGCATCAACCCCCTATGCATAGATTACCCCAATATCACCTCGAGAATCCGCGAGTTGAGTGCGAAAACATATATCAAGTGTACCAATATGATACCCCATTATCACCGTGAGTATTGCATTGCAAGACATATATCAAGTGTTCTCAAATCCATAAAAGTATTCAATCTGATAACAATGAAATATCAAAGGAAAAAACTCAATTCATCACAACCGGATAGAGAGGGGAAAACACCATATGATCCGACTATATTAACAAAGCCCACGATTCATCAAGATCGTGACATCTCAAGAACACAAGAGAGAGAGAGAGAGAGAGAGAGAGAGATTAAACACATAGCTACTGGTACAAACCCTCAACCCCGAGGGTCGACTACTCCCTCCTCGTCGTGGTGGCCGCCCGGATGATGAAGATCGCCACCGGTGATGATTCCCCCCTCCGACAGGGTATCGGAATGGGGTCTAGACTAGTTTTCGGTGGATACAGAGCCTTGCGGCGGCGGAACTTCTGATCTAGGTTAACCCCGAGGGTTTTCAGAATATTTGTGAATTTATAGGGTAAAGAGGTGGTGCGGGAGGCCACCGAGGTGGGCACAACCCACCAGGGTGCGCCTGGGGGCCCAGGCGCACCCAGGTGGGTTTTGACCCCCTCAGGGCACCCCCAGGTGCCGCTCTGGCCCATCCTGAGTGTTCTGGTCCATAAAAAATATCCAAAAAGTTGCGCGATGTTTGGACTTCGTTTGATATTGATTTCCTGTGATGTAAAAAAGAAGCAAAAAACAACAACTGGCGCTGGGCACTAGGTCAATAGGTTAGTCCCAAAAAATGGTATAAAGTTGCTATAAAATGATTATAAAACATCCGAGAATGATAAAATAACAGCATGAATACTTCATAAATTATAGATACTTTGGGGATCATGCGGTAGAGCACGTCCTGTCTAGGCTATGTGGGTAGACTAGGTAGTTTCTTCTAACACCCCACCACAGCTGAAGCGTTTGAAGGGCAGATGCACAAGCTAGAACGAAATTCTTAAAAATCTGGCGTCGGCAGCCCTTTTGTTATGACATCCGCAAACTGCTGCATCATGGGGACATGAAGGACACGTAGCTCTCCCATAGCAACCTTCTCGTGCACAAAGTGGACGTAGGGCTCGATGTGCTTCGTCCTTGCGATGGTGCACTGGATTAGCCGCCATGTAGACCGAGGAAATGTTGTCGCAGTAGACCACGGTTGCCTTGGATAGTGGTGCGTGAAGCTCGCTGAGGAGTTGGTGAAGCCCACATCACTCGGCGACGGTGTTGGCGACTGATATGTCTCCAACGTGTCTACTTCTCCTAACGCTTTTCCTCTTGTTTTGGACTCTGATTTGAATGAAACTAACCCCGACTGACACAGTTTTCAGCAAAACTACCATGGTGTTGTTTTTGTGCAGAAATAAAAGTTCTTGGAATGGAACAAAACTTTGCGAGGAATTTTTATACAGTAAACAAGAATTTCTGGAGCCAAGACCCACAAGAGGAGGGCACCTAGGTGGGCACAACCCACCAGGGCGGTTCCCCCCTCCTGACGCGCTTAGGTGGGTTGTCCACACCTGGTGGCCCCGCAGACCCTGAAATCGACACTATAAAATCATTTTTTTCCAGAAAAATATTAGGGAGAAAGAATTATCATGATCCACGAGATGGAGCCGCCGTCACATCCTGTTCTTCATCGGGAGGCCAGATCTGGAGTCCGTTTGGGGCTCCGAAGAGGGGGTTCTTCATTCTTCATCATCACCAACCTTTCTCCATCGCCAATTCCATGATGCTCCCCAGTGGGAGTGAGTAATTCCTTCGTATGCTCGCTGGTCGGTGAGGAGTTGGATTAGATTCATCATGTAATCGAGTTAGTTTTGTTAGGGCTTGATCCCTAGTATCCACTATGTTCTAAGATTGATGTTGCTATTACTTTGCCATGCTTAATGCTTGTCACTTTGGGCCCGGGTGCCATGAACTCAGATCTGAACCATTTATGTTTGTCAAGGAAATGACACCTATGGGATCACAGGGAATCCCTACTACGGTCGGCAGGGCGGGGGGATGTGCAAAGAGCGGGTTTAGAAGATCAACACAGGGGAATTTTATCCAGGTTCAGGCAGCAAACGATGCGTAATACCCTAGTCTCGCTTTGGTGTATATTTGGTGTTCTTGAGCTCTTGAACTAGCTACGGTGCATGCCCAACCCAAAAAGTCCAAATCCTTCCATAGTACGCCTTGGGCCTCCTTTTATATGTCAAAGGGGTTGCCAAAGTGGCACACAGGAGGTGGAAAGTATCTACAGTGTACAAGTTTATCTCCTGACATCGTAGGACAAAACGCATTTAATGCGCTACCGACTTGTCCTCTCGCTTTATCGAGGATGGCAAGGAAGCTCGTCCTGTCCATCGCCGCCTCGCCTTGCTTCGACGCGTGCCCAAGCCAACGAGGCATGCAGCGCCACGCTGGCTAGTTGGCTACTAAGCTAGTGTGGTGGCAGAGTCTTCACGAAGATCTGCATGCCACCATGTAGGTGCTTGACTAGTTGGCCTAGAAGCTGCATGCTGCCACGCAGGCGCTCACCTAGTTGGCGGGCTGGCCGCCATCTCGGTTGCGGGGCAGCGAAATCTTGGTAGGTGCGGGTCTGGCCGCGGCCCTGCAGATGTATCTAGCAAGGATCTTGCCAGGGTGCCGGCAAGGGTCTTGCTGGGGTCTCGTGGGCGTCCCTGGCAAGGGTCTTGCCGGGGGCCTTCATCTTCTGGTTCTCATTTAGATTTGCAGGCATTCGGTCTTCACAAATATCTGCATGCCACCATGCAGGCGCCTCCCAAGCCTTCGTTCCTGATGTTGTCGGTAGTGTTGGAACTCTCAGGCTCAAGGGTGGTGGTCTTGCTGGTGTTGGGCAAGTTGCCCCAACAAGGGTCTTGCCGGGGCCACATAGGCCGCCCACGGCAAGGCTCTTGCCGAGGGAAGCCCACCTTGTCCCTTCGCTCTTCACGCCTCTGGCTTGAGCGCTGCTCTGGTAGTCTTGTTCTTTTCCTCCTTCTGCACCGTCAAGCATGGCCGCAGGTGTGGCTAGAACTTCCCATGCACAAGTAATGGGGTACAGAAGGCCCCTACTTTTGTACACCAACAGGAGCCCCCGGGCCTGGGCCACACATAAGCGCAGAGCATTGTTGGTCCAGGCCCAGAACGGTGCGTGGGCACGCATGGAGGAGTTTTAACTATAGTAATCCCTTCGCCAGTTGCGCTTCCCGATGACCCGCATTGAGTGGGTGACATGGGGGTCGTCCGTGGAATGACCGCGGCATGCTCGCGTCATCCCGCTGTGAATAGTAAATAGGCGGCCTGTGCCTTCCCCATTAGAAAAGGGGAAACTGCAGGGCCGCTTCTCATTTATTCTTCTCACCTCTCTCAGCCTTGGAACCGCCGTTCCATGTTTCCCACCACGCCCGTCTTTTTCGCCACGTATGCCACATGCATAGCGCCGGGTAGGTGGCAGACGCACGGGATATAGGAAGGCGCGCCATGGCCGATACCCATGCGCCTTTGATTGGCGCTGGGAGGGCGGTTGATGACGTTGCTCGTCACCAACTTAATGAGCCGGACTTGAAAGTGCTCTTCAGAAGCGTAGAGCCGGTGTCGTGCTGGGTGCATGGCAGATGCCAAGGGATGGCTAAAGATAGGAGGAGGCTCGAGGGCACTGGTGGGCTCCAGAGGCGAGGTCGGCATGAGCGAGCGCGGGACGCAATACATACCCAGGTTCGGGGCTCTCTAGAGAGATAACACCCCTAGTCCTGCCGAGTGTGGTTTATATGTAACAGTATAAAGTTGCTCCTAGAGCTGTATGGAGGAAGAAAGAGGTCAGGCCAAGGCTTATGCTGCTCCCTCTCCTCGGGTGTTGCTTGCTAGATGTGTGAGTGGGTGGATGGGTCTGTGGCATCGCTTGCTTGCCTCGGTATGCATGAGGACTCCTGGGGCGTTTTATAGGTTAAACCCCCAGGGGTACAAGGGTAATGTTACAAGGCCGTAGGGCCGGGTTGTCAGTGTCCAGAAACCCGGTGCTGGGATCCGCCGGGTGCCAGGGCTCGCCGGGTTCGCCGGGCAAGGGCCCCATGCGCCTAGGGGAATTGTGTCTCGTCTTGTCGGTCGTCAGGGCGTGGCCGAGTCGAGCCGGCTATAGTGGCGCTCCGTCAGGTCGCCGCTTGCCGGTGTCATGGGTGACGCCGGGTGCACTATTGCCACGCCAGCCCTGGTCAGTGGGTAGGTTGGGGGCACTGTTGCCTCGTCCGGCTGACCTGAGGCATGGGTGGGGCACTGTGGCTTCGGTCATTAGTTGGTGGAGAGTCATCTCAACGTACGTACGGCTGGGATGGGATCGCCACTGACCCTTGGCCGGGTTTGGAGAACACGCCAAGGGTGGTGCTTGATTCATGGGGAAGTCTTGAGCTTGGAGCTGGATTGAGGGGCGATGCTGGCCCCATTATTTCTAAAAAGGATCCGGGTTCCGTTGCCTGCTTGGGGTTCATCCCCCCGACAGCCGGCCTTCAGCCTTCCCTGCTTGGCTATGAACAGGGAATTTAGGAGGAGGAGGAGAGGCATCCTCTCGTGTCTTCCCTTCGTCTCCATTCTCCATCCACTGCCATGCCGAGAGGGCGTGGCCACGGCTGTTCTTCTGCGGAGGCGACTAGGTCCTCCTCCCGCCAGAGAGCCGTGACGGTTAAGGAAGAGCCAGACGCCCATGGCGAAGGCCACACTTGAGGCAGAGGCACCGGACGGGGCTGCGGTCGGCGAGGCGGTCAACGCAGAGGCGGGCGCGGAAGGGGGACACCCGCGTCGTCGCCATCTCCGCCACCATCTCCTCCTGCTTCGTCGAGCGGCCATGTCGGGGACACGGCACTCAAGTTCATCCTGCAGTTGCGCGAGCCGCCGCGTAGCCGTGTTCGCCTTCCTGAGGCGTTGGCAAGGGTGCTAGAGATCGACCAGCCACCGAGGCTGAGGCTTCACATGAAGGGGTGTTGCAATGGCAACATGTGGGTGAACACAAGGTTCCCCGTCCCTCATGTAATGCTCCTTCATCGGGATTGGAAAAACTTTGCACGCGCGCACTGCTTGATGAAGGGGCACGTTCTCCTCTTCAAATTAGTGGAGAGCTACCTGCTCTATGTCAAGGTCTTCGTGCGCTCGAGACACAGGTTAGGGTGCTTCCTGGAGAGCTCGACCGACGATGAGAGCTCCTCCCCGAGCGACGGGGACGAGGAGGGGACCAGTGTGGAGGACGACATGGACAGGTCCGACTAGACGTTAGATGCCCCGTCCCTAGGAGACACCGACAGCAGCACCATCTGCACCTGGCCTTCTCCCCGGCAAGACGACTTGCCGGGGGGGGGGGGGGGTTCTTGGCGGTGGTTGATACGTCTCCAACATATCTATAATATTTGATTGTTCCATGCTATTATATTACCTGTTTTGGATGTTTATGGGCTTTACTTTACACTTTTATATCATTTTTAGGGACTAACCTACTAACCGGAGGCCCAGCCCGTATTGCTGTTTTTTTGTTGCCTATTTCAGTGTTTCTAAGGAAAGGGATATCAAACGGAGTCCAAACGGAATGAAACCTTCGGGTGCGGTCTTTTTGGAATAAAAGTGATCTACAGGACTTGGAGTGCAAGTTAAGAAGCAATCGAGGAGGCCACGAGGGTGGAGGCCACGAGGGTGGAGGAAGCAATGAATCAAGAGTTGACATTGTATTTGTGGCAAGGCCACCCTCATAATTTTCATACTTGTCACTTTTGATTCATTGCTTTTCCCGGTATACCGCCGGAGGCATTCATATAGAGTCATATTTTGTTCTAAGTGTTGAGTTGTAATTCTCGAGTTGTAAATTAATAAAAGTGTGATGATCTTCATTATTAGAGCATTGTCCCAAGTGACGAAAGGATAATGAAGACTATGATTCCCCACAAGTCGGGATGAGACTTCGGACTTTAAAAAAAAGAGGCCAAAGAGCCCACCAAATAAAAAATGAGAAAGGCCAAATAAAAAAAAGGAGAAAGGCCAAATAAAAAAATGAGAGAAAAAGAGAGAATGGACAATGCTACTATCTCTTTTCCACACTTGTGCTTCAAAATAGCACCATGATCTTCATGATAGAGAGTCTCTTGTGTTGTCACTTTTATATACTAGTGGGAATTTTCCATTATAGAACTTGGCTTGTATATTCCAATGATGGGCTTCCTCAAAATGCCCTAGGTCTTCATGAGCAAGTGAGTTGGATGCACACCCACTTAGTTTCTTTTGTTGAGCTTTCATACATTTATAGCTCTAGTGCATCCGTTGCATGGCAATCCCTACTCACTCACATTGATATCTATTGATGGGCATCTTCATAGCCCGTTGATACGCCTAGTTGATGTGAGACTATCTTCTCCCTTTCTGTCCTCACAACCACCACCATATACCACCATAGTGCTATGTCCATGGCTTGCGCTCATGTATTACATAAGAGTTGAAAAAGCTGAAGCGCGTTAAAAAGTATGAACCAATTGCTCGGCTCGTCATCGGGGTTGTTCATGATGGGAGTATTTTGTGTAATGAAAATGAAGCACGGCCTAACTATATGATTTTATAGCGATAAGCTTTGTTTGGCTATGCTATTTTGATAGGACATGATTATTTGTTAGTATGCTTCGAGTATTACTATTTTTATGTTTTATAAGCTTTTATCTTGAATCATTTGGATCTGAACAATCATGCCACAATAAAGAAAATTACATTGAGAATTATGCTAGGTAGCATTCCACATCAAAAATTCTATTTTTATCATTTACCTACTCGAGGACGAGCAGGAATTAAGCTTGGGGATGCTTGATATGTCTCCAACTTATCTATAATTTTTTATTGTTCCATGCTATTATATTACCTGTTTTGGATGTTTATGGGCTTTACTTTACACTTTTATATCATTTTTGGGACTAACCTACTAACCGGAGGCCCAACCCGTATTGCTGTTTTTTTCCTATTTCAGTGTTTCAAAGAAAAGGAATATCAAACGCAGTCCAAACGGAATGAAACCTTCTGGAGCAATCTTTTTGGAACAAACATGATCCAGAGGACTTGGAGTGCAAGTCAAGAAACAATCGAGGAGGCCACGAGGGTGGAGGGCGCGCCCCTATCTCGTGGGCCCCTCGGGAGTCCACCGACCTACTTCTTCCTCCTATATATACCCACGTTCCCCGACAACAACAGAAGAGACCACGAAAAACTATTTCCACCACCGTAACCTTTTGTATCCGCGAGATCCCATCTTGGAGCCTTCGCGGGCGCTCCGCCGGAGGGGGAATCAACCACATAGGGCTTCTACATTAACACCATAGCCTCTCCGATGAGTTGTGAGTAGTTTACCATAGACCTTCGGGTCTATAGTTATTAGCTAGATGACTTCTTCTCTCTATTTGAATCTCAATACCAAGTTCTCCTCAATCTTCTTGGAGATCTATTTGATGTAACTCTTTTTGCGGTGTGTTTGTCGAGATCCGATGAATTGTGGGTTTATGATCAAGTTTATCTATGAGAAATATTTGAATCTCCTCTAAATTCTTTTACGTGTGATTAAGTTATCTTTGCAAGTCTCTTCGAATTATCAGTTTGGTTTGGCCTACTAGATTGATCTTTATTGCAATGGGAGAAGTGCTTAGCTTTGGGTTCAACCTTGCAGTGTTCTTTCCCAGTGACAGCAGGGGTAACAAGGCACGTATTGTATTGTTGCCATCGAGGATAAAAAGATGGGGTTTATATCATATTGCATGAGTTTATGCCTCTACATCATGTCATCTTTCTTAATGCGTTACTCTGTTCTTTATGAACTTAATACTCTAGATGCATGCTGGATAGCGGTCGATGTGTGGAGTAATAGTAGTAGATGTAGGCAGGAGTCGGTCTACTTGTCACGGACGTGATGCCTATATACATGATCATACCTAGATAATCTCATAATTATTCGCTTTTCGATCAATTGCTCGACGGTAATTTGTTCACCCACCGTAATACTTATGCTATCTTAAGAGAAGCCACTAGTGAAACCTATGGTCCCCCGATCTATCTTTTATCATATAAGCTTTCAATCTACTTTTATTTGCACCTTTACTTTTCCAATCTATATTATAAAATACCAAAAATATATTTATCTTATCATACTATCTCTATCAGATCTCATTTTCGCAAGTGGCCGTGAAGGGATTGACAACCCCTTTATTGCGTTGGTTGCGAGTTCTTGTTTGTTTGTGTAGGTGCGTGGGAATTTTGAGGAGCCTCCTACTGGATTGATATCTTGGTTCTCAAAAACTGAGGGAAATACTTACGCTACTATTGCTGAATCACCCTTTCCTCTTCAAGGAAAACCAACGCAAGCTCAAGACGTAGCAGTGGTTCCTCGAGCTAGATCCTTGAACTTCTCGGGGCCGTCGCTTCTGGCGGCTGGCGGTGGGAGGCTGGAGAAGACGAAGAAGGCGGTGGCGGGCCGTCAAGTCCTAGTACGATGGTGTCAATGCCTTCATCGCGTATTGCCGGCCCGCTGGCTCATCTCTCGGCTTCTCTCCCGGCACCGTCATCACCAGCCCTTTTCCGGGCGGCCACCGGGATGTTCTCTTGGTGCCATCTGCTGCTCGTACCTCGCCTATGCACTTCTTTTGCCCTCCTGCTTGTCCTGATCTGCTTCCTGAGGAGAGGGACAAGAAAGGGATTACGGTCGTCTTATCTTTGTTTAGCACTTAAGCCTGCAGGCACCTGTCAAATTTAGACTTTGTAATCTATTGCTCATGTTTACATTCCATATGAACTGTACTTGTTTAATCAACGTATTAATGAAAAAGGGTGTTTGTCCAGTTCTTTTGTGCGAGAGCGAGGCCCACACCAAGGATCGAGTCCTTGTTATTTTAAATAAACAACCTCGCCCGGCAACAAACCCTTGCCGTCCTCCCGCTTTATACCACGACTATACCCACGCCCTTGGCGGGGAGCAGGGGTAAAGTGGGATCGGGACCTTCACTTGTTTCCCTTCTACCACAACAGCAACCAAATTCCGGCCCGCAAGGGATTTCGGGCACAGGAAGGAGGGAGCACAGTGGCATGGGAATGAACGAAGTTTCGTACATTCAAGTTTCATACGGAAACACATAGCAGGGGAGAGAAAGCTTATCTGAATTTGCAGCCCTTGGCAACCTCGGCTTGCAGGGGTCGGGGGTGTCGATCCGCCTTCTTTCCTCCAAACGGTTCTGCAGAAGCGCCTGTGTAGCCTGCAAACCAAAAAGGATTGGAAGAGACAGAAAAACATGCACTCGACCTCTATGCTAGGGGTTAGTTGCCGCCAAGCACTATCAACCCTACCAGAGAGGGAGACTCAACCTAGCATGCATGCTAATTCTAGGGCACTAGTGCTTCATTTATTTTTCTGTTGCTCATGGTATGCGCCTTGCTTTGTATAAAGGGTTACATGCCTTGCCGGCAAGGCTTGTACAAAAAGTGTTCTGCCGGGAGGCCCGACAACCGCGCCTTATGGGTAAAACTTGTGAAGATGTTTGATATTCCAGGAGTTGCTCACTGGAATTCCATCTTCGATCTCCAGGCGGACTGCATCGGGCCTGGTGACTCGTATTACCCGATAAGGGCCTTCCCACTTTGGCGTCAACTTGTTGGAATTCTTGGCGGATTGAACTCACCAAAGAACAAGGCATCCTTACTCAAGGCTTCGGGCAAGAACCTTGTGGATATGGTAGCGGCGCAAGGCTTGCTGGTAGCGAGCAGCTCGCATCGGAGCCTGAAGATGACTTCCTCAAGGAGCGTCACAACATCTTGGCGCAACTGCTCTTGCTCAAGCTCATCATAAGCGAGCACTCGAGGTGACCCGTATATGAGTTCCATGGGGAGAACTGCTTATTCCCCGTATACCAGGGCAAAGCGTGTCTGGCCAGTGGCTCGATTTGGCGATGTTTTGATTGACCAAAGAACCATCAGCAACTCATCAATCCAGCGCCTTCCGCACTTGTGTAGCCTGTCAAAATTCCTGGTCATGAGGCCTCACAACACCTCTGTGTTTGCCCTCTCAGCCTGACCGTTACTTCTGGGATGAGCAATAGAAGCAAAACAAACCTTTCCGCCGAGGTCTTGGATATACTGCATGAAGGTGCGGCTCGCGAACTGTGTGCCAGGTGATGACTCTGTTTGGCACACCAAAACAGCAGACTATCCCCTTGAAGAACTTAACAGCTGATTGTTCTGTCACCTTTCTCACTGGTTCCACTTCTGGCCACTTTGTGAACTTGTGGATTGCAACATATAAGTACTCAAAGCCCCCGATGGCACGGGGGAAGGGGCCCAGTATGTCGAGCCCCCGGATCGAAAATGGCCAGGAAAGAGGAATTGTTTGAAGGTCTTCGGCTGGTTGATGAAGCTTCTTTGAATGGAACTAGCATGCTTCACACTTGGTGACTAGGGCAGTTGCATCCCGGAGAGTGGTGAGCCAGAAGAAAGCTTGCCGGAACGCTTTGCCGGCAAGGGCTCTTGACCCTATGTTGGAGCCACATATGCCTCCATGTACCCCTACCTGGCGCGCCAAAGATGTCGGGGAAACGACACCTATGGGGTCACAAGGAATCCCTACTACGGTTGGCGGGGCGCCGGGCTGTGCAAAGAGCGGGCTTAGAAGATCAACATGGGGGAATTTTATCCAGGTTCGGGCCGCAAACGATGCGTAATACCCTAGTCCTGCTTTGGTGTATATTTGGTGTTCTTGAGCTCTTGAACTAGCTGCGGTGCATGCCTAGCCCAAAAAATCCGAATCCTTCCTTAGTACGCCTTGGGCCTCCTTTTATATGTCAAAGGGGTTGCCACAATGGCACACAGGAGGTGGAAAGTATCTGCAGTGTACAAGTTTATCTCCTAACATCGTAGGACAAAACGCATTTAATGCACTGCCAATGTGTCCTCTTGCTTTATCAGGGACGACAAGGAAGCTCGTCCCGTCCATCGCCGCCTCGCCTTGCTTCGACGCGTGTCCAAGCCGACAAGGCATGCAGCGCCACGCTGGCTGGCTGGCTGCTGAGCTGGTGCAGTGGCAGAGTCTTCATGAAGATCTGCATGCCACCACGGAGGTGCTTGACTAGTTGGCCTAGAAGCTGCATGCTGCCATGCATGCGCTCGCCTAGTTGGCGGGCTGGCTGCCACATCGGAAGAGGCGCGGGGCAGCAAAACCTCTGTAGGTGCGGGCCTAGCCGCGGCCCTGCAGATGTATCCGGCAAGGGTCTTGCCGGGGTCTCATGGGCGTCCTTGGCAAGGGTCTTGTCGGGGGCCTTCATCTTCTGGTTCTCATTTAGATTTGCAGGCCTTCGGTCTTCACAAAGATCTTCATGCCACCATGGAGGCGCCTCCCGAGCCTTGGTTCCTGATGTTGTCAATGGTGTCGGAACTCTCAGGCCCAAGGGTGGCGGTCTTGCTGGTGTTGGGCAAGTTGCCCCAGCAAGGGTCTTGCCAGGGCAACATAGGCCGCCCCCGGAAAGGCTCTTGCCGGGGCAAGCCCACCTTGTCCCTTCTCTCTTCGCGCCACTGGCTTGAGCGCTGCTCTGGTAGTCTTGTTCTTTTCCTCCTTCTGCCCTGTCAAGCATGGCCGCACGTGTGGCTATAACTGCCCGTGCATAAGTAAAGGGGTACAGAAGGCCCCTACTTTTGTACACCGACAATGTTGTCATCATTATATCCATGTTCTAGATCCGATCTTGCAAGTTATAGTCACCTACTACGTGTTATTATCCGGCAACCCCGGAGTGACAATAGTCGAGACCACTCCCAGTGATGACCTTAGTTTGAGGAGTTCATTTAGTCACCATGTGTTAATGCTTTGTTCCGGTTCTCTATTAAAAGGAGGCCTTAATATCCCTTAGTTTCCAATAGGACCCCACTGCCATGGGAGGGTAGGACAAAAGATGTTATGCAAGTTCTTTCCATAAGCACATATGAATATTTACGGAATACATGCCTACATTATATTGATGAACTGGAGCTAGTGCCGTATTGCCCTAGGTTATAACTGTCTCATAACGAATATCATCCAACGAGTCACCGATTCAATACCTACGAATTTATCTCATATTGTTCTTGCTAAGTTACTACTATTATCATCACCGTTACACTTGCTACAAAATTATTGCTATCACTGTTACCATTACCGTTACTGCTGCCACTATTATCAAAACTATCATACTACTTTGCTACTGATCACTTTGTTGTAGATAATTAATCTCCAGGTGTGGTTGAATTGACAACTCGGCTGCTAATACCTTCAAGTATTCTTTGGCTCCCCTTGTGTCGAATCTATAAATTTGGGTTGAATACTCTACCCTTGAAAACTGTTGCGATCCCCTATACTTGTGGGTTATCAAGACCTTTTTCTGGCGCCGTTGTCGGGGAGCATAGCTATATTTGTTAAGTCACTTGGAATTATTATCAATTATGACTATGGCGAATCTGAAGGATGCTAAGACTACTATTTTTTCCTCAAAGACGAGGGGAGGTAAGGAACTGCCATCCACTTCTGCTTTAGGTTCACCTTCTGTTATAAGTAAACTTGCAACACGACCACATGCTATCAATTCTAATATGTCGCAAGTTATTGATGATGCTACTTCTACTATGGATGATGCTTATGATGATGCTAGTACCTTGCTTGATAATGATGATGTGCCACTTGGTGAATTTCTTGATGAACAAATGGCTAGAGTAATACAACATGATGTTGTTGAATCTGATGATGAGCTTGAAACTGAAACCCCTGAAACACCTGCTAGGACTAGCCTTCCTAGATATGAATTGCCTGAGGTACCGGAAGGTTATGTTATGAATGAGGAGACAACTAGAGATATTTTTCTTGTAAGGATAGAGACGATCTAAAGAAATTACTATGCATGTATAAAGAAAAATCTCTTAATGCTAGAATGAAATATGATCCTAAGATTGCTACTTCACCTATTTTTATTGATGATAAGGATTATGAATTCTCTGTCGACCCAGAGTTAATTACTTTGGTTGAATCTGATCCTTTCAATGGTTATGAAACTAAAACTGTTGTGGCACATCTTACTAAGTTGAATGATATAGCCACCCTTTTTACCCATGATGAGAAAACTCGCTATTACTTTATTCTCAAATTATTTCCTTTCTCATTAAAGTGTGATGCTAAAGCTTGGTATAATACTCTTACTCCTAGTTTTGTGCGTAGTCCCCAGGATATGATTTATTACTTCTCTGAAAAATATTTTCCTGCTCATAATAAACAAGTTGCTTTACAGGATATATTTAACTTGGGGAAGGCTTTGCTAGCTACTTAATGCTTTGCCTGATCATCCTCTTAGGAAAAATGAAATACTTGATATCTTCTATAATGGACTAACCGATGCTTCTAGATACTTCCTAGATAGTTGTGCTGGTTGTGTTTTCAGGGAATGAACTGTTGGGCAAGCTGAAGAATTATTGAATAATATATTAAAAAATTATGATGATTGGACTCTTCCTGAACCACGGCCTAAACCCACTCCAAAGAAGAGGGGTAAATTATATATCAGTCCTGAAGATATGCAAGAGGCAAAGAAATCTATGAAGGAAAAAGGTATTAAAGCTGAAGATGTAAAAAATTTACCTGCTATTGAAGAAATACATGGGCATAATACACCACCACTACCTAAGGTGGTAGAGGTAACTTCTCTAATGAATTTCAATGATAATGATAGTCCTCACAATATGCACCCTAGCCAATGCCTTTATGAGTTTGAAAACTAAAATAGAAAACAAGATCACTTCAATGCAAATGTTATGAAACAATTGAAATACAATTATGATATGATTGCTCGCTTGAGTGACTTGTTATTTAGAATCTCAAACGATGTTAGAGGTGTTGGAAAGCATGCTTCTATGGTTCAAACCCAGTTAGAACAAGGTGCTAAATCTCAAAGAGAATTGCTTGATGAAATGAATAATAATATACATGACTTTGCTGTTAGAGTTGCAACTAGAGGAGGTAAAATCACTCAGGAAGCACTTTATCCTGAGGGACACCCAAAAATAATTGAACAAGACTCACAATGAAATAACACTAGCTCACCTAGTCCTTCTAAAAAGAAAAAGAAGAAGAAAAGTGATAGGACTTTGCATGCTTCTAGTGAACCTGAAATACGGAAACCTCCTGATAATGATAACGAAACATCTATCTCAGATGATGAAACTCAGTCTGGTAATGAACATCTACCTAGTGATAATGAAAAAGATAATGCTGGTGTTCATGAAGATGCTCAACCAAATGAAAAAGAACCAGATAATGATGTTGAGATAGAACCACCAGTTGATCTTGATAACCCACAACCTAAGAATAAAAGATAAGATAAAAGAGACTTTGTGGCTATAAACCACGGTAAAGAAAGAGAACCTTGGGTTCAAAAACCTATGCCTTTTCGACCTAAGCCAACTAAAAAGACAGATGATGAAGAATTTGAACGCTTTGCTGAAATACTGAGGCCAGTCTTTTTGCATACTCGCTTGACTGATATCTTGAAAATGCTTCCTTATGCAAAGTATGTGAAGTACATCATCACTAATAAGAGAAAAATACTGGAAGCTGAAATCTCCACTATGCTTGCTAATTATACTTTTAAAGATGGAGTACCTAACAAACTTGGAGATCTGGGAATACCAACTATACCTTGCTCTATCAAAAAGAATTATGTGAAAATTGCTTTGTGTGATTTAGGAGCTGGTGTTAGTGTTATGCCTTTCTCTTTATATAAAAGACTTGACTTTAATAAACTCACACCTACTGAAATATCTTTGCAAATGGCTGACAAATCAACTGCCATACCTATCGGTATCTCTGAGGATGTGCCCGTTGTTGTTGCTAATGTTACTATTTTGACTGACTTTGTTATACTCGAGATGCTCAAGGACGACAACATGTCGATTATCCTTGGTAGACCATTCTTGAATACTGCAGGGGCTGTTATTGATTGCAATAAAAGCAAGGTCACTTTTCATATTAATGGTAATGAGCATACGGTGCGCTTTCTGAAGAAACAATTTCAAGTGAATGGTATTAATGTTACTGAAAAATGTCCGACAATCACTATTGGAAGTTTTCAAATACCTCTACCTACTGTCAAAAAGAAATATGAAATGCTTATTGTTGGGGAAATTCATATCCTCATTGAGGTAACTTAATGATTTATGAAAGTTCTTCGGTTTCATGCTAATCGAAGGTGGTTATTAATAAGACCTGATCAACCTTATTAATGAATCATTTTTGAGCGGTATGAAGTTGATGAATTTAGTAAGCACCACCTTCTGTCCCTACCTTTCGTTTTCTATTTTTATTAGTTAAATAAAATTAAATACCATGCTTTGTCTCTTTTTGAATTTCTCGTGCAATAAAAAAATAACCCAAAAATAAAAGTTCTCAGAATGCTGTAAAATATTAATACCATTTTTCAGAATATTTAAGAATTTCTGGCGCAAATAATATTAGAGGGAGGTGCACCAGGTGGGCACAACCCACCTGGGCGCGCTAGGACCTCCTGGCGTGCCCTGGTGGGTTGTGGTCCCCATGTGGGCCCCCTCACTTATCTCTTCACACCACATCATCACTTACCTCCAGAAAAAAAAATCTCCATTGCTCTCTCTCTCCCATGTTCTTGCTCTCAAATACGCGGATTTCGATCTCTTTGCTTGAAGCTCCGTTTCTAAAACTGTTTCGGGGGATTGTTGCTTGGTATGTGACTCCACTGTTTGTCCAATTAGTTTTTGTTTTAGTGGTTTGTATTTTGAATAATTAGCTACTCTTGGTGCTGCTGTAGATGAGCTTGCATGTTAAATTCTTAGAGTTCTAAGTAGTTTGAATGCTTGCTATGGCCTCTATGTATCCCTATGAGTAGTTGGTATCAATTTTGTGAAGTTTTGTTGAGAAAAAATTGTGGACTAAAAATTTCAGAATTTTTGTTCATAGGAAAAGGACGAATATCTTTAGGAAGTTTGCTTCTAAGAAGAACTCCAAGGGTGTTATTGGGAAATTGTCTGACAGTGATCTCCATCCTCGGAGGTTGGCGGAGGTGCGGCCATGCGATTGGCCGCACATCCAGTTCATGGAAGAGGCTGGAATCCTTCAAGAGTTCACACAATATGATGCTGATGTCTACTACGCAACCTTCTTCTTGCAGACGTTGTTGGGCCTCCAAGTGCAGAGGTTTGTAGGACAGTAGCAAATTTCCCTCAAGTGGATAACCTAAGGTTTATAAATCCATGGGAGGCGTAGGATGAAGATGGTCTCTCTCAAGCAACCCTACAACCAAATAACAAAGAGTCTCTTATGTCCCCAACACACCCAATACAATGGTAAGTTGAATATGTACACTAGTTCGGCGAAGAGATGGTGATACAAGTGCAATATGGATGGTAGATATAGGTTTTTGTAATCTGAATATATAAAATCAGCAAGGTATCAAGTGATAAAAGTGAGCACAAACAGTATTGCAATGCGTTGAAACAAGGCCTAGGGTTCATACTTTCACTAGTGCAAGTTCTCTCAACAATAATAACATAATTCGATCATCTAACTATCCCTCAACATGCAACAAAGAGTCACTCCAAAGTCACTAATAGCGGAGAACAAACGAAGAGATTGTTGTAGGGTATGAAACCACCTCAAAGTTATTCTTTCTGATCGAACTATTCAAGAGTTCATACTAGAATAACACCTTAAGACACAAATCAACCAAAACCCTAATGTCACCTAGATACTCCAATGTCACCTTAAGTATCCATGGGTATGATTATACAATATGCATCACAGAATCTCAGATTCATCTATTCAACCAACACAGAGAACTTCAAAGAGTGCCCCAAAGTTTCTACCAGAGAGTCAAGACGAAAACATGTGTGAACCCCTATGCATAGATTACCAAGGTCACGGTACCCGCAAGTTGATCACCAAAACATACATCAAGTGAATCAATAGAATACCCCATTGTCACCACGGGTATCCCACGCAAGACATACCTCAAGTGTTCTCAAATCCTTAAAGACTCAATCCGATAAGATAACTCCAAAGGGAAAACTCAATCCATTACAAGAGAGTAGAGGGGGAGAAACATCATAAGATCCAACTATAATAGCAAAGCTCATGATACATCAAGATCGTGCTAAATCAAGAACACAAGAGAAAGAGATCAAACACATAGCTACTGGTACATACCCTCAGCCCCGAGGGTGAACTACTCCCTTCTCGTCATGGAGAGCGTCGGGATGATGAAGACGGCCACCGATGATGGATCCCCCCTCCGGTAGGGTGCCAGAACAGTGTCCCGATTGGTTTTTGGTGGCTATGGAGGCTTGCGGCGGCGGAACTCATGATCTAGCTTTCTTTTCGGGGGTTTCTATATTTGTAGGGATTTGTGGCGTCGGGAACAAGTCAAGGGGTCTCCGAGGCGGCCACGGGGTAGGGGGGCGCCCAGGGGGGTAGGGTGCGCCCCCACCCTCGTGGGTGCCTCGGGACTCTTCTGGTCCATCTCCGATACTCCGTGGGATTCTTCTGGTCCAAAAATAATCTCCATCAAATTTCTGGTCAATTGGACTCCTTTTGGTTTTCCTTTTCTGCGATACTCAAAAACAAGGAAAAAACAGAAACTGGCACTGGGCTCTGGGTTAATAGGTTAGTCCCAAAAATCATATAAAATAGCATATAAATGCATCTAAAACATTCTAGATGGATAATATAATAGCATGGAACAATCAAAAATTATAGATACGTTGGAGACGTATCAAGCATCCCCAAGCATAATTCCTGCTCGTCCTCAAGTAGGTAAATGATAAAAATAGAATTTTTGATGTGGAATGCTACCTCACATAATTATCAATGTAATTTTCTTTATTGTGGCGAGAATACTTAGATCCATAAGATTCAAGACAAAAGTTTAATATTGACATAGAAATAATAATACTTCAAGCATACTAACCAAGCAATTATGTCTACTCAAGATAACATAGCCAAAGAAAGCTCATCCCTACAAAATCATATAGTTTGGCCATGCTTCATTTTCGTCACACAAAATGCTCCCATCATGCACAACCCCGATGACAAGCCAAGCAATTGTTTCATACTTTAGTATTCTCAAACTTTTCAACTTTCACACAATATAATAGCGCGAGCCATGGACATAGCACTATAGGTGGAACAAAATATGATGATAGAGGTTGTGTGGAGAAGACAAAAAGGGAGAAAGTCTCATAACGACGCGGCTAATCAACGGGCTATGGAGATGCCCATCAATTGATGTCAATGCAAGGATGCACTAGAGCTATAAATGTATGAAAGCTCAACAACAGAAACTAAGTGGGTGTGCATCCAACTTGCTTGCTCACGAAGACCTAGGGCATTTTGAGGAAGCCCATTGTTGGGATATACAAGCCAAGTTCTGTAATGAAAAATTCCCACTAGTATATGAAAGTGACAACATAAGAGTCTCTCTATCGTGAAGATCATGGTGCTACTTTGAAGCACAAGTGTGGAGAAAGGATAGTAGCATTGTCCCCTTTTTTGGGGGGTGAGGGAGTCCTGGATTAGGGGGTGTCTGAATGGCCGGACTATGACCTTTGGCCGGACTCCTGGAGTATGAAAATACAAGATTGAAGACTTCGTCCCGTGTCCGGATGGGACTTTCCTTGGCGTGGAAGGCAAGCTTGGCGATACGATATGAAGATCTCCTCCCATTGTAACCGACTCTGTGTAACCCTAGCCCTCTCCGGTGTCTATATAAACCGGAGAGTTTTAGTCCGTAGGACGAACAACAATCATACCATAGGCTAGCTTCTAGGGTTTAGTCTCTCTGATCTCGTGGTAGATCAACTCTTGTACTACCCATATCATCAATATTAATCGAGCAGGAGTAGGGTTTTGTTGGGGAACGTTGCAGAAAATTAAAATTTTTCCTACGGTTTCACCAAGATCCATCTATGAGTTCATCTAAGCAACGAGTCAAGGGAGTGAGTTTGCATCTACATACCACTTGTAGATCGCGTGCGGAAGCGTTCAAGGGGATGGTGATGATGGAGTCGTACTCGACGTGATTCGGATCACCGATGACCAAGTGCTGAACGGACAACACCTCCGTGTTCAACACACGTACGGTACGGGCGACGTCTCCTCCGTCTTGATCCAGCAAGGAGGAAGGAGAGGTTGAGGAAGACAGCTCCAACGGCAGCACGACGGCGTGGTGTTGTTGGTGCAGCAGTACTCCGCCAGGGCTTCGCCAAGCACGTACGGAGGAGGAGAGGTGTTCGGGAGGGGAGGGGCTGCGCCTTGGCTTGTCGTGCGGCTGCCCTCCCCTCACCCCTCTATTTATAGGGGAAGGGGCAAGGGGGGCCGGCCCCTCCAGATGGGATCTAGAGGGGGGGCGGCGGCCAGGGAGGGGTGACTTGCCCCCAAGCAAGGGGGGCCCGAACCTGGGTAAAAACATCATGTCCCTTGTCTCCTGTTACCATCCGCCTAGACGCACACTTCGGGACTCCCTACCCAAGATCCGCCGGTTTTGACACCGACATTGGTGCTTTCATTGAGAGTTCCACTGTGTCGTCACCATCAGGAAGGATGCCGCATCCCGTCTTTAAAGACGGCGTCGTTGCTAAAGGAGTTTTGGCTGTCGGCTAAACTCTCTGGCTAGGCAGGTTTTTGATGACCGCTAGTCCGACCGCCGCGCCAACGATCACCTCTCGGGCCATCAAAAGCAATCTTCACATCAGCTCGGAGCTCGCCGAGCAGTTAGATCCGATGGAGCTCTTCTCCCTGAACGAACTCTTAGATCGCATCGCGGCCCTTGGAGTCACTACTGATTACGACCAGATTGGGCTTAAACCTGATCAGAGAGAGATCGACTCTCCCCAGATCACCCACCACGTTGAAGTGGTGGAAGAACAATGCGGCGAGTCTTCGCCCGCCCTAAGGACCAAAAGCGTCCGGATTCCCGATCCCTCCAAGACGGAAACCCGCGGAGGGAAGGATGTCGCCCGAACCCTGAACCTAAAGTCAGGCAGTAGGCCCGATTCATTGAATAATACCCGAGAAAGCAAGCTTCCGAATTCGACAACTGCTCGGCCCTTGAATCTTACATCGGGCAGGGTTCCAGATTTATTTCCACCCGCCCACCCAACTATACGGGATTTATCCCTAATACGGCAAGAGTCCGGAGAAACAGTACACCACTGCTGGGCCAGATTCCTCCTGGTTACGAACAGGATAAAGGACTGCCGCGAGAGAGAAGTAATTTCACTCTTCCTTAACAACTGCACGGACATCGGAATCCTCAACGCCATAAGTCGCCGCGAAATTACACGATTCGCCGACTTGACATCCATAGTACGAAAGTACTGCGTGATTGAAAGCGTTGGAAAACCGAAGATAAATTCTGGGATAATCCGGCCCCGAATATAACACAAGTCCGAAACAAAAGGGCGCAATATCGCCAGGCATATGAGCCAAACATCAAAAAACAAAAACCCTCTACAGGGTACGGGACCGTATTGGAAGGATGGCTCAATGGACCCTGTAGAATTCATAATTCAGGGAAAGCCACACCAACGCACAGCCTCAGAGCATGTTGGATACTACGGCAGGTAGCCAGAAGCAGCGAGGAGCTTTTAACTCCAGCACCCGAAGAATACGTCCCCAGTATGGTGTCGACAGTCTTCGAGACATTCACATCAAACAATGCAAGGAAACGAACGCTCCGCAACCTCGCTGAAGTCTACCAAGTAGCAACAATAAACCCATGGAGTGACACGGCTATCACCTTTAACGCCAGTGACGAACCTAAATTCCGGACAGCCCGAGCACCAGCAGCATTGGTCCTCAGTCCGATAGTGGATGGCTTCCGACTTACAAAGGTACTCATGGATGGCGGCAGCGGACTCAACCTCATCTACGAGGAAACCCTGCGAAAAATGGAAATTGACTGGAGCCGCATTGAGCGAAGCAACACAACTTTTAGGGGAATAATCCCAAGCTGGGAAGCGTGAAGTTCAGGAAAAATCACACTGGATGTGGTGTTCGGCACGCCGGACAATTACAGATCCGAGGAGGTCACGTTTCAAGTGGCCCCGTTCAGCAGCGGCTACCACGCTTTGCTAGGGCGAGAAGTATTTACAATTTTCCAAGCCATACCCCATTACGGGTACATGAAGCTCAAAATGACCGGGCCCAACGGAATCATCACTCTCGCAAGTGATCCGGACATAGCGCTCCGCACTGAAAACAAGACAGCCGCTCTGGCCCTGGAGGTATTATCTGAGGCCCTAGCGTCCGAGGAGTTAACGGCGTTGCGCTCCACGGTGGACAGGGATGACGTGATACTAGACAAGAGATCCAAGTCCACCTCTTTTAAACCGGCGGACGAAATAGTCAAATTCCAAGTCCATCCAACGGACCCTACAAAAACGGCCTCCATCGGGGCACAATTAAAACCCGATGTAGACGCCGCACTCAGAGAATTTCTATGAGAAAATTGGGACATTTTCGCCTGGCACCCCTCGGATATGCCAGGAATCCCATGCAGGCTGGCCGAGCACAGCCTGAACATCATAAAAGGGTTTAAACCCGTCAAGCAGACCCTACGGCGCTTTTCCGAACCTAAGAGACAAGCCATGGGAGAGGAGCTAGCCAAACTGCTGGAAGCCGGGTTCATCAGAGACATAAAACATCCGGACTGGCTTGCAAACCTGGTGATGGTACCAAAGAAGGACAAATTTTGGCGCCTATGTGTCGATTTCAAAGACCTAAACAAGGCCTATCCAAAGGACCCTTTCCCACTCCCTCGAATCGATCAAATCATCGATGCCACTTCAGGACACGACTCATTGTGTTTCCTTGATGCATACTCTGGCTACCATCAAATCAAGATGGCAGAGTCAGACCAGGCCGCAACGGCATTCATCACCCCGTACGGCCCATTCTGCTTCAACACGATGCCCTTCGGGCTCAAAAACGCCGGCGCAACATATCAGCGCATGATTCAGACATGTCTGGCCAACCAGATCGGCAAAACAGTCGAAGCATACGTAGACGACGTGGTTGTCAAAACAAAACACGTCGATACTCTAGTAGACGACTTGAGGCTCACGTTCGACAATCTCCGAACATATGACATTAAGCTCAACCCGGAAAAATGCATTTTCGGCGTACTAGCCGGAAAGCTCCTGGGCTTCATCGTATCCGGTAGAGGAATTGAAGCAAACCCAGCCAAGATCCGAGCTCTGTCACAATTAGATACCCCAAAGGACCTCAAACAAATACAAAAACTGACAGGATGCGTGGCGGCTCTAAGCTGCTTTATCTCCCGCTTAGGAGAAAAGGCATTACCCCTCTATCGCCTCCTACGACGCATCGACCACTTCAAGTGGACGGAGGCCGCCACGGCCAGACTCGGAGAAATAAAAGCCATATTGGCAACAAATCCGGTCCTGGCCGCGCCCAACATGGGCGAACGAATGCTATTATACATCACGGCAACCCATCAAGTTGTCAGCGCGGTGCTTGTCGTCGAACGAGAAGCGGACGGACACAAGTTCCCCCTCCAAAAACCAGTGAACTACGTGTCCACTGTGCTAACTCCATGCAAGTCACGGTACCCGCATTATCAAAAGATAGCATGCGCGATGTTCATGGCATCTCGGAAGCTGCGACACTACTTTCAAGAGTGGTCCATAACAGTGGCATCCGAAGTACCCCTTAATGACATTATAAACAACCGCGACGCAACGGGCCGGATTGCCAAATGGGCCATCGAGCTCCTCCCGTTCGACATAACCTACAAGCCAAGGCGAGCTATTAAGTCGTAGGTTTTGGCCGACTTCATTGCCGAATGGACTGAAGCCGAACTCCCTAAAGAATACGGCGCATACTCCAACTGGATCATGCACTTCGACGGCTCCAAAATGTTGGCTGGCCTGGGGGCTGGCTTTATCCTGACGTCCCCAACCGGGGACACAGTCCAATATGTACTTCAGATAATGTACACGGATTCGAACAACGCAGCCGAATACGAGGCCCTTTTACATGGCCTCCGAATGGCACTCTCCATGGGCATTCAGCGCCTAGAGGTCCGCGGGGATTCAAATCTCGCAATATCCCAAATAAATGGAGACTTCGACGCCAAGGACCAGAAAATGGCAGCTTACCGCAATGCCATCTTAAAGATGTCAGCTCGGTTTGAGGGGCTCGAATTTCATCACATAGCCCGGGAAAATAACCAAGCAACAGACGTGCTGGCACGCATCGGCGCCAACCGCAAGGCCGTCCCTCCCAACATCTTCCTAGAAAGGCTGTTCAAGCCATCTGTATCATGGGACAGAGAATCCGGAAACAATAGCCCAGACACAACTACACTGCCCCTCACCGAGCATCCTGACACAATTGGGGGCTACGCTAACGAAACAACGCCATCAGCCCACGAAATAATGGCAGTCATTGCCCCTTGGACAGAGCCATTCCTAGCCTACCTAACTAGGCAGGAACTTCCCGAGGACCAAAATGAGGCCCGCTGCATAGTGCAGCGATCTAAAGCCTACAAAGTCCATGAGGGAGAGCTTTACAAGAAAAGCACAACCGGAATCCTTCAAAGGTGTATCTCCGAAGAAGAAGGACGAGACCTTTTGGCTGAAATCCATGCCGGACTTGGCGGGCACCACGCCGCAGCCTGGGCCCTTGTAAGCAAGGCCTTCCGTACTAGATTTTATTGGCCAACGGCCCGGGCAGACGCTCAGAACTTAGTGCAACGATGTGTTGGTTGCCAGTTATTCGCCAACCAAAGTCACATGCTGCCAACCGCCCTACAAACTATACCCATTACCTGGCGTTTCACGGTCTGGGGGCTTGACATGGTCGGACCCCTTAAAGGAGGAACCCACAAGCAAAAATACCTACTGGTCATGGTGGACAAATTCACCAAATGGATAGAAGCCAAGCCTGTAAGGACGGCCGAATCCGGACCATTGATAGACTTCCTTTCCGGGGTTGTACACCGTTATGGTGTCCCCCACAGCATCATAACCAACAATGGCACAAACTTCACGGCCGATGAAGTCAAACTTTGGTGCAAAAACATGGGCATCAAGCTCGACTACGCTTTAGTCTATCATCCTCAAACTAACGGTCAAGTCGAACGGGCCAACGGTCTCATTATGAGCGGCATCAAACCCTGACTAGTGCGATCCCTCAAGGAATCTGACACGCACTGGGTAGAGGATCTTGACTCCGTACTCTGGGGGCTGCGGACCACGCCGAATCGCACTACCGGATTCACACCGTTTTTTATGGTATACGGCGCAGAGGCAGCACTGCCATGCGACATAATCCATGACTCACCTCGAGTGCGCATGTACGAAGAAAGAGAAGCCGAGCTCGATTGGCAGTACAGCTTGGACGCATTGGAAGAGGAGCGCGACGTGGCAAAGGCTCGTTCCGCATTCTATCAACAGCAGGCTCGAAGATATCAAAGCAGAGAAGTATGGGCCAAAACGTATAACGTTAGCGAACTAGTTCTACGCCTGTCGGACAAGAAAAAGGATAAATTAAAGCCCAAATGGGAGGGCCCCTTCATCATCGACCAAGTACTGACCGGCGGAGCGTACCGTCTGCGAGGCGCATCGGACAACCGACTCGAGCCGAACCCATGGAATGCAGCACGCCTACGAAGGTTCTACGCCTAGCGCCATACTCCGTGTTCGTCTCCTTCCCTCGTCCCTTTGTTTTATTTTTTGTTTTTATTTTTGGCAGTCTGGGATTTTGTTCCTTCTCCCTTCCCCTTTTTCTCACAATCCCTTAGGGGTTCGCATGTGCAATATTCGCACGCACCCGACGCGCTACCTGCGCTCACAATACCTGGGGGCTTCTCTACCAAGAAGTTTATATAAAACGGGCCTCACGCCCAAAACATGTGTAATGCTTCCGCATGAACCTTTTATACACCATTATATGCATCGATATGACTTAAGTTTTGGCCAAGCTAGGTTGCCTGGCTCCTGTGCTTACCCCTACGTTCCCGTTCGTTCGGCTAGGTGGTAAAGGGAGCACCTCTGTGATTGTTACTGCCGGGCCAGCCGGATGTGTAACTCAGACTGGGTGAAGCCGAAAGCTAGCGTTCTTAAGGGAATATTCGGTCGGTGAGCTAAAAGATGATCTTTCGTATTTACTTTTTTGCCCCCAGATGCTTTTCTGCTCTTTCTGGCAGTTCAGACATGCACTTTAGGGCTTGCCTCCCAGGGAAAGGAACCCCTAACGGAACTATTCTCTCTGGAAGATGTTTCTTACTAACCATGTAATATAACATAACTAGTTGGGCAATTGTCTGCTAAAGCACTTATGACCCCTACGCCTTGTATCCATGCATGCCCCGGTTCTTACATAACCAAGAGGGTATTCGGACACACTCCGGACTATAGGGTCCAGAGGTCGAAGCGAAAATGTCCGTAATGACAAACGATCTACAATCCGGCTAGAGGACATTTTTATGTCATTTTTACATAGTCAATCCGACTCGGCATATTCTTCTGCAATGCCATCTAACAGGCGGTCTAATTTACAGTCCGGTTGGGAATACTTTGCAGCCAGCTCCACCTGGCCATATGCCAAGCTGACCGGGATCTCCTTTCCGTCCGGACCTATAGGGCCGACCTCGGCCATGTGGTTTGGGTTAGCCTTCGTGTACCGAGTCTTCACCATGGCCCAGGCCTCCCCGGCACCTTGACGGAAAGCCGATATCTTCCATAACCGGAAGCGCTGCCGCACTCCCTCCAGCTTCTTGGCAAGCTCCTCAAGGCGTTCGGGCATGGAGAGGGATGGCCACATAGCCTGGATGACGCCTCGCATTGCCTGCCGAACTCGCTCGTGTAGTTGCAACAGCTCGGGAAGATGGTCTCCCGATGACCCGGGCATTTCCTCCGCCGGACGACCCGTCAGCAGACCTACAGACATAGCTCTGTCAATCGACTTCCTCGCCGAATTCTTTTTTTCGAAGATTCGTTCAAGAACTTACTAAAAATGTCGCGTTGAAGTCGTCGATTCTCCTTCACGGCAGAACACAGCTGAATGCGAACATCTTTCAGTTCCTCGCCTAGCTTGGTATTGGCGTCTTGAAGCTTGTTCTTCTCTTGCCTCACCCTCGTCAGCACGTTCTCGCCAGCCTTTAGTTGGCGTACGAGTTGTTGCTGGTCCGGATTTGCTCCGACCTCATCTGCATTATTATAGTCAGGGTTGCACGCCTACCGCATTTCAAAACGGAGGTACCTTTCGAAGCACATATTACCTGCGGGCGTCCCCTTGACATTCTCTGAAGCGTCCAATGCGGCCTCGAGCTGAGCCTTGCAATCTTCGAGCTCCTGGGACAATTGCGTGTTCTTCTTTGTAAGACACTGCATATCACATGATCCTTCAAACAATTATCTTCACTGTTTCAAGTCTCGGGGGTTACTGACATATATATACTTCAATTCTACTCACCTGTATGTCTTTCACATACTGCTCCGTGGTTCTGGCCAGACCATTTTGAGCAGCACGGAGATACGCATCTCCTATATTAAAGGCGTCCAACGCCTCTGGGGAAAAACACGCGTCACGGAGAACAGTTCGGCAACGCCTGTGGTTTAGGGCACTCTCCACCTCTGAATCAGTGGCAGATAGCCCGTCGGCGCCCTCTGTCAGAGGAGCGCCCGAGGCGCGTCCCGTGTCTGCCTCCGGTTTCGGACCCGGCCTCGAACCTTGGCCAGCGGACATAGTCCGGTGGGCTCTCTTCTTTCGAAGAAAATCATGAGCATTAGTAGGACTCAAGGGCATAAACCCTAGGCGTTAAATCCGCACACCATACCGTTGCACCGGAATCTCGATCTGGTCCGCACTTCTTTTTGGCCCGCCTGGTTTCAGTGGCCCTTGTTGGCTGCCCATCGTGGGCTCGGCCTTCCGCCTCAAGGATTTACCCTGCGAAACGTTGTTAGTGCACGACATGCAAGATAAAACATGAGAATACTGGGACTTCGGTCTTAGTTACCTTGGAGGCTGGAAGTAGTCCGGGATAGACGGTCGTGATGGCCACTAAAGAGTTATCCTTGCTCAATTGATGAAATACTGCATCAACCAACTCCACGCATAAGTCCGGATCTTCTTGGGAGTCCGGATCGAGGGACCGTTCCGGATCCTCGGGTTGTGGAGCAGAGCTGTTTATTTCCTTCACAGCCTGGCGCAACTCCTGCGTTTAAACATTACTAGTCTAAGTACTCAACTACGGGAATTTTGAAAACGGATAGGCAAGTGAAAGTGTCCGCTCACCCAACTAGGAGGATTGTACATAGAGAATCCGTCTTCCGGGTTGACGCAGAGGAATTCTTCCTCTTCCCCCTTGTACAAAGCGGATAAGATTCTCGTTAAAGTGGCGGCCGAATCTGGCCCCTTGCGACCGCACCGGGTAGCATCATCCTACCCGTTGAAATCCCACATGGGGTGGCCTCTGTATTGAAGCGGCTGCACCCCTCACGTGATGCATATGGCCATGACCTTGATCATGGTTAGTCCGGAATGAGCCAACAACCTTATTCGGCTCATCAGGTACAGGACGTCCCTGTCAGCTTCCCTCTGAGGGTTCCGTGGGCGCCAACTCAGGCACTTCTTCAACGGGGCATTATTGAACTCGGGGAGGCCAATCCGTATAGGGTCCGGCAGGGGGACGTCATCTATATAAAACCATTCCAAGGGCCAGTCTTCGGACACCCTCTTTGGGGTGCCGGATAGATATACGGTCCCGGCGATGCGCCATAGTTCGGCTCCGCCCACTTGATAAATAGACCCCTCCTGAGAACGAGGCACAAGGAAAAACAACCTCTTCCACAGAGCGAAATGGGCCTCAACGCCCAAGAACAGCTCGCAGAGGGCCACGAAGCCCGCAATGTGCAGAATGGAGGCGGGCGTGAGGTTGTGTAGCTGGAGGCCGTAGAACTCCAGCAACCCTCGAAGAAACGGATGAATTGGAAATCCGATTCCTCTCATCAAATAAGGGACAAGGCATACCCGCTCTCCTTGAGAAGGATTGGGGACGCTCTCCGCCTGCTCTCCGTCGCTATAGGTAGCAATCCCGGCTCGAACTGGGACCATATATGCTGGGGGGAGAAGCCCCTTGGACTAAAGCACTACTAGCTCGCTATGCAGGACGGAACACCGCCCCCAATCTCCGGGCCGAGCGCTAGAGGGGCCAGAGGAGGAGCTGCACCGACCGGCCATGGTGGAATGGATCTCTGTCGAAGGCACCCTGATGAAATCTCGCGGAGGGAAGATGGTGTGAATTGGATCTAAATCCCCGTCTCTTTTATGGGCGGTTCATTAACGCAACCAGGGGGGTAACTGAAAAAATCCCCTGGTTTTCACATTCGTTTGACACGTGGAGGATGGTCATTATGGGGCACAGAAGCAGAGGAGGGCAGCACGCACTAGAAGCCGGACACTATTCAACGGATATAGAGAATTTGTAGGAGAACCTGCCTTGCAATGCCGAAGACAACTTGCATGTCGGACTCGTCGTCATTGAAGCTTGGTTCGTGGGCTACTGAGGGAGTCCTGGATTAGGGGGTGTCCGGATGGCCGGACTATGACCTTTGGCCGGACTCCTGGACTATGAAGATACAAGATTGAAGACTCTGTCCCGTGTCCGGATGGGACTTTCCTTGGCGTGGAAGGCAAGCTTGGCGATACGATATGAAGATCTCCTCCCATTGTAACCGACTCTGTGTAACCATAGCCCTCTCCGGTGTCTATATAAACCGGAGAGTTTTAGTCCGCAGGACGAACAACAATCATACCATAGGGTAGATTCTAGGGTTTAGCCACTCCGATCTCGTGGTAGATCTACTCTTGTACTACACATATCATCAATATTAATCAAGCAGGAGTAGGGTTTTACCTCCATCGAGAGGGCCCGAACCTGGGTAAAAACATCGTGTCCCTTGTCTCCTATTACCATCCGCCTAGACGCACAGTTCGGGACCCCCTACCCGAGATCCGTCGATTTTGACACCGACAGGGGGCCTTCCTTTTTTTATTTGGACTTTCTCTTTTTGTTGGCCTTTTTTATTTGGCCATTCTCTTTTTTTCCGTACAATGCTCTAATAATGATGATCATCACACTTCTATTTATTTACAACTCATGATTACAACTTGATATTAGAACAAAATATGACTCTATATGAGTGCCTCCGGCGGTGTACCGGGATGGACAATGAATCAAGAGTGACATGTATGAAAAATTATTCATGGTGGACTTGCCACAAATACGATGTCATCTACATGATCATGCAAGGCAATATGACAATGATGAAGTGTGTCATAATAAACGAATGGTGGAAAGTTGCATGGCAATATATCTCGGAATGGCTATGGAAATGCCATAATAGGTAGGTATGGTGGCTGTTTTGAGGAAGATATAAGGAGGTTTATGTGTGATAGAGCGTATCATATCACGGGGTTTGGATGCACTGGCAAAGTTTGCACCAACTCTCGAGGTGAGAAAGGGCAATGGACGGTACCGAAGATGCTAGCAATGATGGAAGGGTGTGAGTGTGTATAATCCATGGACTCAACATTAGTAATAAAGAACTCACATACTTATTGCAAAAATCTACAAGTCATCCAAACCAAGCACTACGTCCATGCTCCTAGGGGGATAGATTGGTAGGAAAAGACCATCGCTCGTCCCCGACCACCACTCATAAGGAAGGCAATCAAAGAACACCTCATGCTTCAAATTTGTCACACAACGGTTACCATACGTGGATGCTACGAGACTTGCAAACCTCAATACAAGTATTTCCCAATTTCCCAATTACTCAACTAGAACGACTCTAATATCACCATCTTTATATCACAAAACAATCATCAAGCATCAAACTTCACGTAGTTTTTATTATACCCATCCTGGATGCCTATCATATTAGGACTGGTTTCTTAACCAAAGCAAATTACCATGCTGTTTAGGATTCTCAAAATAATATAAGTAAAGCATTAGAGTTCATCTATTTCTTCAAATTAAAACCACTGCCGTGCTCTAAAAGGATATAAGTGAAGCACTAGAGCAAATGACAAACTACTCCAAAAGATATAAGTGAAGATCAATGAGTAGTTGAATAATTATGTAACTATGTGAAGACACTCTAACATTTAAGAATTTCAGATCTTGGGTACTTTATTCAAACAGAAAGCAAAACTAAATAAAGTAAAATGACGCTCCAAGAAAAACACATATCATGTGGTGAATAAAAATATAGCCTCAAGCAAAGTTACCGATAGACAAAGACGAAAGAGGGGGTGCCATCCGGGGCATCCCCAAGCTTAGGATTTTGGTTGTCCTTGAATTTTACCTTGGGGTGCCTTGGGCATCCCCAAGCTTATGCTCTTGCCACTCCTTATTCCATAGTCCATCGAATCTTTACCCAAAACTTGAATACTTCACAACACAGAACTTAAAAGAAAACTCGTAAGCTCCGTTAGTATAAGAAAATAAATCACCACTTATGTAGTGTTGTGAATTCATTCTAAATTCATATTTGTGTAATATCTACTGTATTACAACTTATCTATGGTTCACACCCTCCGGTACTACTCATAGATTCATCAAAATAAGCAAACAACACATAGAAAACAGAATCTGTCAAAAACAGAATAGTCTCTAGTAATCTGTATCATTCGAATATTTATTTAACTCCAAAAATTCGGAAATAAATTGGTGGACTTGAGGAGTTTGTCTATTAATCATATTCAAAAAGAATCAACCAAAACTCACTCTTCAGTAAACAATGGCAGCTACTCTCGTGAGCGCAAAAGTTTCTGTTTTTTACAGCAAGATCGCAAAGACTTCACCCAAGTCTCCCCAAAGGTTCTACTTGGCACAAACACTAATTAAAACATAAAACCACATATAAACAAAGTCTAAATGAATTATTTATTACTAAATAGGAGCAAAAGGCAAAGAACAAAAATAAAATTGGGTTGCCTCCCAACAAGCGCTAACGTTTAACGCCCCTAGCTAGGCATGATGATTTCAATGATGCTCACATAAAATATAAGAATTGAAACATAAAGAAAGCATCATGAAGAATATGACTAGCACATTTAAGTCTAACCCACTTCCTATGCATAGGGATTTTGTGAGCAAACAACTTATGGGAACAGTAATCAACTAGCATAGGAAGGCAAAACAAACATAACTTTAAAACTTTAAGCACATAGAGAGGAAACTTTATATTATTGCAATTCCTATAAGCATACATTCCTCCCTCATAACAATTTTCAGTAGCATCATGAATGAATTCAACAATATAATTATCACATAAAGCATTCTTTTCATGATTTACAAGCATAGAAATTTTACTACTCTCCACATAAGAAAATTTATTCTCATGAATAGTAGTGGGAGCAAACTCAAGGAAATAACTATCATGTGATACTTTATTCACATAATCAATTTGATCATTTAAATCATGATGATAAGTTTCATGGATATCATTACTCTTTATATCATACAAGTCATCAAAATAATCACCATAGATAGCAACTTTGTTCTCATAATCAATTGGAACCTCTTTCGAAATAGTGGATTCATCACTAAATAAAGTCATGACCTCTCCAAGTCCACTTTCATAATTATCACAATAAGATTCAACACCCTCCAAAATAGTGGGATCATTACTTCATAAAGTTGACACTCTTCCAAACCCATTTTCATAAATATAATCATCATAAATAGGAGGCTTGCTTTCATCATAATAAATATTCTCATCAAAACTTGGGGGACTAAACATATCATCTTCATCAAACATAGCTTCCCCAAGCTTATGGCTTTGCATATAATTAGCATCATGGGTATTCAAAGAATTCATACTAACAACATTGCAATCATGCTCATCATTCACATATTTTATGCCAAGCATTCTATGTAATTCTTCTTCTAGTACTTGAGCACAATTTTCCTTCCCATCATTTTCACGAAAGACATTAAAAAGATGAAGCATACGAGGAAACCTTAATTACATTTTTTGTAGTTTTCTTTTATAGACTAAACTAGTGATAAAACAAGAAACAAAAAGATTCGATTGCAAGACCTAAAGATATACCTTCAAGCACGAACCTCCCTGGCAACGACACCAGAAAAGATCTTGATGTCTACTACGCAACCTTCTTCTTGTAGACGTTGTTGGGCCTCCAACTGCAGAGGTTTGTAGGACAGTAGCAAATTTCCCTCAAGTGGATGACCTAAGGTTTATCAATATGTGGGAGGCGTAGGATGAAGATGGTCTCTCTCAAGCAACCCTGCAACCAAATAACAAAGAGTCTCTTGTGTCCCTAACACACCCAATACAATTGTAAGTTGTATAGGTGCACTTCTTCGGCGAAGAGATGGTGATACAAGTGCAATATGGATGGTAGATATAGGTTTTTGTAATCTGAAAATATAAAAACAGCAAGGTAGCAAGTGATAAAAGTGAGCACAAATGGTATTTCAATGCGTTGAAACAAGGCCTAGGGTTCATACTTTCACTAGTGCAAGTTCTCTCAACAATAATAACATAATTAGATCGTATAACTATCCCTCAACATGCAACAAAGAGTCACTCCACAGTCGCTAATAGCGGAGAACAAACGAAGAGATTATTGTAGTGTACGAAACCACCTCAAAGTTATTCTTTCCGATTGATCTATTCAAGAGTTCATACTAGAATAACACCTTAAGACACAAATCAACCAAAAACCTAATGTCAACTAGATACTCCAATGTCACCTCAAGTATCCGTGGGTATGATTATACGATATGCATCACAGAATCTCAGATACATCTATTCAACCAACACAAAGAACTTCAAAGAGTGCCCCAAAGTTTCTACCAGAGAGTCAAGACGAAAACGTGTGCCAACCCCTATGCATATATTCCCAAGGTGACGAAACCCGCAAGTTGATCACCAAAACATACATCAAGTCAATCAATAGAATACGCCATTGTCACCACGGATATCGCACGAAAGACATACATCAAGTGTTCTCAAATCCTTAAAGAATCAATCCGATAAGATAACTTCAAAGGGAAAACTCAATCCATTACAAGAGTAGAGGGGGATAAACATCATAAGATCCAACTATAATAGCAAAGCTCGCGATACATCAAGATCGTGCCAAATCAAGAACACAAGAGAGAGAGAGAGATCAAACACATAGCTACTGGTACATACCCTCAGCCGCGAGGGTGAACTACTCCCTCCTTGTCAGGAGAGCGCCGGGATGATGAAGATGGCCACCGGTGATGGATTCACCCTTCGGAAGAGTGCCGGAACAGGGTCCCGATTGGTTTTTGGTGGCTACAGAGGCTTGCGACGGCGGAACTCCCGATCTAGCTTTCTTTTCGGGGGTTTCTATATTTATAGGGATTTTTGGCATCGGGAACAAGTCAAGGGGGTCACCGAGGCGGCCAGGAGGTAGGGGGGTGAGGGAGTCCTGGTTTAGGGGGTATCCGGACAGCCGGACTATATACTTTGGCTGGACTATTAGACCGTGAAGATACAAGACTCAAGACTTCATTCCGTGTCCGAATGGGACTCTCCTTTGCGTGGAAGGCAAGCTTGGCGATCCGGATATTAGATATCCTTCTTTGTAACCGACTCTGTGTAAACCCTAGCCCCCTCCGGTGTCTATATAAACCGGAGGGTTTAGTCCGTGGTAGGACAATGGTAATCATCATAGGCTAGCTTCTAGGGTTTAGCCTCTACGATCTCGTGGTAGATCAACTCTTGTAATAATCATATCATCAAGATCAATGAAGCAGGAAGTAGGGTTTTACCTCCATCGAGGGGGCCCAAACCTGGGTAAAACATCGTGTCCCTTGCCTCCTGTTACCATTAGCCTTAGACGCATAGATCAGGACCCCCTACCCGAGAACCGCCGGTTTTGACACCGACATTGGTGCTTTCATTGAGAGTTCCTCTGTGTCGTTGCTGCAAGGCTCGATGGCTCCTTCAATCATCAACAACAACGCGGTCCAGGGTGAGACCTTTCTCCCCGGACAGATCTTTGTGTTCCGTGGCTTCGCACTGCGAGCCAGTTCGCTTGGCCGTCTGGAGCAGATCGACAGCTACGCCCTGGCCATCAGGACAGGTTTGGAAACTTGAACTACATGGCCGATATCCGCGGAGACTTGATCTTCAATGGATTCGGGCCCACAGCAGGATCACCGAACAGTCACGATGAGCATGGCTTAGACCAGCTGTCGGAAAATACTCGGGATATCACACCTGCAGGAGCTCCGGACCTAAATCTGGCGCAGACTGTGTCGTCCGAAGACGGGTGGATGGACCCCACCCCAGAGGCCACACACTCATCGGCGGTAGAGCCGAACGCAGACTTCACCCCCAAGGAAGCCTGTGTCTCCAGACCCCCGGACTTGTGTCCAACTGTAGGTCCCAGACCATGCGCCCCCGAGCCTGTCGACTCCGGTTGGCTACGGTAATGGAATTCGCCGCTGCGGATATCTTCCAGCACTTGCCCTTTGGCGACATGCTAAACTCGTTAAAATCTCTCTCTTTGTCAGGAGACTTTTGGCCGAACTATTGCTGGCTCGAGTGGGAAGCAGGCGACAAGGAAATTTGTTTCCCACCCACCACCCACTTCATAGCCACTATCGATGACGTAACAGACATGCTTGACTTCGACTCCAATGATACTGACGGCATGTACGTCGGCGCAGGAGACAATTCAGAATCACCACCCACGGGGCGCTGGACTGCCACCTCATCATATGATATATACATGATGGACACGCCTAAGGAGGATGATGGCGACAAAACGGAGGATAAAACCCCGGACAAAAGCCAAAACGACGGCGTGGACGCCGCTCTAAGTCCAGCCACAGTAAAAACAGCGATAACAGCACTAGAAAAGTCGACACCCCAGCCAACTCCAAAGGCAACGACGACCATATGGACCCAGCGATGGAGCAGGATGAGCCAGGTCACGTCGAATACAGCCCGGCACAGACGCCGGATCACAGCGATCCCGAGGGACGAATTCATCAACCCGCCCCAGGAGAGGAACACAGTCCGGACGATGATGCATTCATCATCCCAGAAAAACGTTTGGAACGAGAGAACCTCCACAGAAGGCTCATGGCCACTGCAAAAAGTTTAAAGAAGCAGAAACAAAGGCTCAAGGCTGCACATGAAATGCTTAACCGCAGATGGAATAAAGTACTAGACACTAAAGAAAAATACGGCGACGATCGCCACACAAAGAGCTACCCAAAGCGCAAGCTGCTGTCAGAATTCGATGATGAGGCCATTCTGCCGAAGAACAATACGGCCAGTAGGCTGAACCAGCCACTTCATGACCACAATAGAGCAGCTACTGACGCCGCACGCGACTTGTGTGAGCTCCTGGATAAAAATGCTGGCGCGACCAGGTCCATCTATGGATCTAGAGGACACGCTACGGTGCAGGATTATGGTCACCAAAACAATCAGACTAATCGAGTACCAGTTTGGAATCAGCTTCGGACACAACAACAGCTGACAGCATGCCACAATACGTCAAGATATAGAGGGGCTGCTCACCCTCTGTGCTTCACCGAAGAGGTACTGGACCACGAATTTCCACAGGGTTTTAAACCCGTGACCATAGAGACATATGACGGAACGACAGACCCCGGGGGTCTGGATTGAGGATTTTATCCTGCATATCCACATGGCTCGCTGGGACGACCTCCACGCGGTCAAATACCTTCCCCTTAAGTTGAAGGGACCAGCTTGGCACTGGTTGAAAAGTCTCCCTGAAAATTCAATCGTAAGTTGGGAGGAACTCGAGTATGCTTTCAGGGCCAATTTTCAAGGGACCTACGTCCGACCTTCGGACGCTGACAATTTAAGTCACATAATTCAACAGCTCGGAGAGTCCGCCCGCAAGCTTTGGAACAGATTCCTCACTAAGAAGAATCAAATTGTCGATTGTCCGGATGCCGAAGCCCTAGCGGCCTTCAAGCATAGTATCCGGTATGAGTGGCTCGCCAGGCACCTCGACCAAGAAAAGCCGAGGACAATGGCAGCCTTAACAAGCCTTATGACCCACTTTTGCGCGGGTGAAGACAGCTGGTTAGCCCGTACGGGCACCAGCGACCCAAGTACATCCGAAATCAGGGATGGCAATGGGAAGCCACAGCGCAATAAAAACAAACATCAAAACAAGGAAGAATGTCCGGACAACACAACGGTCAACGCCAGATTCAGGGCTCTCGACCCAGTCAACAAAAGAGGCCGTTTAAAGGCAGCAAAGAGGGACTGCCCGGCCTAAAAGTCCTGGACACACTGTGCCAAATTCATGGCACCACCGAAAACCTGTGAACCACATTCACCGAGAATGCTGGGTCTTTAAGCAGGCCGGCAAGTTAAACACCGAACACAAGTGAAGGGAAACACCAAGTGAAGACGAGGATGAGCCTCGCAAGCCGAACACTGGGGGACAGAAAAAATTCCCACCAGAGGTAAAAACAGTTAACATGATCCACGCAGCTCACATACCCAAGAGAAGGCGCAAACGTGCGCTCAGAGATGCATACACTATAGAGCCCGTCGCCCCCAAACTTAACCACTTGTCGGCCTGCCCGATCACCTTTGATCACAGGGACTACCCGAATAGTATGCGGCACGAAGGATCAGTTGCCTTGGTTCTCGATCCAATAATCGACGGATACCATCTCACTCACGTCCTCATGGACGGCGGCAGTAGCCTCAATCTAATATACCAGGACACTCTCTGCAGGATGGGGATAGAACCATCCAGAATCAGCATAAATAACACCACCTTTGAAGGGGTGATACCAGGCATCGAAGCCCGCTGCAGGGGCTCCCTCATACTAGAGGTGACATTCGGCTCCCTAGACAACTTCAGAAGCGAAGAACTACTCTTCACCATCGCTCCCCTCCAAAGTGGTTATCATGCATTGCTTGGGAGAACGGCCTTTGCCCGCTTCAACGCAGTACCGCAGTATGCCTACCTTAAACTCAAGATGCTCGGTCCATGTGGCGTCATCATAGTTAATGGATATACAGAGCATTCCTTACGCACGGAAGAGTACGCGACGGCTCTAGCAGCCGAACACTAAGCGGCCTCTAAGATCAGAACGCACGATCGGTCGTTAAGACCACGGACACGGTTAGACGAGTCCGGCAGCCCAGATAAACCTGAGCTGGGCGCTATACATGTAATCCCATAGAGGACACTAGGGGCTACAAATATTCAATAAAGCCCACCTTTTGGCTTCACCATATTAACAGGCCAATGTCTTACACTTCTACTATCCATTGATAATAGCCAACTCTTCACATGCTTACGTCACACTCTTCTACATGAGTTTTCCTTTTTATAGACACCATTCGTGCGATACCCTCCCAGGACACGGCACAACTGAGACAAAGGCGTAGACGTGCAGCAGAGCCCCATTCAAAGGTTTCTTTTTAGATTAATCCCCTGTGTAAACCTTTTTTATTGTCTCTTGTTGCTTACACATCCCATGGGTACTACACCCACAAGGGATACTGCCGTTATTGGCATTTCGCCAGACAGACTAGTGCACGTACCTGGAAATACAGGGTTCATAATAAAGGGGGTTATTCAGCCTAGTATATGTTCTAAAGTCCGAATACCTTGGGGAGTGTTCGGCGTCGCGAGTTTGGCCTTATATGCATCAGCTCCGAATCATGTCTTTGGTCAAATGTTGGGTTTGCCCAGCTCCTAGGTTTGCTTCCTTACATTCCGTTCTTATCGTCTAAGGCGGCCAAAGGAGAACTACTGCGATTGTGCCCTGGTTATTTCGGATGAGCACCTGAGTAGAGAAAGCCGAAAACTGACTGTGATGATATAGTGAGAGACTGGTCAACCACTCGAGGACTCATTGGAATCTTTAGGATTCCTCCGCATTAACGAAGGACCGTTTCCCGGTCATGTACACATGCGCCCTTATTTGGATGCACGCAAAGGTACTAGGGGCTACATAGTGGCCCCACCGTCAAACTCCTATGGCTAAGTGAAAGTGCTAAAGCTATATAGTCCGGTTGCCTAGTTCGACGTGCGATCACCTCCTTAATGGAACAAGACGTTGGATCAAGTGTGATTACACATATTCTTGCAAACACCCCCGCATTGTATGCGTGGGGGCTGAAGCCAACGACTACTAACTTTCAGATAACATACATACATCAAACTGCCGTACAGGAGGCACAATAACACTTTCGGGCGAAAAGTATAAACATAGCCTCCATAATTAAAATAAAATTGTTTTATAATGAAACGATTTGTCATTCGAACATGACATTCTTCGAGCACTGAGCCCCTATTAAACGATCACCTTCTATTACCTGCACCAAGTAGTGCTCGGCTGGATCCTGGCTTCCTGCCGGATTCTGGGTTGCAATGATGGTGGCCTCCATATCTGTCCAGTATGTTTTAACACGGGCAAGAGCCATTCGTGCACCCTCTATGCACACTGACCTCTTCATGGCATCGATTCGAGATACGACACCAAGGAATTGTTGCACTAAATCAAACAAATGTCCGACTTCGTCCCCTTTGGCCATAGATGGTCTATTACAGATCTCATCGCAAGACCGTACAACCTATGGAGCTCGGCCACAACAACCATCCTTTCACTTAATGGCAACGGGCGCGTTGGAGCACTAAATTGCGACCAGAACAACTTTTCCACATCATTATCTTTTTTGTCCTCGAAAAACTTGGTCGCATCAGTCGTACACTTTGCCAGATCCGCATACGCGTCTACAGGGCTCCAGCGCCGATCCAGAGGAGCATACTTTGGATCTAAGAACTTCATCCGCAACAAATAGGGGTTTCCAGCCGTGATTTCTCCGGCCTGTCGAAGCTCCTCCCGCGCATCCCTAATTTCGTAACGCGTCTCCTTGGCCGCATCAAGGGTCTTCTTAAGGTCAGTCGATTTTGCCTGATTCTCTTTTTCAAGGAGCTCATACCGGCTGGCGGCGCTCTTTAGCTCCACAGCCATCTCGGCTATCTTATCTTCGCTTCAGTGATGAGCAGCCTGTTCGGCTCTCAACACTTCGGCCGCCTTCAGGGCAGCCGCATTGCTAGCCCGGTCTTGTTCCTTGGCTAGTGCAAGATCCCCCCTCAGGGCGTCCACGGCAGCAGCTCCGCCTGCAGTCAAAGCATATCATATTAACATTATGCTCTTCTTGATATGTCCTATAAAAACAAGGAAAACAGAGCACATACTCTGTGACTCGTCAAGCCACTCGTTCACGAGCGTGATGTCGGCATCCACGACATCAATCTGTTGCCGCAGTTCGGCGACTTAAATGGTCCGGTCGGCAGCCGGACCAGTAGCCACCTGCGCATGAATTCAGTGCGATCATTACTTAACAAAGTGATCCTCTGTTTGCCGCCTAGGGCTGGCAACCAGAGTCTCAGGGGCTAATATCTATATGGAGCACACCTAGCTCGTGCGCCACAACAAAAAATTACGTATTTTCTTACATACCACAAAGCCTTTGAGCAGGCTTGTAAAAGCTTCATTCAATCCGCTTGTGGCGGATGAAATCTTCTCAAGCACCATGCTCATTAATGAACGGTGATCCTCCGGGAGAGCGGCTTGCTCCAGAAGGCTCGTTAGCGTGTCCGGCCGGTCGCTGAACTATGCCGAACCCTTCTTATTGCCCCCCGTGGGAGCCGAGCGGTCAAGGCTCTGGGCGGACGAAGTACTAGCTTTTGGCCTCGGCAAATCTGAACTCCTCCTTGACGACACCTCGGAGTCGCCTGCCCCATAAGGTGGAGAGGCTGCCAGGGTTTTGCTCTCCATCATCTCCAGAAGGAGATCCCCCGAAGACGAACTCTGTCACGAAGAGCTACTAGCCGGACTGCAAAGAATGTATCTTGGTTATTGTTTTTGGAGGAGGAAGCAGAAGTTTTTGCGATTAAACTTATAGCTCGGCTGAGTGCTGGCCCATTTGCGGGCATGGCATGGTGAGGACACCCTTCGGGGCAGGGCCCCCTGGCGAAGTTTTCTTCCCTTGTCTGGGCACCTCCATCTCCAAGTCTTCGTAGGCGGCCCTCTTCTTCCCACGGGAGGAGGAGACCCTAGATTCCCCTCCCCGACTATCCTCCTTCGTGGAGGTAGTAATTCCCTCGGTTTCGATGTGCAATGTGTGAAGCTCTGCTTCTCTGTTCTTCCCTTCGTCTTTCCCTGAGGGCACTTGACTTAGCACACGACTAAGCATCTTGGCTATGGCAGGGTTAGGCGAGCCTTCGGGAAGTGGCGCCGGACACCTGATTCTCTCCGCCTTATTGAGCCATTCCTGGCCACGGATGGTTTTCAGAATAATGTTATGATAAATATAAACAAAGTGTTCGGTTTCTGGGTTACTTACTCGGGTATCTGGGCGGTTGCATCTCAGGCCCGCATCCTCGGTGGTGTCCGAACACTTTACTTGTGGTACGAAGAATAACTTACACATCCCTTCGAGCGTCATGCCGAAGAAGTGCAGAATAGTCTGCGGACCTTCCGGATTGAACTCCCACATCCGGAGTGGCCGGCATTTGCACAGCAACATTCGTCAGACTAGCATTACCTGAGTTACACTGACAAGGCTAATGTCCCTCTCAAGAAGCTCCCGGATGCGGCTCTGCAATATTGGTACATCATTAGCAGGCCCCCAATCCAGTCCTACATTGGCCCATGACTCTAGTTGAGGGGAGGGCCCGAACGGAAGTCGGGGGTAGCCACCCACTTTGTGCCTCTGGGAGCCGTGACGTAAAACCACCTCCGCTACCATAGATCGGACACCTCCGGGAAGAATCCCTCTAGCCATGGGGCCTCGGCGTTCCTGCTTATTACAGCACCTCCACACTCCGCGTGTCGCCCCTCAATTATCTTCGGCTTCACATTGAAGGTCTTGAGCCATAAGCCGAAGTGCGGGGTGATGTGGAGGAAGGCTTCGCAAAGAACGATGAACGACGAGATGTGAAGGATGGTGTCCAGGGCTAGATCATGGAGATCTAGTCCGTAATAGAACATGAGCCCTCTCACAAAGGGATCTAGGGTGAAGCCTAAGCCGCGGAGGAAGTGAGAAATGAATACGACGCTCTCGTTGGGCTCAGGAGTAGGGATGACCTGCCCTGGAGCAGGAACCTGTGCTTGATGTCGGCGGTCAGGTATCTGACCTCCCTAAGCTTCGCGATGTCCTCCTCTGTGACGGAGGAGGCCATCCACCAGCCTTGAAGGTTGGATCCGGACATGATTGAAGGTCCGAAGTGCTTAAGATTGGGCTTCGGGTGTTGGAACTCGAGATGCGGAAAGGCGCAAGTGTGGTAGAAACAAGGGATAGGCCTCGGCCCCTCTATAAAGGGGTGAATATCAAGCGTCCTCGGCGTAACCACTTGGGACTTACCTAAAAACATGGAGTCATACCAATAGGCGCCATGGGGTTGCACGCGCTCGTATTGATGGAGGATCCCGCGATAAGGGTAACACAGTCTCTGCTTTGGCAAGGCGTGCCAATAAAACCGGCTCACAGCGCGTGTCGAGGCAGGCCGAGAAAACCGGTTCGTATTGAGATAGGCCACGGCGTAAGGACACCCCGCAAGAAAAATTATTAGTAGATCAGCTTTGTGAAGTGTTATGCCCTCTACGATGGTGTGTGGAAATTATCTCACAGAGCCGGACGCAATCCTTAAATCTGCTTTGGAGTATTTGAATATGGAACCAACCTTGCAATGCCGAAGACAAACTGCACGCCGAACTCATCATCATTGAAGCCTGGTTCAGGGGCTACTGAGGGAGTCCTGGATTAGGGGGTATCTGGACAGCCGGACTATATACTTTGGCCGGACTGTTGGACCGTGAAGATACAAGACTCAAGACTTCATTTCGTGTCCTGCTGGGACTCTTCTTTGCGTGGAAGACAAGCTTGGCGATCCGGATATTAGATCTCCTTCTTTGTAACCGACTCTGTGTAAACCCTAGCCCCCTCCGGTGTCTATATAAACCGGAGGGTTTAGTCCGTGGTAGGACAATGATAATCATCATAGGCTAGCTTCTAGGGTTTAGCCTCTACGATCTCGTGGTAGATCAACTCTTGTAATACTCATATCATCAAGCTGGAAGTAGGGTTTTACCTCCATCGAGAGGGCTCGAACCTGGGTAAAACATCGTGTCCCTTGCCTCCTGTTACCATTAGCCTTAGACGCACAGATCGGGACCCCCTACCCGATATGCGCCGGTTTTGACACTGATAGGGGGCACGCCCAGGGGTAGGGCGCGCCCCCCACCCTCGTGGGTGCCTCGGGACTCTTCTGGTCCATCTCCGATACTCCTTAGGTTTCTTCTGGTCCAAAAATAATCTCCGTAAAATTTCAGGTCAATTGGACTCCGTTTGGTTTTCCTTTTCTGTGATACTCAAAAACAAGGAAAAAACAGAAACTAACACTGGGCTCTGGGTTAATAGGTTAGTCCAAGAACTCATAAAAAATAGCATATAAATGCATATAAAACATCCTAGATGGATAATATAATAGCATGGAACAATCAAAAATTATAGATACGTTGGAGACATATTAGCTGCTAATGCCGGCCTCACCGACCTCATCGCAGATGAGTGTGAATAGCATCAAATCCTCACAAACATCTTTGTTAAAAGTTTTACTTTCCTCTCTAGGAATAATCCTCCTGAAGTGCGGTTTGATTTATATGTTGAAAACCATCAGGTACCACTTACTGAATTTTGTAACATATGCATGATCCCTTCTAATGGGAGCTTAGCTAAGCCTAGGCCGGTTGAGTTTGAGGCCTTTTGTCGCACCTTAATAGTGGGAGATGAGAGAGGGGTGTCAGCTACCACTGCCACTGGCTTGCATTTTCCTACTATTCATTACTTTGTTATTTTTATTACAAAATGTTTGCTTGCCAGAGAGAAGGTGGGTGCACTCAGTTCACCAGAACTTGCTATTTTACGTCATGCACTAGAGGGCGACAACACTTATAGCCTGGGAGCTATTGTGGCGCGTCGCCTCCATATTAATAAATCCAAGGTAAAATACATGGTGGGATTTTTGCTACTCGTTTGGCGGATCACTTTAATGTTGAGATACGCCCTCATGACTACCCACAGACCAAGGTTTACCTAGACCGCACAGCCCTGGATCACCACCATTTCACTAATAACAACTCTCCTGGCATTCCTATTCCTTATAACCTAGTTTTTAGCATTAAAACTCATGATATTATTCCATTGCCTGCTCCTGCTTTGTTTGATCCTGGTGCCAGGGGCGGATATAGGATTATGCCTGTAGACTTCATCGCCTACCGGAACACTGAGGCTGCTGCACAGGTAGAGGAGGAGCCTCGGTAGTGGGATGAGTGGATGCCCGCTCCTCAGTACCCCAACTACTATCCAGGCTACTGATTGATTACCAAGTTAGGTCAAAAGCCTAAGCTTGGGGGAGTACGTGTTTCTCACCGACATTACATTCATGTTCACACGTATCATTCCATTTATCGGTGCTCACACTTTTTCATTGTATCATCCATGCTTAGATTTATTTTCTTGCTTTCTTCTTGTGTGTTTGAAGAACTTTAGAAAAACCAAAAAATTAGTTGTAGTAGTTTACTTTCTATGCATGCTTAGTAGTAGCACTAAAAATAAAACCCAAAAAGATTTCCTTGTTCTTCTTTTGCCTATTGGGAACTTTCCCGTGTAAATAGTTTTTCTCGTTTTTGCTTTTCCCTTTTAATTGCTTGTTCAATAAAACCAAAAACTCCAAAAATATTTCACTGTATTTCTCTGAATTTCTTTTCTTTATTCGAGTCTTACCGAGGAGAAGACCACAATGAAAATGTTGAGTGTCTCTCATATGAATAAATGTTAATCTAACAAAGAGCCTGATGAAGCTATGTACCTAGGGTAGGGCCATGGACTTGACATAACCACCCTACCCAAGCACATCTATAGAAGAAACCACCTGTCAGTCGACCCAGAGGAATTCCACTCGACGGACTCGAGGACACTCGACCATGATACCATCCACTCGACCGTGAAGCCAACCACTCGACACCCAGGAGATCTAAAGTCACTCTGCGTGTAACGGTCTGTTATTAAGTAGCCTTTATGGTCTTCATATCACTTTATGTGGGCGTTACCAGTAACTCCCGGTCTTAATGTACTTTAAACCCTGCATAATTGAGGGCTGGAGGGGTCTGGCGAACTCTATATAATCCACCGCCTCCTCAGTGTAAAGGGTGCGCACCCCTGTAACTCATACGCATATAATCCAGTCGACCGCCTCCGGGCTCCGAGACATAGGTTTGTTACTTCCTCCGAGAAGGGCCTGAACTCGTAAATCTCTTGCATATACAACTACTCCATAGCTAGGATCTTCCCTCTCCATTAGTACCCCCCTACACTACTGTCAGACTTAGAACCACGACAGTTGGCGCCCACCGTGGGGCAGGTGTCTTAGCGACTTGTTGGAGAAGTTGCAATTTGTCCGATCCCCTTCATCATGGTTTCAGGCGGAGTTTTGGTTGATGTCCGCGAGATCCGTCTCGGCGCGCTCTCGTTCGTCGCCGACGACTCTGCCTGGCTTCACGAGGCTCCGCTCGACGTCGACGCGCTCCCAGTCCGCGGAGCAGCGCACTTTCGTGCATGCGTCCGCGGCGTCCTCCTGCGGCAACCGTCGACCCAGTACCGACCGGTCTTCGTGTCATCCTCCCTCCCTGCTTCCCGCCGGCGCAAGTGCTCCGGTTGGTCGAGGCTTCAGCGCTGGGTGAGGCACGCGGTGGCCCGCTAGTCAACCACCGTCCAAGTCGCGGCAATTGAGCCCGACGAATCTCTCTACGGCCTGTTCGACCTGTTGACTGGCTCTGCACAGACTGCATCCGAGTGCGACAGCAGTGATCCAGCGGCGGAGATTATGATCGTCAATGGACCACATGGCCCCCCCGGCTTTCCCGGCGCCGACGGGGGCGACGGCGGGGGCGATCCGTCGCGTGCCCATGAGGAGTATCTCCCCGAGCCCCTCGATTCGCTACAAAGGGAAGAACTTCGCCGCCGGAACATGGATGCGCTTCATACTGCTATCATTGGAGAAACTCCCGAGGCTCGTGCCTTGGAGGACGCGCGCTTGGCCAACTTGGCTGAGCGCACTTGACTGGAGAAACTTCAGCGAGCACTCGACGAGCGTGCGTGACAACGGGTTCCAGATTCCAGTCGACACCAACTCTTTCCACCACCAACTCAGGTATACCAAACTCCGATTCAGAATTTAGCAGCTGCAGCCCGTATAGCAGAGTCAATTCAGCCTTCCTAGTCGGAGGCTGGCAGAGGCTTAATGCAGATCAGAGATTTGCTCCAGGCGGCATGAGATCAAAATTCAGCTGTATCGCAGTCGCGGAACAGGATTCATAGCAGATCTGTGGCTGCGAATACAGTCCAGTCGGCTCACAGCCTAGATCGCCCCCGAGGCGTGAAGGACGTGGGCACCGGCATGATCAGTATAGGAACCGTGAGCAGTATGATCACTGAATCGATCGTGATGATCGATGTCGAGTGCCCGCCTCTCCCCCAAGGGGCGGATCGTATGTGCCTCGGCAGCAGGATGATAGACGCCAACACAGTGTTGGGCGAAGGATTCCAGTCGACCCCAGGGAACCAGGCTTTGATGCGATATCCATTGTCGTTCAAGGTCTGGTCGATAGGAACAGAGCTCACCGAGAGGGTCACAACAGAGATGTGCCCACCAGCAGCAGAGTGCATGTCTCAGGACCAGAATGTTTCAGCAGAGCCATCAGGGCCGCGGTGATTCCTCCCAACTTCAGGTTGGCGACTAGAGTCAGTAAGTTCACTGTTGAGTCCAAGCCTGATACTTGTCTTGAAGACTACCGAGTGGCTGTTCAGATTGGTGGCGACAATGATGAGGTGGCCATGAAGCATCTGCCCCTTATGTTGGAGGGCTCAGCCAGAGCATGGCTGAATCAGTTAGCACCCAGCAGCATTTACACTTGGGAAGATCTTTCCCGAGTGTTTGTCAGAATGTTTGAGGGAACTTGCAAGCGACCAGCTGGACTGACAGGCCTGCAAACTTGTGTTCAGAAGCCGAATGAGACTTTGAGAGATTACATCCAGAGATGGATCACCTTGCATCACACGGTACAGAATGTGTCTGATCACCAGGCAGTGTGTGCCTTCAAGGAAGGCGTTAAGTACAGAGAGCTGAACCTGAAATTCGGTCGAACTGAAGACATGTCTCTGAGTCGAATGATGGAGATAGCCACCAAGTATGCCAATGGTGAAGAATAGGATCGGCTCTGGGGTGGCAAGCACAAATCAGTCGCCCACGAAACCGGAGGAGGAAATGCTAGTCGGAAGCAGAAGCGGAAAGCCGAGCCAGCTGTTCCTGGAGAAACCATAGCCGTGACTCGGGGAAAGTTTAAGGGGAAGCCCAAAGGGCCTTGGAACCCCAAGAAAGTGAAGGACAAAGAAGGAAATGACGTGATCGATTTGCCGTGCCACATCCACACGAAGAAAGATGAAGAGGGTAATTTCATTTACCCAAAACGTACGACTCGACAGTGTCGGCTCTTGATCCAGCAGTTCGAGGGGAAACAGCCCAAGGACAGGGAAAAGGAGTCAGACAAAGTTGATGACAAAGAGGATAGTGATGATGAATATCCCCTGGTCAATTCCACCCTGATGATTTTTGCTGACGTTGAAAGCAAAAGTCGACTGAAAGTTATAAACCGATAGGTGAATTTGGTTGCCTCGACAACACCCAATTATCTGAAGTGGTCTTAGACGGCCATCACATTCGACCAGTCTGATCACCCGACACACATAGCCACCCCTATGAGGCAAGCTATGGTGGTCGACCCGGTCGTCGAAGGCACTCGACTGACTAAAGTGTTGATGGATGGTGGCAATAGTTTGAATATACTTTATGCAGAGACATTGAAAGGGATGGGCATTCCGATGTCCAAACTCAGCTCCAGCAACATGAGTTTCTATGTTGTCATTCCCGACAAGAAGGCTGAGTCACTCGGCCAGATTGCTCTTGATGTGGTTTTTGGTGATTCCAAAAACTTCCGCAAAGAAAAGTTGACGTTTGAAGTCGTGGATTTCCAGAGTGCAGGTTCAGGCCAGCTTACGCACATTTTATGGCTCGACCGTGTTACGTGTACCTCAAATTGAAGGTTCCCGGCCCCAAAGGTGTGATCACTGTAACTGGAAATCGGAAGAAGGCGGAAGAGTGCTTTCAGAAGGGCTCAAAGATCACCGATGCTCAGATGGTAGCAGAAGAGTGGCAGGAACACCATAAAACGCAGATCCGAGTGATTTGTTGCGAGCTAAGAAGCCTGCTACAGAGTCAGCATTTTAGTCGTCTGGTGAGACGAAACCAGTTCACATCCACCCGACCGACCCCAATGCTGCTCCGACTAATATCTCCACAACGCTCGACCCCAAATAGGAAGAAGCGCTCATCCAGTTCCTCCGTGAGAACTGGGACATCTTCGCATGGAAACCTTCTGACATGCCGGGTGTTCCCAGGGGGCTGGCTGAGCACGGTCTACGGGTCGACTCAAAGGCTAAACCTGTCAAAGAACATCTGCGACGGTCCGCCGTCCATAAAAGAAAGGCCATTGGCGAGGAGGTGGCTTGACTCTTAGCAGCAGAGTTTATCCGAGAAATTTACCACTCCGAGTGGCTCGCCAATGTTGTCATGGTCCCTAAGAAGGACAAGTCACTTCGCATGTGCATTGACTTTAAACAATCAATCGGGCCTGCCCGAAAGATCATTTTCCTCTCCCCCGCATCGACCAAATAGTCAACTCTATTGCGGGATGTGAGCGACTATCTTTCTTAGACGCCTATTCCGGGTACCATCAGATCCGTCTGTATGGACCCGACGAGATCAAAACAGCTTTCATCACCCCATTCGGGTGCTTCTGTTATGTCACCATGCCATTCGGCCTCAAGAATGCCGGAGCCATGTTCATGAGGATGATTCAGAAGTGTTTACTCACTCAAATCAGTCGGAATGCGGAAGCATACATGGATGATATTGTGGTCAAGTCACCGAAAGGTTCCGACCTGCTGACAGATCTTGCTGAAACATTTGCCAACCTTAGGAGGTATGATATCAAGCTCAATCCATCGAAGTGCACATTCGGAGTTCCTGGCGGAAAATTACTCGATTTTCTCGTTTCCGAATGAGGGATCGACGCAAATCCAGAGAAAGTAGGCACTATACTCCGAATGAAACGACCTGTGCGTGTGCACGATGTTCAGAAGCTTACTGGTTGCTTGGCCGCTTTAAGTCGATTCATCTCTCGTCTCAGTGAAAAGGCGTTGCCTCTTTACCGACTGATGAATAAGTCAGATAAGTTCGAGTGGACTCCTAAAGCTGACGCAGCATTTGCAGAGCTAATAGCCCTGCTTTCCACCCAGCCGGTGCTTGCTGCCCTGATCAACAAAGAGCCTTTGCTACTTTACATTGCATCCAAAGGACAAGTCGTCAGTACAGTACTTACGGTCGAGCGGGAAGAAGAAGGAAAAGCCTTTAAAGTTCAGCGCCCAGTATATTATATTTCTGAAGTCCTGACCCCATCAAAGCAAAGATACCCTCATTATCAGAAGCTTGTGTATGGTATTTATATGACCACGAAGAAAGTTGCTCATTACTTCGCTGACCATACCATTACAGTCGTCAGCGACGCCCCATTGTCAGAGATTCTGCACAACAGAGATGCAACTGGTCGTGTGGCGAAATGGACGATTGAACTCCTTCCCCTGGATATCAGATTTGAGGCAAAGAAAGCTATCAAATCCCAAGCAATTACAGATTTCCTTGCTGAGTGGACTGAACAGCAATTGCCGACTCAAGTTCACTCGGAGCACTGGACCATGTTCTTTGATATCTCTAAGATGCTGAATGGTTCTTGTGCTGGGGTGGTGTTGGTTCCCCCCCGAGGAGATAAGCTCAGATATGTACTCCAGATTCACTTTGATTCCTCCAATAACAAAGTAGAATATGAAGCACTTCTGTACGGGTTGCGTATGGCCATTTCACTCGGCGTCCGTTGCCTCATGGTATACGGCGACTCAGATTTGGTGGTTAACCAAGTGATGAAGGAGTGGGACGTCAGAAGCCCAGCCATGACTGGTTACTGCAACGTAGTAAGAAAGCTGGAAAAGAAATTTGAGGGGTTAGAGCTCCATCACATACCTCGACTGAAAAATCAAGCAGCTGATGATCTGGCGAAGATAGGTTCCAAGAGAGAAGCCATTCCCGGTGGTGTGTTTTTGGAGCATATCCATACATCGACAGTTCAAGAAGATCCTTTCACCGAGGAAACCCCGCAGCCAAAAAGCGCCATGGATCCGACTGAAGTCGAGGTTCCAGCCGTGGTCAACCTAATCATGGAAGTTTTGGTTGTCACTCCCAACTGGACGGTGCCGTACATCGCGTATATCCTAAGGAAAGAGCTCCCAGAGAATGAAGAAGAGGCTCGACAAATCGTCCGTCGATGCAAAGCCTTTACTGTAATGAAGGGACAGTTGTACAGAGAAAGCGCGACTAGAGCCAGTCAGAAATGTATAACACCGGAAGAGGGTCGGATAATCCTTAATGACATCCACTCGGGGACCTGTGTCCATCATGCGTCCTCTCGGACTATTGTGGCTAAAGCATACCGAGAAGGTTTTTACTGGCCCAGAGCAAATGAAATGGCAAAGGTGATAGTCGACAAGTGTGAAGGATGTCAGTTCTACTCCAATATGTCGCACAAGCCCGCCTCAGCCCTGAAGACCATTCCAATCGCCTGGCCCTTCTCTATTTGGGGATGAGATATGGTTGGACCACTGAGAACCGGAAGGAGTGGCCTCACCCATGTACTAGTGGCAGTCGACAAGTTCAGCAAGTGGATCGAAGCCAAGCCTATCAAGAATCTTGGTGCTGGCACTGCTATCAGCTTCATCAGGAAGTTGATATTCAGATATGGAGTTCTGCATAGCATCATCACTGATAATGGGTCAAACTTTGATTCTGGCCAATTCAAAGCCTTCTGCGCTTCTCAAGGTACACGAGTCGACTACGCTTCAGTCGCCCATCCCCAGACGAATGGACAAGCAGAAAGAGCAAATGGACTAATTCTCAAAGGACTGAAACCCCGGTTGATGCGTGATCTCAAACACGTAGCAGGAGCATGGGTTGATGAACTTCCATCAGTTCTTTGGGGATTGAGGACTACTCCCAATCGATCGACTGGGAGAACTCCATTCTTTTTGGTCTATGGAGCTAAAGCAGTTCTGCTAAGTGACCTGCTTCACAACGCACCTCGAGTCGGGCTCTACTCTGAAGATGAAGCAGAACAAGCACGGCAGGACGCAGTCGACCTTCTAGAAGAAGAAAGAGAGATGGCCTTGATCCGATCGACCATCTATCAGCAGGACTTGCATTGATTCCATGCCAGAAACGTGAAGAGTCGAGCCTTCCAAGAAGGAGATTTGGTCCTCCGAGTGGATCAACAGAAGCCACACAAACTTGCCCCCACTTGGGAAGGTCCCTTCATCGTCACCAAAGTTCTCCACAATGGAGCATACCGTCTGTACAATGTTGGTCGCCAGATTGATGAGCCACGAGCTTGGAATGCAGATCTGCTCCGCCCCTTTTACACTTAAGTACTCAGTCGGGTGAGATGTAATAAAAGTACTCCTGTAGTTTGTTTATCGAAGACAAAAGTGTTATAATTTTCCCATTAATTGTTGTTGTTTTTCTTTATGTAAGAAATCCCCCAGTGGGTGGCTTAGCTGCGAATCCGTTTCGCCTAAGTTTGTAAAAAAATAATTCCCTACCGAATGGCAAGCAAGCCTTGCACTCGGAGGCTTAGCTACGAACCCGTTTCGCCTAATTATTTGAAATCCTACCGAGTGGAGAGTCTGCCTCCCACTCGGAGGCTTAGCTGCAGCCCAGTGCTTGCCTAAGTTTGAGAAATCCTACCGAGTGGAGAGTCTGCCTCCCACTCGGAGGCTTAGCTGTAACCCAGTGCTCGCCTAAGTTTGAGAAATCCTACCGAGTGGAGAGTCTGCCTCCCACTTGGAGGCTTAGCTGCAGCCCAGTGGTCGCCTATGTTTGAGAAATCCTACCGAGTGGAGAGTCTGCCTCCCACTCGGGGGCTTAGCTGCAGCCCAGTGCTCGCCTAAGTGTTTTAAAAATCCTACCGAGTGGAGAGCAAACCTCCCACTCGAGGGCTTAGCTGCAGCCCAGTGCTCGCCTAAGTGTTTAAAATCCTACCGAGTGGAGAGCAAACCACCCACTCGGGGGCTTAGCTGCAGCCCAGTGCTCGCCTAATTATTTTGAAAATCCTACCGAGTGGAGAGCAAACCTCCCACTCGGGGGCTTAGCTGCAGTCCAATACTCACCTAAGTATGAAATTCATCCCTATCCGCAAGGACGACGAGGTGCAGGTTGACTACTACCTTCTCCTTCGGAGCTACGACACAACTACAATGTGCGTTGTTTGAAATCCTACCGAGTGGAGAGCGATCCTCCCACTTGGAGGCCTAGCTGCAGCCCAGTGCTTGCCTAAGTATTTTAAAAATCCTACCGAGTGGAGAGCAAACCTCCCACTCGGGGGCTTAGCTGCAGCCTAGTGCTCGCCTAAGTTTTAAAAATCCTACCGAGTGGAGAGCAAACCTCCCACTCGGGGGCTTAGATGCAACCCAGTGCTCGCCTAAGTGTTTAAAATCCTACCGAGTGGAGAGCAAACCTCCCACTCGGGGGCTTAGCTGCAGCCCAGTGCTCGCCTAAGTATTTAAAATCCCACCGAGTGGAGAGCGAACCTCCCACTCGGGGGCTTAGCTGCGGCCCAGTGCTCGCCTAAGTATTTAAAATCCCACCGAGTGGAGAGCAAACCTCCCACTCGGGGGCTTAGCAGTAGTGCAGTACTCGCCTAAGTATGAAATTCATTCCAATCCGCAAGGACGACGAGATGCAGGTCGAGTGCTACCTTCTCCTTTGAAGCTACAGCACAAATACAATACGCGCTCCATCCCGATCCGCAAGGGTGCGGGTCGACTGCAATCGGTGCTCCATCCCTACCTGCAAGAATGTGTCGCAAATGCTGAAATATAAGTTCAGATAGCATCCTACGGATCCAGGAGTGCTCAGGCGTCAAGCCTATTAAAGTTTATCGGTTACAGAAACCACTCGGCATTCCGAGGCAAATTTAAGGTATCAAGCATAAAAGTTTTTTACTCCTCCGGTGGAGGACTGGAAGGTGCGACAAACTGGTCCAAGTCGATTCCATCTGCAATCCGGGTGGCAGCCGCAATGAAGGTCTCCATGAAAGATTGGAAGTCATGCTTCTTGGTATTGGCCACCTTGAGGGACACCGGCTTTTCTTCTCGCGCATCCTTGCAGTGAACACGGACCAGAGACAGAGCGACATCGGCACCACACCTGGCAGAAGACTTCTTCCATTCTTGTACTCAACCTGGGACTTCATTTAGTCGAGTCATCAGAGACTCAAGGTCGTTCCGAAGCGTCTCCCCTGGCCAGAGTGTTCTGTCGATTCGTGATGCTGCAGCCTTCAGTCGGGCAAGATAGTCAATCGCACCAGCGACTCGAGACTCCAGTCGGAGCACATTCATGGCAGCTTCATCCTTCACAGGAGAGTTGATAGGATCTAGGCCTGTCCCCACTCGACTGGTCTCTTCCTCAAAGTTTTGGCAAAATTCTGTAAGCACAACCCAAAGATAAGCCAGCAGTTCTATGACAAGTCAGTAATAGCAAATCAGTCGGGCAGGAGAGATTACCCTCAAGCATGATGTACAACTTCTTGGAGAGCCCTCCTAGATAAGCCTCCAGATCATTCTTCTTCCCCACCAGCTCGCTAGCCTTGTCACTCAGAGCCAGCTTGTCATTCTTCAGTCGGCTGACTTCCCTGTTGGCCACGTCGAGGGCAACTTTCAGACTGGCGTTCTCTTCTTCCAGTTTGCCGACTGAAGCCAACTTCTCCTCCGCAAGCTTCATTTTATCCAGAGCAGCCTTCTGCGCCTCAGAAAGTTCCTGGTCCTTCTTGTTCAGAGCCACCTTCGTTTTGTGAGAGTCAATAATGGGTAGAAGAACGAAAACAGTCGTCAAATCCTCACCAATCGTACTTGTTGCCTCGTCCTTCGCCTTCTGGAAGTTCTCCTGAACGAGCTTCAAGTCAAGGTCGAGCTGGATAGACTTCCTTTCCAACTCAGTATAACGGGCCACGAGCTCGCAAGATTTCTGCAAAAAATCAGTCAACAGATATCAAAGAAAGGTTGCTTCCGAGTGACTAAGAGAAAACAGTAACGTTTCTAAGACTACAGTCGAATCAAAATATTCAACAGCAGTCTCGGGGACTACACCCAGTGGGTGCACTCAGCGTGCCCCCACTAAGTTCTAGTGACTTGATCCGATCAGTCAACCCAAAAAAAAAGACAGAGTTCTTTAGACTATAGTCGACTGCCAGCAGTCCACCATAGTCTTGGGGACTACACCCAGTCGGTGCACTCAGCGTGCCCCCACCGGTTCTAATGTTCCACTCGACATGGTCCGACCAGACCGAGTGAAGAAATATCAACTACAAAGACTATAGTCGACTGCCAGCAGTCCACCATAGTCTCGGGGACTACACCAAGTGGGTGCACTCAGCGTGCCCCACTAGTTTACAATTCAATCGACACACCCACTGGGTGTACAGACACAAAGATTTTCGGAAAGAAAGTCTTCAGATAACATATCCTAACAGAACAGGCGGTTACCAACTAACCTGGACATTGCTTTGAAGAGTTGAACTTGCATCATACGCCGCTTGGCTGGCTTCCCGGATCGCCTTCACCTGCTCCATCATAATCCCCGCCTGGCGTATAGCCTTCTTAGCAGCGCCCGCCTGGTCCTCCGGGACGTGGTGTGTGGCAAAGAGGGAGGGCGGTTCAGCAGTTGATGACGAAGGACGAGCACTCGTCAGCGGCACACCGAAGGTCACAGAATGCCGAGCGATGGCACCACCTTCGTGAGCCAGCACCTCAGGTGCTGACGCAGTCCGAGTGGCCTTGCCAGCTGGAGCCTTTCTATTCTTCCTCGCACTCAACGGCACTTCATCATCGTCATCAGGGAGATCAATGACGTGATGAGGAGCTGCAAGACAAATCCAGAGTCGAAAAAAAGGATCCAATCGACTGAGAGGAGAACTACAAGAGAACGTACCAGGGTTGGAGGTAACAGTGTCTTCAACTTCTTGGGCGTCGTCCTTGGTGGAGGTCTCAGAGGTAGCAGCACTGCAGATTTCAGAAACCAGTCGGTTAGTCAGTCAGTCGACCGGAAGATCATTCGAGCTGAACAAGAAATCACAAATCCTGCTTTACCTGGAGATAGTGGGGATGGCCATTCTCATATTGGGCAAGGCCTTCGGTGGCTTGGATTGCTCCACCCGCGGTTGCTTCGGTGCTTTTTCAGTCGGCACCGGGGAAGCCGTCCGAGGGCGCTTTGTCGACAGCACAACGGGCGCAACCGCTTTGCCGCGCTCCCTCGCGGGGTCGTGGGCGAGCTTATATCGCCCCTCCGTGCGAGGAGGATCGATTTCCATCTCCTCCTCCTTGCTGGAACCGTCATCGTCCTTGTAAGGGCATATTTTTCCCTCAGGTGTTTTGGTGATTGATGACAATGCTTTTGCGGACTAATCGTGTGCCTTGAGTTTCTCAGGTTATTCATATCTAGGCATGAGACGATTTGGTGCCCCTCGGAGACTATTGAAGTCGGCGTCGTTCTACATTTCTCTTTGGTGGATTTGAGTCATAGGAGAGCCGTACTATTAAGAGGGGGTCCGCATCGGAAAGGTTTGGGTGGAATCAACACGTACACTTGTTCCTCCTTTCCCTGCATTTTGGAGCTTCCCTCTGTTATATTGGTTGTACGGAAACCTGACGACTACTGCTGTGCTTACGGTAGTACCGCAAGCACACGCGGTAGTACCGCTGGGTGTCACGGTAGTACCGCTCATCTAGAGTGGTAGTACCGCGGCTCCCTGGCCTTGTGCCGCTCGGGTGCGGTAGTAGGGGCGATGTAATTTTTTACATCCGCGCCCTCCACGGTAGTACCGCTCGTCCAGAGCGGTAGTACCGCGGAGGCCCACGGTAGTACCGGTCCATAGGAGTCGTAGTACCGTGGCCATCCTACCTAGTACCGCAGTGTCGCGGTAGTAGGCGCGGATGTAATTTTTTACATCCGCGTCCGCACGGTAGTACCGCGCCTCGCGGGCGGTAGTACCGCGTGGGATTCTTGTACCTCCTCCGGTTCAGCGGAAGTAGGCACGGATGTAATTTATTTCATCCACGCCCTTCCCAGGCCGTGACTTTCCTGCCTTGCGGTAGTACCACAGGTGGGTGCGGTAGTACCGCGCAAGCGGTAGTACTGCCCCCTTATGAGGGTAGTTCCGGCCTGTCTTGCTGTCGCGGTAGTACTGTGGTCAGCCACGGTAGTACCGCACAGCCGCTCGGTAGTACCGCCCCCCTGGAGCAATAGTACCGTGTGTCGCGAGCTGAACATGTGGATAACGGTTGGAATTTGTCCACGACTATATAAGGGGCATCTGCTACCTCTAGTTGACTACCTCTTCGATCTCTAAGCTCCATTGTTGCTCCAAGCTCCATTTCCACTCGATCTCTCTCCCTAGCCAATCAAACTTGTTGATTTGCTCAGGATTGGGTGACAAGTTCCCGATCTACACTTCCACCACAGGATATTTGATTCCCCCCACTTATCCCTAGCGGATCTTGTTACTCTTGGGTGTTGAGCACCCTAGACGGTTGAGGTCACCTCGAAGCCATACTCCATTGTGGTGAAGCTTCGCGGGATTATTGGGAGCCTCCAATTGTTGTGGAGATAGCCCCAATCTTATTTGTGAAGGTCCGGTTGCCGCCTTCAAGGGCTCCAATAGTGGAATCACGGCATCTCGCATTGTGTGAGGGCGTGAGGAGATTACGGTGGCCCTAGTGGCTTCTTGGGGAGCATTGTGCCTCCACACCGCTCTAACGGAGACGTACTTCCCCTTAAAAGGAAGGAACTTCGGTAACACATCCTCGTCTCCACCGGCTCCACTCTTGGTTTTCTTATCCCTTTACTTTTGCGAGCTTACTTGTGCTATATCCATTGCTTGCTTGTGTGCTCATTGTCTTTGCATCATATAGGTTGTCCACGTAGTTGCACATCTAGAGAACCTATTTCATTGCAAGGTTTAAATTGTTAAAGAAAAGTCTAAAAATTGTTAGTTGCCTATTCACCCCCCCCTCTAGTCAACCATACCGATCCTTTCAATTGGTATCAGAGCCTCGTCCCTTTATTAAGGACTTTGCCGTCCGAAGAGTATGGTTGACGTCAACGACGGTGCGGAGGAGCACTCCGGTGTGAATCCCGTCTCGTCTTCGGCCGAAGGGGGAACCTCGGTCTCTCGTGAGGAATTCAATGTGGCTTTAGACACATTGAAAACCTCCATGACGGCCGAGGTTAAAAGCATGTTTACTGAATTCCTAGAGGGACTCAAACTATCTACCTCGCAGATGAAAGTGGGTGATCCCACTAACAAGGTGACGGATGCTAACCCCGACAAGGGGGAAGCTAATAGTGAAAAGAGTCCGTCTACTAGTGGTAGAAATGGCACCGGCATCTATGCCCATGTGGAACCCCCGGTGTATAAAGGACCGATCCCCTCTACGCATTTGAATCATGCCGGTCCTCCTCCTGAATATGTGAAAAATGAAGATTATGATTCTTGGGTTTATCGCTTCAAGCATCATTTAAAATATGTGAATACTAACCTTTGGAGAATTATTGAAGAAGGTTTCTATCCTCATGATCCAAGCAACTTCACCCCTCGAGAAGAAGTGGACAACCAATTTAATGAGAGTGCTCTCTTCATCATCCAAGATGCTATCCTTCTCGAAGATCTCCCTCATCTTCGACCTCATGTCATGGCTAAAGAAGCATGGAAGTGTGTCGAGCGTATGTATCGAGGAAGTGCTAGCATTCAACGCTCCAACTATGAAGTGGTGCAAGATGAAGCCAATGAGTTTGCAATGAAAGAAGATGAAGAACCTCGTGAGCTCTTTCGAAGAGTGACCAAACTTGAGGTCGCACTCCGAGATCATGGGAGCAAGGACACGGATGACAACTGGATCAAGCACAAGTTCCTCAAGGCCATGATGCCCTACAATAAGGCCATGTCCTCTGTCATCCGCCAAAGACCGGACTTCCACTCCATGACCTCTGGTGAAGTGTTGGATGAGTTTGTTGCAATGAACATCTTGGATAAGACCGCCGACAATGCGGTGCTCCGTTCCCAAAGGGCAAAGAAGCCCAATCTTGCCTTGAAGGCCAAGGTTAGTGTGGAAGAAGAAGAAGAGGAGGAAGATGAGGAGAGCAACCCCGAGGACACGAAGTATGATTATCATGAGCACATGGCTCTTGCCTCCAGACAGTTTTGGAGTAAGAAGACTACAAGACCCAACTTCAACAAGAACAACTCAAGTGGCCTCAAGGGGAAGCAACGAGTTAGAACTTGTTTCAACTGTGGCAATGTCAGCCATTTCGTTGCGTATTGTCCATACGAGAAGCGGGAAGACAATGGTGGCAAGTTCATTCGAAAAGACAGAGCCAAGTCCTTCCCCAACAAGAACAACTTCACCAAGAAGACTCCTCCTCGCGGGTTGGTGGTTCAAGAAGAATACCGTGAGGATGACGATGATGATGAAGATGGTGAAACAATGGCCATGGCATCTGTTGCCATTGTCTCAACTCCTCGGGTGTCTCTCTTCGATGCACCTAACGAGAACATCACCGCTAAGTGCCTCATGGCTAAGGCCACCAACAAGGTAACCCCCAACATCAAAACCACCATTTTTCCTAACCCTCCTTCAACGGATGACTATGATAATGGTAAGGGGTCTAATGAGAAGTTCAATGAATTTGAGTCCTTCATGAGTAAGCTCAAGGGCAAATCCAAGAAGCATTTCGTTGCTCTCTTGGAACAACTTGGTGAAGCCAATGACATGATCGAGGCTCATGAAGAAACCATCACTAAGATGGAAAGTCATAGTCGTGACTATGCCGATGAGATATCGGATCTCTCTAATGCTCTTGAGGAAGAGCGTGGGCATCGTTTGGATCTTGAGGAGTCACACAACGATGGTCATGCTAAACTAAAGAAATATCTTGATCATGCTCTTGTTGTGTCTCGTGTTCTAGCTTCCGAGAAGGCTAAACTTGGGGTTGATCATGTTAGACTCACGGAGGAGTTTGATGTACTTGACAAGGCCCACAAGGTCTTGAAAGGTGCTCATGCCACCCTCAAGGAGTCTCATGCTCAACTCCAAGTTAAGCTAACCAAGGAAAAGGCCACATTTCCTCACATGGTCTTAATTGATAATGCAAATTCTACTAACCCATGTTGTGAGCATGTGCATCTTGTGGAGGAAAATGCCAAGTTGAAGGAACAACTCGAGAAAGGTCTTGTGTCATGCATACAAGGTGAGAAGAACCTAAATGACCTTTTGAGCAATCAAAAGGAAGTTGTGGGCAAGGAGGGAGTTGGGTTCGCACGCAAGTCCAAGAACAAGAAGAAGAACAAGGAGAGGAAGAGCAAGACCAATCGACCTCCTCCGCTCATGCAAACCTTTGTGAAGGTGCTCCTAAGGAGAAGAAGAACAATGGGAAGAGTGGTGAAGCCAAAGAGCGCAACGCCATCTCTCCCAACAAAGCCGGCGACTTTAACCCCTCTTATGTGTTGTGTCGTGCTAGTGATGGACATGTTTATGCTAAATTTGTTGGTTCTCCTTATGAGTACATTGAATGGTCTATTTGGGTTCCTAAGACCCTTGTTACTAACATCAAAGGACCCATTACTCAATGGGTACCTAAAACCAAGCATTGATCTCTTGTAGGTGTTTGCTTCCGGTGGGGGATCATGGTTGCTCGATAGTGGAGCAACAAATCATACGACCGGGAGCAAGGACTTGGTGGTGGACGTGCACAATATCCCATCTATGCCCACCAATGTCGAATGGGGTGATGCCTCACATTCTAAGGTATTGGGTCTTGGCAAGGTTGTCATTTCTCATGATCTAACGATCGAGAAAGTCATGCTTGTTGAGTCCCTTGCGTTCAATTTACTTTCCGTTCGTCAACTCGTACTCATGGGTTTTGCCACCTTCTTTTATATTGATACCGTGGCCCTCTTGTGGAGCAAGACTCTTAAAGTAGCCTTTGTTGGGCATGTCGAGAACAGCCTCTATGTGGTTAACTTCTCGGAACAACCCACTAAGACCGCGACATGCCTAATGGCTAAAGTTGATGTGGGATGGCTTTGGCATCGCCGTTTAGCCCACGTCAATATGAGATCTTTGCAAAGTCTTCTCAAGGGGGACCATGTTCATGGACTAACGAATGTTAGTTTTGCCAAAGATCGTGTTTGCAGTGCTTGTATTGAAGGAAAGCTTCATGAGACGGCTCACCCTCCCACGACTATCACCTACTCGAAGAGACCCTTGGAGCTCCTTCACATGCACCTCTTTGGGTCCCCATCCTTTGATAGTCTTGGGGGTAGAAAGTATTGCTTGGTGATAGTGGATGATTATTCAATATACACTTGGGTATACTTCTTCAAGAGGAAGAGTGAGACCCAACAAACCGTCATCGACTTTGCAAATGAAGCACAACGTCAACACGATGCAAAGATCTTGACAATAAGAAGTGACAACGGCACCGAGTTCAAGAACTACACCTTGGATGAGTTTCTTAGTGATGAAGGGATCAAGCATCAATATTCTGCACCATATACCCCTCAACAAAATGGTGTTGCGGAGAGAAAGAACCGGACGTTGATGGATGCGGCAAGGACCATGATGGCGGAGTTCAAGTCTCCATACAACTTCTGGGCCGAAGCCATCAACACAGCTTGTCATGCATCCAATCGGCTCTATCTCTGCAAAGGCTTGAACAAGACTCCGTATGAGATATTCACCGGGAACAAGCCCAATCTCAAGTACTTCCGGGTGTTCGGGTGTAAGTGTTTCATTCTCAAGAAAGGTGTTCGTTTGTCTAAATTTGAAGCTAGAGCTCATGAGGGCATATTTGTTGGTTATGCTACAAACTCTCATGCTTACGGTGTTCTCAACAAGTCCAACAGACTCATTGAGGAGACGTGTAACATAGAGTTTGATGAAAATAATGGCTCCCAAGTGGAGCAAAGTGGTACTTGCGATGTAGGTGATGAAATTTCTCCCCAAGCCATAAGAAGAATGGGTATTGGTCATATCCTACCCATTGAGGAACCCCTTGTGGCCGAAGGAGAAGGACAATGCTCCACTCAAGTGGAGCCATCACCTCCCCAAGACCCACATGCTTCCGAAGAACAAAGTGAAGGCCCTCACCTTCATGAACAAGACCAAGGGCAAGATCAACCTCAAGATGGAGGTGAACCTCCAAATGATGCCCAAGGTCAAGTTCTCCCCCTCGAGCAAGTTCAAGATCATGAGCAAGCTCAAGACGGCGCTCAAGATTATCAAGTTAACCTTCCTCCTTCCACACCCGAGGAAGAATTAGAGCGTCGTGCCGCGAAGATTGCTTCCAAACTCACCACCCAAGGCCATCTCATGGCAAACGTGGTTGGAAGTCTAAGAAAGGGGGTAAGCACTCGTAGACAATTAGCTAACTATTGTGAACATCATGCGTTTGTCTCTTGTGTTGAACCCCAAAAGGTCTATGAGGCGCTCGAAGACTCGGATTGGCTCAATGCCATGCATGAAGAACTAAACAACTTCGAGTACAACAACGTGTGGAGATTGGTGCCAAGACCTTCGGGGAACCACAACGTCATTGGAACAAAGTGGATCTTCAAGAACAAGCAAGATGCTCATGGGAACATCATTCGCAACAAGGCAAGATTGGTAGCACAAGGCTACTCCCAAGTCGAGGGCATCGACTACGGTGAAACCTTTGCTCCTGTTGCTCGTCTTGAATCCATTCGTTTGTTGATTGCTTATGCTTCCCATCACAACTTTAAGTTGCAACAAATGGATGTGAAAAGTGCTTTTCTTAATGGTCCCATTAATGAGTTGGTTTATGTCAAGCAACCCCCGGGTTCGAGGACCCCTACTTCCCGGGTCACGTGTATCAACTCGATAAGGCACTCTATGGCCTTAAACAAGCCCCACGTGCGTGGTATGACCACCTTACCGAGTTGCTACAAGATCGTGGATTTGAAGTAGGACAAATCGATCCCACTCTTTTTACTAAGAAGGTCAAAGGGGAGTTGTTTGTATGCCAACTATACGTTGATGATATTATCTTTAGTTCTCCTAACAAAGCTTTCAATGAGGAATTTGCCGCTCTCATGACCTCCAAGTTCAAGATGTCTTCGATGGGAGAGTTGAAGTTCTTCCTTGGTTTTGACATCAAACAACGAAGAGAAGGAACCTTCATCAACCAAGCCAAATACACTCAAGACATGCTTAAAAGATTCAAGCTAAGTGATGTCAAGCCGGCTTCTACACCAATGCCTACCAAGTGCCAACTTGACATCGATCCCAATGGTAAAGCGGTGGATCAAAAGGTATATCGCTCCATGATTGGGTCCTTGCTTTACCTTTGTGCATCTAGACCGGATATCATGTTGAGTGTGGGGATGTGTGCACGGTTTCAAGCCGCACCAAAGGAAAGTCACTATGTGGCGGTCAAGAGAATCTTTCGATATTTGGCTCATACCCCAAACTTTGGCTTATGGTACCCAAGAGGAGCAAATTTCAAGCTTGAAGGTTTCACGGATTCCGATTGGGCGGGGGACAAAGTGGATCGGAAGTCCACTTCCGGAGGGTGCCAATTTCTTGGTTGCTCTTTGGTAAGTTGGTCTTCCAAGAAGCAAAGTTGTGTGTCCCTCTCGTCCACCGAAGTGGAGTATGTGGCGGCCGGTAGTTGTTGTGCTCAACTCCTATGGATGAGGCAAACATTAAAGGAGTACGGTGTCATTTGTGACAAAGTGCCTCTTTGGTGTGATAATGAAAGTGCCATCAAGATTTCTCTCAACCCAGTACAACACTTCAAGACGAAGCACAGTGAGATTTAGTATCACTTCATCTGGGATCACATTAGGTGAGGGGAGATCGAGCTCGAGTATGTCAACACTCATGATAACCTTGCAGATATTTTCACGAAGCCCTTGGATGAAGCAAGATTTCGCGAGTTAAGGCATGAGCTAAATATCATTGATTTGAGCAATGTGACTTGAACCCGTACACCCCCCACCACACTCAACGTGTTGTCTAGTTTAGGTGTAGGCATAGACATAGGGGGAGTGTTGTTCTCTCAATGAACTCTCCCTCCCCCATTATGCATAAATCGATCACCTCTGTCACATTAGCCATTTTTAATGGTGCTTGTGCTTCAAAGACGAGTTTTGGTCATGGGCCCAAGGATAATTCTTCGCGGTGCCATACCATTCAACTCAAACATAGGTGGCTTCCGCCACCGCCCTCTCTCCTCGAGAGGCTTTGTCGCTCGGTGGTTTCTTGTTGTCTTCTTGCCTCTGGTTTGTGCGTGTTCCTATGTTTCTTGTGTGTGAAAAGTTTCCGTGCAAAGGCTTCGTCCTTTTGTGTTGAAACGTGCGGTGACTTGAGCTCATGGTACTACCGCGGTCGGTTACGGTTCTACCGCACACTGCCACGGTACTACCGCTTGCGGGAGCACGGTACTACAGTCACCACGCGGCAGTAATTTTTTACTACCGCTTGTTTGAGCGGTACTACCGCCTCGGCGTGGTACTTCCGCTCGAGCGGTACTACCGCGATGATACGCGGTACTACCGCGCCGGTTCGAGCGCGTGGGGATAAGGACGGGCAGGGGGAGTTCTAACTCCCCATATCCATTCGATGTCCTCTCTCTCCACGTCGTCTCCTTCTCTCCCTCGCTCAAGAACGGAGCCGGCGTTCGTCGCCGGATCTCCTCCACCGGCTGCCCTCCTGTGATTCCGACCGGTGGGATCGTTCCCCACCACGTGCTCTTGCTATGGACCAAGGTTTTTCCCCAACTCCCTCTCTGTGTTGTCTGTGTTTAGTGTTTCTAGGTTTTGGGGGATGCTTGTGTGTTCTTGAGGTTCGTAGGCTTAATCTCTGCAAGAGTAGGAAGATGGAGCGTGGTATTGCATAGGATCTATACTTGTATTGTTGTCTTGCGCTAGATCGGATCACCGTGGCACCGCCATTGTTTCGCGGTTCTTTTCAGATTCAAACCGTCTGTTGGATCTGATGCGACGCGGTACTACCGCCCGTCTGGCGCGGTACTACCGCTTGCGCGGTACTACCGCCCCTAGGGAGCGGTACTACCGCGTTCTGTGCGGTACTAAAAGTTTACTTCCGCCCCAACCATGGTACTACCGTGCCCTAGCACGGTACTACCGCGGTTCGAGCAGTACCAATATTTTAGTACCGCAAGCAGTGGCAGTTTTACCGTGGCTCACATCTATCGCATGCCAACTTTCTCGTATGCCTTCTATTTGTTTCTTGTGCTTTTTCGTGGCCTTTGCATTGATCTTCTCGCGTCTTTGGTGTTTTGCGTGTGTGTCTCAGGTGGTGTCTCTCGCCGGTCCAACCCCAGTCGTGACACTGGCTCCAAACGTCTGCGCAACCCAGGTGAAGTACCAGAAGGCTCGTCTGCCTCCAAGCGCAATGTCAAGCACTCAGCTAGCAAGCACAAGCAGCCTGCTAAGGGCATGGATGAGATTGCCCAAGCTGATTATGTCCGTCTCAGGTAGCTTCACCCTTATGTGCATCCGCGTGCCACCTTCAGAGGCTGTGAGTTGTTCTGGAACAAGAAACATGTCAACATCTATCTGGATGTCATCAAGAACAAGCAGAACACCTATGTGGAGGTGAAGTGGATTGATATGCATCACATGAGGAAGGACAAGTTTCGTGACTACTTTGGAGAGGCTCTGGACTTGGTGGAGCAGTTTGGAATTGAGCATGTGATTACCTTCCACCTCGACTATGACCCTGAGCTCATCTGTCAGTTCTTTGCCTCAGTCTACTTTCACTCTGATGAGGACCGGAGGATGACCTGGATGACCAACGGCCGTAGGCTATCTGCCACCTGGAAGGAGTTCATGGATCTCCTCCAGGTTCCTGATGATGGTCTCGACTCTCCAGTGGGTGTTCGCCCCCATGCCAATGCTGATTCTGCCAGCAAGGACAGACTTGACCCTTTCATGGTTGAGAAGGCACTCGCTAATGGCAAGACAACTTTGGTGCTCAACCCTTTCCTGGATATCATGTATCGCATCTTCCGCAACTCCTTGTTCCCTCACATCGGTGAAAAAGACAAGGTTCATGCCTATATGGTGGACATGATGCTCATCTGCGAGGATGCTCGTTCGTCTCAGTCACAGCCACTTGATGTCTCACACATCATGTGGTGTGAGCTCCGGTTTGCAGTGTTCAACCGCAAGGTGCCTATCTATGGGCCCTATCTGTTTCTGCTGATTTCGAAGACTTGGGAGAAGATGTTTCTTGCTGATGAGTTTCTTGCTCCTGACTGGGTTCGCCATGAGCCCATCTGCCTGCGTATCAAACCCAACTGGGCCAACACCACTACTCGCGCCGAGGCGACTGCTGCTAGGACTGCTGTTGATGAAGAGGATGCTGGCCCCGAGGATGTTGCTGAGGGCCATGCTGCTAGACCTTCCCAGAGTGCCTCTATGCCATCATGGGCCAAGAAGCTGAAGGACAAGATGAAGACTCTTTTCTGCATGCAAGCCAAGGGGCAGTACAGGACTCACGTGGCGTCCAAGGAGAGTCGTCGCCGGGACAACAAGATCTTGCAGCTCTATGGTGAGGTAGTGTCTGGCGGGTCTGAGGAGCACATCACTCCAGAAGCCGAGTGGATGGAGAAGCAGGGCTACAGGTGGACTGAGTCTGAGGAGGATGTCGAGGAGTCCATCCCTGCTGATGAGGCGTCCGATGGAGAGGATTGGGACGAGTTCTCTGCTTGAGCCACCTCTTGTGTCTAGGTGTCCTCTCTGCCTTTTTGGCGTCTCGATGCCAAAGGGGGAGAGAGTGTAGGGATTTGCGAGTGTGTCGTGTGTTTGCTGCTTTCTCGTTTGTGTCGTGTGTTTGCTGCTTTCTCGGTTGAACCTCGGTAGCTTTACTTCGTATGGTGTAAGACATATGCACTCTATCTATCCTAGCGAGCTCGTGTTATATTTGTGCTATTTTTATGCTATGCTATGCTTATTATCATGTCTTAGTCTCTAAAATATAGGGGGAGTGCTGATCCTAGTCTGTGTGCTATGCAGTCCAAAGCATTCATCTAAAGTGCATACATCTAGGGGGAGCCCGTCTATATTTTAGAGAGGTGGGGTTTTCCTCTGCTCTAAATTATCGTATCCATATGCAAATCCCGTGTTGTCATCAATCCACCAAAAAGGGGGAGATTGTAAGGGCATATTTTTCCCTCGGGCATTTTGGTGATTGATGAAAATGCTTTTGCGGACTAATCGTGTGCCTTGAGTTTCTCGGGTTATTCATATCTAGGCATGAGACGATTCGGTGCCCCTCGGAGACTATTGAAGTCGGCGTCGTTCTACGTTTCTCTTTGGTGGATTTGACTCATAGGAGAGCCGTACTATTAAGAGGGGGTCCGCATCGGAAAGGTTTGGGTGGAATCAACACGTACACTTGTTCCTCCTTTCCATGCATTTTGGAGCTTCCCTCTGTTATATTGGTTGTACGGAAACCTGACGACTACTGCTGTGCTTACGGTAGTACCGCAAGCACACGCGGTAGTACCGCTGGGTGTCACGGTAGTACCGCTCATCTAGAGTGGTAGTACCGCGGCTCCCTGGCCTTGTGCCGCTCCGGTGCGGTAGTAGGGGCGGATGTAATTTTTTACATCCGCTCCCTCCACGGTAGTACCGCTCGTCCAGAGCGGTAGTACCGCGGAGGCCCACGGTAGTACCGGTCCATAGGAGTCGTAGTACCGTGGCCATCCTACCTAGTACCGCAGTGTCGCGGTAGTAGGCGCGGATGTAATTTTTTACATCCGCCTCCGCACGGTAGTACCGCGCCTCGCGGGCGGTAGTACCGCGTGGGATTCTTGTACCTCCTCCGGTTCAGCGGAAGTAGGCACGGATGTAATTTATTTCATCCACGCCCTTCCCAGGCCGTGACTTTCCTGCCTTGCGGTAGTACCACAGGTGGGTGCGGTAGTACCGTGTAAGCGGTAGTACTGCCCCCTTATCAGGGTAGTTCCGGCCTGTGTTGCTGTCGCGGTAGTAGTGTAGTCAGCCACGGTAGTACCGCACAGCCGCGCGGTAGTACCGCGCCCCTAGAGCGGTAGTACCATGTGTTGCAGGCTGAACATGTGGATAACGGTTGGAATTTGTCCATGACTATATAAGGGGCGTCTTCTACCTCTAGTTGACTACCTCTTCCATCTCTAAGCTCCATTGTTGCTCCAAGCTCCATTTCCACTCGATCTCTCTCCTAGCCAATCAAACTTGTTGATTTGCTCGGGATTGGGTGACAAGTTCCCGATCTACACTTCCACCACAGGATATTTGATTCCCCCCACTTATCCCTAGCGGATCTTGTTACTCTTGGGTGTTGAGCACCCTAGACGGTTCAGGTCACCTCGAAGCCATACTCCATTGTGGTGAAGCTTTGCAGGCTTATTGGGAGCCTCCAATTGTTGTGGAGATAGCCCCGATCTTGTTTGTAAAGGTCCGGTTGCCGCCTTCAAGGGCTCCAATAGTGGAATCACGGCATCTCGCATTGTGTGAGGGCGTGAGGAGATTACGGTGGCCCTAGTGGCTTCTTGGGGAGCATTGTGCCTCCACACCGCTCTAACGGAGACGTACTTCCCCTGAAAAGGAAGGAACTTCGGTAACACATCCTCGTCTCCACCGGCTCCACTCTTGGTTTTCTTATCCCTTTACTTTTGCGAGCTTACTTGTGCTATATCCATTGCTTGCTTGTGTGCTCATTGTCTTTGCAACATATAGGTTGTCCACGTAGTTGCACATCTAGACAACCTATTTCATTGCAAGGTTTAAATTGTTAAAGAAAAGTCTAAAAATTGTTAGTTGCCTATTCACCCCCCCCCCTCTATTCAACCATATCGATCCTTTCAGTCCTCCCCTCCCTCACCATCAGATTGCCACTCCTCCTGCTCACTTTCACCTCCGCTCGCCTCCCCCACCTCGGCTTGTTCTTGTGCCCCATTGGGCATCGAGTGTTTGGGGAACGTTGCAGAAAACAAAAATTTTCCTACTCGTTTCACCAAGATCATCTAGGAGTTCATCTAGCAACGAGTGATTAGTTGCATCTACATACCTTTGTAGATCGCGAGCGGAAGCGTTCAAAAGAACGGTGATGATGTAGTCGTACTCGACGTGATCCAAATCACCGATGACCAGCGCCGAACGGACGGCACCTCCGCGGTCAACACACGTACGGGACGGGAGACGTCTCCTCCTTCTTGATCCAGCAAGGGGGAAGGAGAGGTTGATGAAGATCCAGCAGCACGACGGCGTGGTGGTGGATGCAGGGCGTCACAGCAGCAGGGCTTCGCCGAGACTACGAAGGAGAGACGTAACGGGGGGAGGTGGAGGCGCCAGGGGCTGGTCTGAAAACCCTCCTCTCCCCCCCACTATATACAGGGGTGCCAGGGGGGGCGCCGGCCCTATTAGATGGCATCTACTAGGGGGGGCGGCGGCCAAGGGGAGGTTTCCCTCCCCCCCAAGGCACCTAGGGGTGCCTTCCACCACATGGACTCTTCCATGGTGGAAACCCTAGGCGCATGGGCCTATAGGGGCTGGTGCCCTTGGCCCATCTAGGCCAAGGCGCACCCCCTACAGCCCATGTGGCCCCCCGGGACAGGTGGCCCCACCCGGTGGACCCCCGGGACCCTTCCGGTGGTCCCGGTACAATACCGATAACCCCGAAACTTGTCCCGATGCCCGAAATAGCACTTCCTATATATAATTCTTTACCTCCGGACCATTCCGGAACTCCTCGTGACGTCTGGGATCTCATCCGGGACTCCGAACAACATTCGAGTTTCTGCATGTACATATCTTCATAACCCTAGCGTCACCGAACCTTAAGTGTGTAGACCCTACGGGTTCGGGAGACAAGCAGACATGACCGAGACGACTCTCCGGTCAATAACCAACAGCGGGATCTGGATACCCATGTTGGCTCCCACATGCTCCACGATGATCTCATCAGATGAACCACGATGTCGAGGAGTTAATCAATCTCGTACTCTATTCCCTTTGTCTATCGATATGTTACTTGCCCGAGATTCGATCGTCGGTATCCCAATACCTCGTTCAATCTCATTACCGGCAAGTCACTTTACTCGTACCGTAATGCATGATCCCGTGACCAGACACTTGGTCACTCTGAGCTCATTATGATGATGCATTACCGAGTGGGCCCAGTGATACCTCTCCGTCATACGGAGTGACAAATCCCAGTCTTGATCCATGTCACCCAACAGACACTTTCAGAGATACCCGTAGTCTACCTTTATAGTCACCCAGTTACGTTGTGACGTTTGGCATACCCAAAGCACTCCTACGGTATCCGGGAGTCACACGATCTCATGGTCAAAGGAATAGATACTTGACATTAGAAAACTCTAGCAAACGAACTATACGATCTTGTGCTATGTTTAGGATTGGTTCTTGTCCATTACATCATTCTCCCAATGATGTGATCTCGTTATCAATGACATCCAGTGTCCATAGTCAGGAAACCATGACTATCTGTTGATCAACGAGCTAGTCAACTAGAGGCTCACTAGGGACATGTTGGTGTCTGTTATTCACACATGTATTACGATTTCCGGATAACACAATTATAGCATGAATAAAGACAATTCTCATGAACAAGGAAATATAATAATAATGCTTTTATTATTGCCTCTAGGGCATATTTCCAACAGTCTCCCACTTGCACTAGAGTCAATAATCTAGTTACATTGTGATGAATCGAACACCCATGGAATTCTGGTGTTGATCATGTTTTGCTCTAGGGAGAGGTTTAGTCAACGGATCTGCTATATTCAGGTCCGTATGCACTTTACAAATCTCTATGTCTCCATCTTGAACATTTTCACGAATGGAGTTGAAGCGACGCTTGATGTGCCTTGTCTTCTTGTGAAACCTGGGCTCCTTGGCAAGTGCAATAGCTCCAGTGTTGTCACAGAAGAGCTTGATCGGCCCCGATGCATTGGGTATGACTCCTAGGTCGGTGATGAACTCCTTCACCCATATTGCTTCATGTGCTGCCTCCGCGGCTGCCATGTACTCCGCTTCACATGTAGATCCCGCCACGACGCTTTGCTTGCAACTGCACCAGCTTACTGCCCCACCATTCAAAATATACACGTATCCGGTTTGTGACTTAGAGTCATCCAGATCTGTGTCGAAGCTAGCGTCGACGTAACCCTTTACGACGAGCTCTTCGTCACCTCCATAAACGAGAAACATTTCCTTAGTCCTTTTTAGGTACTTCAGGATATTCTTGACCGCTGTCCAGTGTTCCTTGCCGGGATTACTTTGGTACCTTCCTACCAAACTGACGGCAAGGTTAACATCAGGTCTGGTACACAGCATGGCATACATAATAGAACCTATGGCTGAGGCATAGGGGATGACGCTCATCTCTTCTATATCTTCTGCCGTGGTCGGACATTGAGCTGAGCTCAATTTCACACCTTGTAACACAGGCAAGAACCCCTTCTTGGATTGATCCATATTGAACTTCTTCAATATCTTATCAAGGTATGTGCTTTGTGAAAGACCTATGAGGCGTCTCGATCTATTTCTATAGATTTTGATGCCTAATATATAAGCAGCTTCTCCAAGGTCCTTCATTGAAAAACTTTTATTCAAGTAGGCCTTGATGCTGTCCAAGAGTTCTATATCATTTCCCATCAAAAGTATGTCATCTACATATAATATGAGAAATGCTACAGAGCTCCCACTCACTTTCTTGTAAACGCAGGCTTCTCCATAAGTCTGTGTAAACCCAAACGCTTTGATCATCTCATCAAAGCGAATGTTCCAACTCCGAGATGCTTGCACCAGCCCATAAATCGAGCGTTGGAGCTTGCACACCTTGTTAGCATTCTTAGGATCGACAAAACCTTCCGGCTGCATCATATACAATTCTTCCTTAAGGAAACCATTAAGGAATGCCGTTTTGACGTCCATTTGCCATATTTCATAATCGTAGAATGCGGCAATTGCTAACATGATTCGGACGGACTTTAGCTTCGCTACCGGTGAGAAAGTCTCATCGTAGTCAACCCCTTGAACTTGTCGATAACCCTTAGCGACAAGCCGAGCTTTATAGATGGTCACATTACCATCCGCGTCTGTCTTCCTCTTAAAGCTCCATTTATTTTCTATGGCTCGCCGCTCAACGGGCAAGTCAGTCAAAGTCCATACTTTGTTTTCATACATGGATCCTATCTCGGATTTCATGGCTTCTAGCCATTTGTCGGAATCCGGGCCCGCCATCGCTTCTTCATAGTTCGAAGGTTCACCGTTGTCTAACAGCATGATTTCCAAGACAGGGTTGTCGTACCACTCTGGTGCGGAACGTGTCCTTGTGGACCTTCGAATTTCAGTAGGGGCTTGATCAGAAGTATCTTGATCATTAACTTCCTCTCTAGTCGGTGCAGGCACCTCAGGAACATTTTCTTGAGTTGCGCCATTTTCCGGTTCAAGAGGTAATACTTCATCAAGCTCTACTTTCCTCCCACTTACTTCTTTCGAGAGAAACTCTTTCTCCAGAAAGGACCCATTCTTGGCAACAAAGATCTTGCCTTCGGATCTGAGGTAGAAGGTGTACCCAATAGTTTCTTTTGGGTATCCTATGAAGACGCATTTTTCCGACTTGGGTTCGAGCTTTTCAGGTTGAAGTTTCCTGACATAAGCATCGCATCCCCAAACTTTTAGAAACGACAACTTAGGTTTCTTCCCAAACAATAATTCATACGGTGTCGTCTCAACGGATTTCGACGGAGCCCTATTTAAAGTGAATGCGGCAGTCTCTAAAGCATAGCCCCAAAAAGAAAGCGGTAAATCGGTAAGAGACATCATAGATCGCACCATATCTAATAGAGTGCGATTACGACGTTCGGACACACCATTACGCTGAGGTGTTCCAGGCGGCGTGAGTTGTGAAACTATTCCACATTTTCTTAAGTGTGCCCCAAACTCGTGACTCAAGTATTCTCCTCCACGATCTGATCGTAGAAACTTGATTTTCCTGTCAGGTTGATTTTCAACCTCTCTCTGAAATTCCTTGAACTTTTCAAAGGTTTCAGACTTGTGTTTCATTAAGTAGATATACCCATACCTACTTAAATCATCAGTGAGGGTGAGAACATAACGATAGCCACCGCGAGCCTCAACACTCATTGGACCGCACACATCAGTATGTATGATTTCCAATAAGTCGGTTGCTCGCTCCATTGTTCCTGAGATCGGAGTCTTGGTCATTTTACCCATAAGGCATGGTTCGCATGTGTCAAATGATTCATAATCAAGAGACTCTAAAAGTCCATCAGCATGGAGCTTCTTCATGCATTTAACACCTATGTGACCAAGGCGGCAGTGCCACAGGTATGTGGGACTATCATTATCAACCTTACTTCTTTTGGTACTCACATTATGAACATGTGTAGCATCACGTTCGAGATTCATAAAGAATAAACCATTCACCATAGGAGCATGACCATAAAACATATCTCTCATAAAAATGGAACAACCATTATTCTCAGATTTAAAAGAGTAGCCATCTCGAATTAAACGAGATCCTGATACAATGTTCATGCTCAAAGCTGGCACTAAATAACAATTATTAAGGTTTAAAACTAATCCCGAAGGGAGATGCAGAGGTAGCATGCCGACGGCGATCACATTGACCTTGGAACCATTCCCGACGCGCATCATCACCTCGTCCTTTGCCAGTTTCCGCTTATTCCGCAGCCCCTGCTTTGAGTTACAAATGTGAGCAACTGCACCGGTATCAAATACCCAGGAGCTACTACGGGCACTAGTAAGGTACACATCAATTACATGTATATCACATATACCTTTTGTTTTGCCGGCCTTCTTATCCGCTAAGTACTTAGGGCAGTTCCGCTTCCAGTGACCGCTTCCCTTGCAATAAAAGCACTCAGTCTCGGGCTTGGGTCCATTCTTTGGCTTCTTCCCGGCAGCTTGCTTGCCGGGCGCGGCAACCTCCTTGCCGTCCTTCTTGAAGTTCTTTTTACCCTTTCCTTTCTTGAACTTAGTGGTTTTATTGACCATCAACACTTGATGTTCCTTCCTGACTTCTACCTCTGCTGATTTCAGCATAGCAAATACTTCAGGAATGGTCTTTTCCATCCCCTGCATATTGAAGTTCATCACAAAGCTCTTGTAGCTTGGTGGAAGCGACTGGAGGATTCTGTCAATGACTGCATCATCCGGGAGATTAACTCCCAGCTGAGTCAAGCGGTTATGCAACCCAGACATAGTGAGTATGTGCTCACTGACAGAACTGTTTTCCTCCATCTTACAGCTGAAGAATTTGTCAGAGACTTCATATCTCTCGACCCGGGCATGAGCTTGGAAAACCATTTTCAGCTCTTCGAACATCTCATATGCTCCATGTCTCTCAAAACGCTTTTGGAGCCCCGGCTCTAGGCTATAAAGCATGCCGCACTGAACGAGGGAGTAGTCATCGAAACGTGCCTGCCAAGCGTTCATAACATCTTGTTCTGCAGGGAGAACGGGTGCGTCACCAAGCGGTGCTTGTAGGACATAATCTTTCTTGGCAGCTATGAGGATGATCCTCAGGTTCCGGACCCAGTCCGTATAGTTGCTGCCATCGTCTTTCAGCTTGGTTTTCTCTAGGAACGCGTTGAAGTTGAGGACTACGTTGGCCATTTGATCTACAAGACATATTGTAAAATATTTTGACTAAGTTCATGATAATTAAGTTCAACTAATCAAATTTATTAGTGAACTCCCACTTAGATTAGACATCCCTCTAGTCATCTAAGTATTACATGATCCGAGTTAACTAGACCGTGTCCGATCATCACGTGAGACGGACTAGTCAACATCGGTGAACATCTTCATGTTGATCGTATCTTCTATACAACTCATGCTCGACCTTTCGGTCTTCCGTGTTCCGAGGCCATGTCTGTACATGCTAGGCTCGTCAAGTTAACCTAAGTGTTTGCATGTGTAAATCTGTCTTACACCCGTTGTATGTGAACGTCTGAATAAAACACCCGATCATCACGTGGTGTTTTGAAACAGCGAACTGTCGCAACGGTGCACAGTTAGGGGGAACACTTCTTGAATTTCTTGTGAGGGATCATCTTATTTACTACCGTCGTTCTAAGTAAACAAGATGCAAAACATGATAAACATCACATGCAATCAAATAATTAACGTGACATGATATGGCCAATATCACATAGCTCCTTTGATCTCCATCTTGGGGCTCCATGATCATCTTGTCACCGGCTTGACACCATGATCTCCATCATCATGATCTCCATCATCGTGTCTCCATGAAGTTGCTCGCCAACTATTACTTCTACTACTATGGCTAACGTGTTTAGCAATAAAGTAAAGTAATTTACATGGCGTTTCTTGATGACACGCAGGTCATATAAAAGAATAAAGACAACTCCTATGGCTCCTGCCGGTTGTCATACTCATCGACATGCAAGTCGTGATTCCTATTACAATAGCATGAACATCTCATACATCACATATAGATCATTCATCATTCATCACAACTTTGGCCATATCATATCACAAACCACTTGCTGCAAAAACAAGTTAGACGTCCTCTAATTGTTGTTGCAAGTTTTACGTGGCTGAATTAGGGTTCTAGCAAGAACGCTTTCTTACCTACGTTAAAGCCACAACGTGATTTGTCAACTTCTATTTAACCTTCATAAGGAACCTGTTCATCGATTCCGCTCCAACTAAAGTAGGAGAGACAGACACCCGCCAGCCACCTTATGCAACTAGTGCATGTTAGTCGGTGGAACCGGTCTCACGTAAGCGTACGTGTAAGGTTGGTCCGGGCCGCTTCATCCCACAATACCGCTGAAGCAAGAAAGGACTAGTAACGGCAAGAAAGTTGACAAATCTACGCCCACAACAAATTGTGTTCTACTCGCGCAAGAAGAACTACGCATAGACCTAGCTCATGATGCCACTGTTTGGGGAACGTTGCAGAAAACAAAAATTTTCCTACTCGTTTCACCAAGATCATCTAGGAGTTCATCTAGCAACGAGTGATTAGTTGCATCTACATACCTTTGTAGATCGCGAGCGGAAGCGTTCAAAAGAACGGTGATGATGTAGTCGTACTCGACGTGATCCAAATCACCGATGACCAGCGCCGAACGGACGGCACCTCCGCGTTCAACACACGTACAGGACGGGAGACGTCTCCTCCTTCTTGATCCAGCAAGGGGGAAGGAGAGGTTGATGAAGATCCAGCAGCACGACGGCGTGGTGGTGGATGCAGGGCGTCACAGCAGCAGGGCTTCGCCGAGACTACGAAGGAGAGACGTAACGGGGGGAGGTGGAGGCGCCAGGGGCTGGTCTGAAAACCCTCCTCTCCCCCCACTATATACAGGGGTGCCAGGGGGGCGCCGGCCCTAGTAGATGGCATCTACTAGGGGGGCGGCGGCCAAGGGGAGGTTTCCCTCCCCCCCAAGGCACCTAGGGGTGCCTTCCACCACATGGACTCTTCCATGGTGGAAACCCTAGGCGCATGGGCCTATAGGGGCTGGTGCCCTTGGCCCATCTAGGCCAAGGCGCACCCCCTACAGCCCATGTGGCCCCCCGGGACAGGTGGCCCCACCCGGTGGACCGCCGGGACCCTTCCGATGGTCCCGGTACAATACCGATAACCCCGAAACTTGTCCCGATGCCCGAAATAGCACTTCCTATATATAATTCTTTACCTCCGGACCATTCCGGAACTCCTCGTGACGTCCGGGATCTCATCCAGGACTCCGAACAACATTCGGGTTTCTGCATATACATATCTTCATAACCCTAGCGTCACCGAACCTTAAGTGTGTAGACCCTACGGGTTCGGGAGACAAGCAGACATGACCGAGACGACTCTCCGGTCAATAACCAACAGCGGGATCTGGATACCCATGTTGGCTCCCACATGCTCCACGATGATCTCATCGGATGAACCACGATGTCGAGGATTTAATCAATCCCGTACTCTATTCCCTTTGTCTATCGATATGTTACTTGCCCGAGATTCGATCGTCGGTATCCCAATACCTCGTTCAATCTCGTTACCGGCAAGTCACTTTACTCGTATCGTAATGCATGATCCCGTGACTAGACACTTGGTCACTTTGAGCTCATTATGATGATGCATTGCTGAGTGGGCCCAGTGATACCTCTCCGTCATACGGAGTGACAAATCCCAGTCTTGATCCATGTCACCCAACAGACACTTTCGGAGATACCCGTAGTCTACATTTATAGTCACCCTGTTACGTTGTGACGTTTGGCATACCCAAAGCACTCCTACGGTATCCGGGAGTCACACGATCTCATGGTCAAAGGAATAGATACTTGACATTAGAAAACTCTAGCAAACGAACTATACGATCTTGTGCTATGTTTAGGATTGGGTCTTGTCCATTACATCATTCTCCCAATGATGTGATCTCGTTATCAATGACATCCAGTGTCCATAGTCAGGAAACCATGACTATCTGTTGATCAACGAGCTAGTCAACTAGAGGCTCACTAGGGACATGTTGGTGTCTGTTATTCACACATGTATTACGATTTCCGGATAACACAATTATAGCATGAATAAAGACAATTATCATGAACAAGGAAATATAATAATAATGCTTTTATTATTGCCTCTAGGGCATATTTCCAACATCGAGTATATCTCAGTCGTAATCTAGAAGATAGCAAACGAGACAAAGTCAGTCAGTTAATTTCAAGCAGACTGAATAGAAAATACAGAATCGCAGTCGGGAATGTATAATTGGACCTTGTCAACTTTGTATGATTGTCGAGTGGAACGACCCTCCTGGCTCCTCGGGGGTTGTCCTTGTTCCCCGTAATTCTCCCCATCCACCGCTCCAGTGTGGCATCATCGATCTCCTCCGGGTGGGACCGAGTGGTGTCATCAGTGCCAGAATACATCTACATAGGATGATCCCGAACTTGGAGCGGCTGGATGCGCCACCGGAGGAAGACCTCCAGGAGATCCATGCCAGTCACCCCGTCGCGGATGAGCTGCACGACACACTCGACCAGCATCCTCACCTGCGCCTTCTCCCCCGGGACCACCTTCAAAGAGGAGGGCTTCCTCACTCGTTCCATGGAAAAGGGAGGGAGCCCAGTCGACTGCCCTAGCGTCGGCTGGTCCTTGCAGTAAAACCAAGTCGACTACCACCCACGGACGGAGTCGGGCAGAACCATGGTCCAAAAAGAACTTTTCCCTCTCAACTAAATCCCAAGACCCCCGCACATCTGAATCACGTGCATCCTCTCGTCACCCAGATTGGCCTTCTTCACCGTTTGAGAGCGATAGGTGAAGATGTGCTTAAAGAGACCCCCGTGAGGCCGGCAACCCAAGAAACACTCACACGGAGACACATAAGCGGCGAGATACACGATGGTGTTGGGGGTGAAGTGGTGAAGTTGTGCCCCAAAGAAATTCAAAAATCCCCGGAAGAATGGATGGGGCGGCAAAGAAAACCCACGGTCGACGTGGGTGGCCAGAAGAACGCACTCACCCTCCTGAGGCTGCGGCTCGGACTCCCTCCCCGGGAGCCGCGCCGATCCATGGGGGATCAGCCCTCCATTGGCCAGGTCGTCAATATCCGCTTGACTAATTGTCGAGCGGATCCAGTCGCCCTGGATCCATCCCGGCGGCTGGCCGGACCTCGACGATGATCCGCTCCGACTGGTTCCCCTCCCCTTCGCCTTCGCCGTTGCTTTCTTCGCTCGCTCCATGGCCGTCGTCTTCTCCTTCACCATTGTCACAAGCGAGGCATGCACGGAGCAGCGGCACGGTGGCGGAAGCGAATGTGGCGGAGAAGTCTGGAGAGGAAGAGGGGGAATGAGGGTGCACTGCTCAAAAACCCCTGCCCCGCGCTTTATATAAGGCTGCTTCCGAGTGGCTGACATGTAGGACCAGACGATCCTGTCAAATCCCGCAACAGTCGCGCGTGCGATACATGGCGAAAAAGGTGGCACGGAGATCGAGGCGCCCCTACCTTATCCCGTCCGATTGCTGCGGCTACGCCCCGTCCCGCGCGCTTCCCAAAATACGAATCCCACAAAATCCGTGGGTTGCAGAACAACTCGTTAGGCAGGAGATCTCCTCCACTCTGCCACTCGGAGCTCTCCAAGAGAAAACTTCACTCGACAAATACCAAGAATGGATCAAGGCGACTGAAAAAGAAGCTGGTGCAGTCACCTAAAGTCCATTGATCTAAGACAAGACAAACTCTTAGCACGAGAAACGGGTCGGAATAATTCCCAACTCCTTCCCCACTCAAACCTCGATCCATTCGGGGGCTAATGATGAAGCTATGTACCTAGGATAGGGCCATGGACTTGACATAACCACCCTACCCAAGGACATCTATAGAAGAAACCACCTGTCAGTCGACCGAGAGGTATTCCACTCGACGGACTCGAGGACACTCGACCGTGAAGCCAACCACTCGACAGCCAGGAGATCTAAAGTCACTCTGCATGTAACGGTCTGTTATTAAGTAGCCTTTATGGTCTTCATATCACTTTATGTGGGCGTTACTAGTAACTCCCGGTCTTAATGTACTTTAAACCCTGCATAATTGAGGGCTGGAGGGGTCTGGCGAACTCTATATAAGCCACCCCCCTCCTCAGTGTAAAGGGTTCGCACCCCTGTAACTCATACGCATATAATCCAGTCGACCGCCTCCGGGCTGCGAGACGTAGGGTTGTTACTTCCTCCGAGAAGGGCCTGAACTCGTAAATCTCTTGCGTATACAACTACTCCATAGCTAGGATCTTGCCTCTCCATTAGTACCCCCCCTACACGACTGCCAGACTTAGAACCACGACAGAGCCCATTTTACCTTGTCTTCTCCTGTTAAATAAAATGTTTTGTAGATTCTAGCTTAGTCCATGGCACTCTTGCACTATTATTATTTTCATATCATTCGGTCGTGCAAGTGAAAGGCAATAATTATGATATTCGATGAACTGGCCGTGGCAGAGAGAAATGGGTATGAACTCGACTTGTTCTGTTTGTGTAAATATGTTTAACCTAGTATCCATGATTCAGCCCATTATGATTAAACATGTTTGCAATGACAATTAGAGAGTATAGTTACTCATGCCATGCATAAGTAGCTAGGAGTGGATAATGATTTATCTTGGATATCAACATTGCGTTAAAATGATTGTGATGTAGTATGATGATATGGTATACTCCTCTGAATGTTTGAGTGGCTTGACTTGGCACATGTTCATGCATATAGTTGAATCAAAAGCAACATAGCCTCTATGATATTTATGTTCATGATGTTCATATCCTACTCATGCTAGTGTCCCATGTTACTTATGCATAATGCATGTTTATGACCGTTGTTGCTCTCTTGCTGGCCGCTTCTCAATCTATTTGCTAGCCTTCGCCTGTACTAAGTGGGAATTCTGCTTGTACATCAAAAACCTTGAACCCAAAGTTATTCCATATGAGTCCACCATACCTACCTATATGCGGTATTACCCTGCTGTCCTAAGTAAATTTGCATGTGCCACCTCCAAAAACTTCAAATAAATATCCTTTTTGTGTGCCAGGATCGTTCATGGAACGATAGGAGGTGGTCAGTATCTTCCATGATAAGCGGGTTATTCCTAGGTCGAGTGTTTATTCACTCGCCATCACACGAGAAAAGGGCCGTAATAGGGATGCCCAGTTCCAAACTGCAAGCAGAAAAAGCTTACAAATAATCAAACAAAAACTCCCAATGGAGTCAAAACCTTTACTTTTATCGCTTGGGAACCGCCACTAGCGTGCTTAGCATGGAAGATATTGATAACTAATGGTCGTGAAGTAAATGAGAAGGGTGCATGTCTCAAAATATCATTTACCTCTATTTTAAAACTTGAGCTATGGCACCTCTGCAAATATCTGCTTCCCTCTGCAAAGGGACTATCTATTAATTTTTATGTTGTGCCATCACCTTCTAAAACATGCGCCAGAACCTGACAGCACGGCTGTCATGACTTATGCATTGTGTGCAGCTAATGTTGGGTGCATCATGACTGGATCTTTTCTACCATGAATTACAATGTTTAGCCGCTGCTTGAACTTTGGAGGTGCTCTGCATTTATGTTTTGCGGTCTCAGAAAGGGCTAGCAAGATACCACTATTGTCATATTATATCATGGTTGTTTTGACAACATGTTGCTATTTGAGATATAATATTATTGCTCACTAGCTGATTATGTGTAATGCCCCAAGACCGATGCTCTAGTTCCTTCCAATTATATTGTTGATGTTGTGTGTTCAATTGTTTGTTGCCATGATCATGATGAGTGTCTTTGTCGTATTTTCCCTTCTTGCATTGTCCATCATTGGTTATATTACATTATGCCATCCTTGTTGTTGCCATGATCATCTTGCTTGTTGTCGCATGTGCATTTTAATTGTGTATGTTGGTGTGATCCCTTTCTCTTCATATTCATTGCTGTTGGCATCTTCACCCTTCAAGTTAATCCATCTCCAAGCAAACCCCATCTCCTTCTTCCTTTCTTTCAAATTTTAGACATTTACTTGAGTGACATTTTCCTGCCTCAAATAATGTTCATTATCTCCCTGCAAATCCTACAGATTGTCTTTCTCCTATCTGGCAAATATCATCTATTTTGGAGTTGTTTTGGTTGGGTTAAAAAATGGCTCAAGATTGAATTTAATTCAAACTTGTATTATTTTTCTACCTCTAAAAATTGCGAGGACAATTTATTCGAAGAGCACCTATTTCCAGGAGTAGAGGGATATATTTATATCTCGCATATTCCTTCCCCAACCCTCTGACCTTTTCCCTTTTCTTTCCTGTGGATTATTTATTCGCAGAAAGATTTTTAAGGGAGGAAAGAAAAGAGGTCTTACCTTGCCGCTGCACTGGGCCTCCCAGCGGCCCAGCCAAGCAACCGAAGCCCACCTACTCCTCTCCTCTAAGCCGACCCAGCCTATCTACCTCACGGCCACCTGCTCCGTTTGCCTGGCCGTCTCTTTCCTTTCGAGAAGTGCAGGCTCCAGCGCGTGAGCTCCCTCACGGACGTCGAGGCCAACGGCGCCCGTGCCCCTTTTAAGCCAACCGCGCCCGCTAGGGTTTCCTCTCCCCATTCCCCTTTCTTCGCGCCGCCGCCACCCGGTAAGCCACGCCATTCCACAACAACCGTCGCCCGCGCCATGGCCGAGGGGAGCTCTTCTCCGGCTTGATCCTCGTCATAGCCGTCTCCTTCTTCCACGAGGACGTCGTGGACGCCTCCGTTTTCTTCCACGGCTATGCACGCGTCCACGCGGACACGGAGCTCCGTCCACGTCGTCGCCTTCTTCCTCTTCATCGTCGCGGGACGCCAAGTTCCTCAACGTTGTCTGCTCTGCTTCCTAATCTCCGCGGAGCCGGTCACCTCCGCAACCAGCGCCTCCGTGGTCGCGCTTCCGACCTCAACTTCTTGTCCCGAGCCCATGGTGAGCAGCCGCTCCTCCCCATCTCTCCCTCTGGTTTGATTCGTCGCGGTAGCCGCCGATCCCATGGTGTCCGAGGCCATGTCCGTCATGTACGACCATGGCAGCGAGCCCAAGCTCGTGTTCTAGGCCCTGCTTGATTCACCTATTGCACGCATCCTCACACGCACTCCAGCATGCTGCACACGCTCACGCACTCAGCCCCCGCCCCTCTGTTTCGCCTCGCCGCGCCTGACTTCACCCCTGCATCGCCGCGCTTCGCCGTGGCCCGAGACGGGCTTCTTCTCGAGGCTCATGCTGTGGACTCCTCCCGCAGCCCTCCGCACGCACGCGCACCTCCGTAGTCTATCCCGCACACCCGCCGCCGCCTCCTGGGCCCCGCCGTTTCACCGTTGCCCGCCGGTGCCGCCGATGTCTTCTCTGTTGCAGAGGAGAAGAAACCCCGTCCGCCGAGGAGCTAGTTCAAAAGAAGCCGTGCACCATCCTGTTAACAATAATAGCCGCAACCCAGTGGATCGGGGAGCAGAGTTCTACCGGGGAGAGCCGGGTTCGAATCCCGTGGGGAAAATCTTTTAGAACCCCAATTTTTGCCTCTGTTGCCTCTATGACAATGGGACCCATTCGTCATCCTCTCTGTCCACACACCCCTCTCCACACCCACACTCCTGCCACCTCAGCACCCGAGCCCACACGTCATTGACAGTGGCTACCCCTGCCCATGTCCCTTATTGTTTTCCTTTTGTTTTGCATATTAACAGTAATGCCATCATTTTGAATTCCTAATAACTAAATATCTATGCATCCAAATGAAACATGTCATATATGCTTCTTGCTCAGTTTTTCATGTTCTTTCACAATATGCAACTTTCATCCCTATTAAAAATATTTAAAATTGTTGTTTGCATTAATTTGCATAAATCACATGCTAAAATGATTTATTTCATAACTAAATAACCGTAACTCCAATTTTAATAAACTTTATATGTAAATGGGGTGAAAAAATGCATAGATTAACATGGTCCACTTTATTTTTCGGTTTAATAACATTAAAATATGGTTTAGGGCAGAACTGTACCAAATTCATAATTTGCACATGGGGATTTTCCGGAATTGTTGTTTGTTGTTCCGGCCTCATTTAAACTTGCCTAGATTTATTATGCTTCACCTCTTGCCATGTTAATCAACATTTAATATTATTGGGTACCTGAACAAGAGTGAACTAAATAACTCGATGTGGTGTTTCCTCAATATGCAACTCATTGCATATTGAGCTCCACTTAAATTGTAGTGTTGTTGTTGTTGCATTTTGCCATGCCATGCCATGCTATTTAAACCGGACATGCATCATACTTGTTTGTGCATCATGCCATGTTTATGCTTGTGCATTTACCATGTTGTTTGTTTGTTTCTGGTGTTGCTTCTTAGTTCCGGTAATGTTGTGATTGTGAGGATTTGTTCGACTACGCCCGTTCATCTTCTTCATGGACTCGTTCTTCTTCCGTGCGGGATTTCAGGCAAGATGACCGCTACCCTGGATCTCACTACTATCATTGCTATACTAGTTGCTTCGTTCTATCGCTATGTTGCGCTACCTATCACCTGTTTATTCAAGCCATCCCAAATTGCCATGAACCTCTAACCTTTGACACCTTTCCTATGCAAACCGTTGTTTGGCTATGTTACCACTTTGCTTAGCCCTCTTATAGCGTTGCTAGTTGCAGGTGAAGTTGAAGATTGCTCCATGGTGGACAGGATTTTGGTTGGGATATCACAATATCTCTTATATTATTAATGCATCTATATACTTGGTAAAGGGTGGAAGGCTCGGCCTTATGCCTGGTGTTTTGTTCCACTCTTGCCGCCCTAGTTTCCGTCATACCGGTGTTATGTTCCCGGATTTTGCGTTCCTTACACGGTCGGGTGATTTATGGGACCCCCTTGACAGTTCGCTTTGAATAAAACTCCTCCAGCAAGGCCCAACCTTGGTTTTACCATTTTCCTCACCACCACCTACTTTTCCCTTGGGAGTCGCTCTCTCGAGGGTCATCTTTATTATTAGCCCCCCCCGGGCCAGTGCTTGTCTAAGTGTTGGTCCGAACTAGAGCCCTTTGCAGCGCCCCCTCAGGGACACTTGAGGTCTGGTTTTAGTTGTACGGATTGCTCACCCGGTGTTGCCCTGAGAACGAGATATGTGCAGCTCCTATCGGGATGTCGGCGCATCGGGCGGTCTTGCTGGTCTTGTTTTACCATTATCGAAATGTCTTGTAAACCGGGATTCCGAGTCTGATCGGGTCTTCCTGGGAGAAGGTATATCCTTCGTTGATCGCGAGAGCTTATCATGGGCTAAGATGGGACACCCCTGCAGGGTATAACCTTTCTAAAGTCGTGCCTGCGGGTATAGGCAGATGGGAATTTGTTAATGTCCGGTTGTAGATAACTTGACACCAGATACGAATTAAAACGCATCAACCACGTGTGTAGCCGTGATAGTCTCTTTTCGGTGGAGTCCGGGAAGTGAACACGGTTTCAGGGTTATGTTTGACGTAAGTAGGAGTTCAGGATCACTTCTTGATCATTGCTAGTTGACGACCGTTCCGCTTGCTCTCTTCTCGCTCTTATTTGCGTATGTTAGCCACCATATATGCTTAGTCGCTGTGCAACCTCACCACTTTACCCCTTCCTTTCCCTTTAAGCTTTGCTAGTCTTGATACCCATGGTAATGGGATTACTGAGTCCTCGTGGCTCACAGATTACTACAACAACAGTTGTAGGTATAGGGTATGCGATGATCATGACGCGAGAGCGATGCTTGCTTGCGTTGAGTTCTTCTTCTGCTTCTTCTTCGATCAGAGGATAGGTTCCAGGTCGGCAGCCTGGGCTAGCAGGGTGGATGTCATTTGAGTTTTCATTTGTGTTTCATCCGTAGTCGGATGATGCTCTTATGTATTGTGATGTTGTATTCGTGTGGCATTGTATGCCTCTTGTATGTATCCCCATATATTATGTAATGTTGATGTAATGATATCCACCTTGCAAAAGCGTTTCAATATGCGGGTCTATCCTTGGTGGGACCTTCGAGTTCCTTTTGGATAGGGTCGCATATTGGGCGTGATAAGTTGGTATCAGAGCCTCGACCGACCATAGGAGCCCCCTTGATTGTTGGCCGTTGTTGAGTCTAGAAGAAAACTATTTTGAGTCTTAGGATTATATATATATCGGAGAGTAGGATTCTTTTTACTCCTCAGCCCCTTCATCGCTCTGGTGAGGTCTCTTGACGTAGATGTTTTGACGTTTCTCTCCTCAAATTTCACTAAAAAAAATTTTAGGATCACGCTGGTATCTTGGAATCGTTCCGATGGTTTTGTGACGAGAACATTGTTCTTGGTGCCTCCTATCTATTTATGTGGCTTTGACCCGGGGAGTCGAGCTCTGAGGTGTTGTCGTCACAATTTTATCGTTGCAGTTCTGGAATACCTGAGTTTTGCCGACATCGAAAATCTCTTTTATGCAGTTGTTGGTGAGATAACCTCGACGTCACCCAGTACCGGGGAGTTCGAGAGTATTGCCATAACTAGTATAACGGATGCTTTTCGAAGGTTGAGGTACACGATTTCCGAAGGTTTCTTGGTTATGTGTTGACGGATGGATACAGCTGGATGTAGGGATTGTTAGTTTGGGTGAGATATATTGCTTCCCCTGTATCCCCAACACCAGATTGCATAACCAGAAAGTTTCGGGAGTTTATAGGTGGGAATTCAAGTAGCTATAGTTTTATCTTTCCAACAGACACATGATACGATATGGGATCTATCATATGTTTGTTTCCGGCTTATTCTGCAAGCCAAATCCTTTGTTTTGTTTTGAGTTGTGGTATTCGAGTTGCTTCATTGTCAAATGTTGAATCCATACCTTTCATAAACGGTGTTCTCATATTGCTATGTGAATACTAATCCTTTTGATCATTGAGGTTGTCATGTTAATTCTTTTCCAACCGGTGCGCTTCTCTTCAAGATGATCCCATCATTCTCCCCATCCGCAAGATCAATTCTAAGTTTTCTCAATGGTGTTTGTTTCGTTCATCCCAAGTTGTCTTTGTTTTTCCCCACCCTCCCACCCCTTTTCTTCAAGGACTCATTTTTTTAATCAAGTATCCATTTATTCATGTGAAGTCTCTTCATTCTTTTCAATCAATGTTCTTATCCGGTGATTTCCCAAGAAGATGCTCGACAGTTTTAAGTTCATCATTCTTCATTCTTGTATTCTTCTCCGGTGGATCCAATTCAAGCTTTCAGTGTTGATCATATTCCTTTCCTCGTGTCAAATGCATTCTCATGCCGGTGCACCTCTCAATCACACATCTCTTGCTTTCCATTTGTTCTGGTGTGCTGAAGATATCTCGGAAGATTCGTGTTATCATTCCTAATCTGTTTTAGATATCTCGAGGTTGTTATCTCTTTTGAGACATTTAATTCAACCGGTGCAATCCCACCTTTCAATTAATCGTTCAACGCTGTATCTTTTGAGTGGGCCCTAACCCACAGGTTTTTTCCCAGGATCTTACCTGACTCTTCTAATTCCCCCGGAGTTATTCTCAATTCATTTCAAAGGGTGACGTAAGAATGGATCCCATCAGTCAGATGCCTTTCCAAGATCACTTTCAAATTCTTTTCATCGTTGATTCAACCTTTCTATTCTTCATTTTGTAGTATCTCAACAATTCATGGTGGTTCTCATCATCTTTCTCAACATTTGAAGACCAAAGAATTGTTTCCTCTAAATCTTGGTCCATTCTCTTCAAGATTCATGGTTTTAGCTTGATGCCATCCTCTCATAATTGTTTTCGATTGTGAGAATTCTTTTCATCCATCCGGAGCAATTCAAGAGTCTTTTCAAATTGACTCTCCGTAGCCCATCATCTCAGAATTATTCATTCAAGCTTTCAGCTCTCGTTCTCCAAATCATACCGGTGTATCATTCAAATATCCTCTAATCAGTTCATGATCTCTTTGTTCTCATGTATCTAAATTCCCTCAAGTATCTTCATTCATTCTCTAATTCTTACCGGTGATTCAACCTTTTACTTCGTTCGTTTTCAATTCTTACGGTGGTTCGTTCAAGATTTCACTTCCTTCGTTATCATATCAAATATTCGTTGTTTCCAAATCCCACTGGTGGCTCCATCAATACCTTCTCAAGTTTGCGCCATATCTATCCATCCTTCCTACGGGAATAAGTAGTATGCCAAATCCGTTGCTTGTCATCAATTTAAATTGGTGAAGGATAGGCATAATGTAATTCTTATTCTTGTTTCATCCAAGTCCTTATTCCGGAGGTTCATCAAAATGTTGATCTCATTTGTTCATCTTTCTTTTCGGAGTTCCAAGTTCTCTGGGTTATATCATCGCGAAGCTCCATCTAAATCATCGCAAGGCTTCACCTTGTGTTTTTCAACTTCTCTTTCTTTCTATCATCCTTTCATTACCGGAGTTCTTCATGGAGGCTCTACATGGTGGTTCGTCAAGGATTCTTTCATTCTTCAATTGTTCTTCAAGTTTTCTCTCGAAGTTATGATCTGTCAAGCCATACTTCAAAATAAACATGGTGCTCAACACATGTTTTGTTTTGAGGAGCTCAATTATTCTTCATCTTGCATTCCGAAGTGCAATCCTTTCTACCTTATCTTTTGAGATGGTGTTATGTCATCCTTGGCAATTTCTCCTCGTGCTTCATGATTCACAAGTTGTCAGGAATGAGTTAATTAAATCCATCATTTACTCTTCGTTCAAGATATCTTTTCGACCAACCAATCTCTTTGTTGGAGTTATCTTGGGTTAGTTTTCATCTAAAGCCTTCCCTAAGTAATGTTGCTCATGGTGGTGACTACCAATGATCCAAGTTTTCTCCTATCCTCTCGGCAAAAGCAGTTTTCATCTCTTCTTTGATCTCAAACAAGCAATTGTTTCCGTTAGTGGCCGGTTGTCACCTCATAGTCTAGAGATGTTTTCCATAAGCCCACTACAAGCTTATTCTTTTCGTTGTTGGTTTTCCAACAACTCTGTTATAACCTTCTTGGAAGGGTGCTTTCCAAGCTCATTTGTGGCAGAAGGTGGCATTTTCTCCTCCATCTGTTATTCCAATGAACTATCTTATATTCTTTCTTCTAGAGGCATGGTGATGTTGCTCTCTTCACAAATCATTTCGAATTGTGAGGATCATGTTCTTTTCGTGCTTATCCATTTAACCAGAGTGCTCTGTCATCTCTTCAAGTTCTTCCATCTTATCAAGTTTTGCCTCTCTTTTCAACCTAAGTGTTGTGTGAAATCCTTCTTACCCATTGTGCCATTCTTTCAATAGTTCCAGAGGCAGTGTGTTGTTGATTTCATCAAGTATCATCCCATCTTCTCAAGTTCATGTTCTATTCCTTCCATGTTCAACCGGAGTGCTGCCCGAATTCTTCCTCTCTCATCTTGTTGTAACCGGAGTGGTTTTGAACCCTATCTTGTCAATTAAACTCTTGATTCATGTCTTTGCAACCTTCAAGTTCTCGTAATGCTCCTTGTTCCTCTTTTCTAACGGATTGTTTGCAATCTTGTTCATCTCTAATTGCTCAACCTCTCAAGGTTTGTGGTTTCACTCTTTTGTCAAAGAAGCAACGTAGTTTTACCTCTTCTCCTCCTCTTCCGTTTCTCTCCGGTGCCATCCTAGATCTCGGGACGAGATCCTCTTGTAGTGGTGGAGTGTTGTAACGCCCCAAGACCGATGCTCTAGTTCCTTCCAATTATATTGTTGATGTTGTGTGTTCAATTGTTTGTTGCCATGATCATGATGAGTGTCTTTGTCGTATTTTCCCTTCATGCATTGTCCATCATTGGTTATATTACATTATGCCATCCTTGTTGTTGCCATGATCATCTTGCTTGTTGTCGCACGTGCATTTTAATTGTGTATGTTGGTGTGATCCCTTTCTCTTCATATTCATTGTTCTTGGCATCTTCACCCTTCAAGTTAATCCATCTCCAAGCAAACCCCATCTCCTTCTTCCTTTCTTTCAAATTTTAGACATTTACTCGAGTGACATTTTCCTGCCTCAAATAATGTTCATTATCTCCCTGCAAATCCTGCACATTGCCTTTCTCCTCTCTGGCAAATATCATCTATTTTGGAGTTGTTTTGGTTGGGTTAAAAAATGGCTCAAGATTGAATTTAATTCAAACTTGTATTATTTTTCTACCTCTAAAAATTGCGAGAACAATTTATTCGAAGAGCACCTATTTCCAGGAGTAGAGGGATATATTTATATCTCGCATATTCCTTCCCCAACCCTCTGACCTTTTCCATTTTCTTTCCTGTGGATTATTTATTCGCAGAAAGATTTTTAAGGGAGGAAAGAAAAGAGGTCTTACCTTGCCGCTGCACTGGGCCTCCCAGCGGCCCAACCAAGCCACCGAAGCCCACCTACTCCTCTCCTCTAAGCCGGCCCAGCCTATCTACCTCACGGCCACCTGGTCCGTTTGCCTGGCCGTCTCTTTCCTTTAGAGAAGCGCATGCTCCAGCGCGTGAGCTCCCTCACGGACGTCGAGGCCAACGGCGCCCGTGCCCCTTTTAAGCGAGAAGCGCCCACTAGGGTTTCCTCTCCCCATTCCCCTTTCTCCGCGTCGTATCCACCCGGTAAGCCATGCCATTCCACAACAACCGTCGCCCGCGCCATGGCCGAGGGGAGCTCTTCTCCGGCTTGATCCTCACCATAGCCGTCTCCTTCTTCCACGAGGACGTTGTGGACGCCTCCGTTTTATTACACGGCTACGCACGCGACCACGCGGACACGGAGCTCCGTCCATGTCGTCGTCTTCTTCCTCTTCATCATCGCGGGACGCCAAGTTCCTCGACGTTGTCTGCTCTGCTTCCAAATCTCCGCGGAGCCGATCACCTCCGCAACTAGCGCCTCCGTGGTCGCGCTTCCAACCTCAACTTCTTGTCCCGAGCCCACGGTGAGCAGCCGCTCCTCCCCATCTCTCCCTCTGGTTTGATTCATCGCAGTAGCCGCCGATCCCATGGTGTCCGAGGCCATGTCCGTCATGTACGACCATGGCAGCAAGCCCAAGCATGTGTTCTAGGCCCTGCTCGATTCACCTATTGCACGCATCCTCACACGCACTCAGCCGCCGCCCCTCTGTTTCGCCTCGCCGCGCCCGACTTCGCCCCTACATCGTCGTGCTTCGCCATGGCCCGAGACGGGCTTCTTCTCGAGGCTCATGCTGTGGACTCCTCCCGCAGCCCTCCGCACGCACGCGCACCTCCGTAGTCTATCCCGCACACCCGCCGCCGCCTCCTGGGCCCCGCCGTTTCACCATTGCCCGCCGGTGCCGCCGATGTCTTCTCTGTTGCAGAGGATAAGAAACCCCGTCTGCCAAGGAGCTAGTTCAAAAGAAGCCGTGCACCATCCTGTTAACAATAGTAGCTGCAACCCAGTGGATCGGGGAGCAGAGTTCTACCGGGGAGACCCGGGTTCGAATCCCGTCGGGAAAATCTTTTAGAACCCCAATTTTTGCCTTTGTTGCCTCTATGACAGTGGGACCCATTCGTCATCCTCTCTGTCCACACACCCCTCTCCACACCCACACTCCTGCCACCTCAGCACCCGAGCCCACACGTCATTGACAGTGGCTGCCCCTGCCCGTGTCCCTTATTGTTTTCCTTTTGTTTTGCATATTAACAGTAATGCCATCATTTTGAATTGCTAATAACTAAATATCTATGCATCCAAATGAAACATGTCATATATGCTTCTTGCTCAGTTTTTCATGTTCTTTCACAATATGCAACTTTCATCCCTATTAAAAATATTTAAAATTCCTGTTTGCATTAATTTGCATAAATCACATGCTAAAATGATTTATTTCATAACTAAATAACCGTAACTCCAATTTTAATAAACTTTATATGCAAATGGGGTGAAAAAATGCATAGATTAACATGGTCCACTTTATTTTCCTGTTTAAAAACATTAAAATATGGTTTAGGGCAGAACTGTACCAAATTCATAATTTGCACATGGGAATTTTCCGGAATTGTTGTTTGTTGTTTCGGCCTCATTTAAACTTGCTTAGATTTATTATGCTTCACCTCTTGCCATGTTAATCAACATTTAATATTATTGGGTACCTAAACAAGAGTGAACTAAATAACTCGATGTGGTGTTTCGTCAATATGCAACTCGTTGCATATTGAGCTCCACTTAAATTGTAGTGTTGTTGTTGTTGCATTTTGCCATGCCATGCCATGCTATTTAAACCGGACATGCATCATACTTGTTTGTGCATCATGCCATGTTTATGCTTGTGCATTTACCATGTTGTTTGTCTCTTTCCGGTGTTGCTTCTTAGTTCCGGTAATGTTGCGATTGTGAGGATTTGTTCGACTACGCCCGTTCATCTTCTTCATGGACTCGTTCTTCTTCCGCACGGGATTTCAGTCAAGATGACCGCTACCCTGGATCTCACTACTATCATTGCTATGCTAGTTGCTTCGTTCTATCGCTATGTTGCGCTACCTATCACCTGTTTATTCAAGCCATCCCAAATTGCCATGAACCTCTAACCTTTGACACCTTTCCTATGCAAACCGTTGTTTGGCTATGTTACCGCTTTGCTCAGCCCTCTTATAGCGTTGCTAGTTGTAGGTGAAGTTGAAGATGGCTCCATGGTGGACAGGATTTTGGTTGGGATATCACAATATCTCTTATATTATTAATGCATCTATATACTTGGTAAAGTGTGGAAGGCTCGGCCTTATGCCTAGTGTTTTGTTCCACTCTTGCCGCCCTAGTTTCTGTCATATCGGTGTTCTGTTCCCAAATTTTGCGTTCCTTACACGGTCGGGTGATTTATGGGACCCCCTTGACAGTTCACTTTGAATAAAACTCCTCCGGCAAGGCCCAACCTTGGTTTTACCATTTGCCTCACCACCACCTACTTTTCCCTTGGGAGTCGCTCTCTCAAGGGTCATCTTTATTATTATCCCCCCGGGCCAGTGCTTGTCTAAGTGTTGGTCCGTACTAGAGCCCTTTGCAGCGCCCCCTCAGGGAAACTTGAGGTCTGGTTTTAGTTGTACGGATTGCTCATCCGGTGTTGCCCTGAGAACGAGATATGTGCAGCTCCTATCGGGATGTCGGCCCATCGGGCGGTCTTGCTGGTCTTGTTTTACCATTGTCGAAATGTCTTGCAAACCGGGATTCCGAGTCTGATCGGGTCTTCCTGGGAGAAGGTATATCCTTCGTTGATCGCGAGAGCTTATCATGGGCTAAGTTGGGACACCCCTGCAGGGTATAATCTTTCGAAAGCCGTGCTTGCGGTTATAGGCAGATGGGAATTTGTTAATGTCCGGTTGTAGATAACTTGACATCAGATACGAATTAAAACACATCAACCGCGTGTGTAGCCGTGATGGTCTCTTTTCGGCGGAGTCCGGGAAGTGAACACGGTTTCAGGGTTATGTTTGACGTAAGTAGGAGTTCAGGATCACTTCTTGATCATTGCTAGTTGACGACCGTTCCGCTTGCTCTCTTCTCGCTCTTATTTGCATATGTTAGCCACCATATATGCTTAGTCGCTGCTGCAACCTCACCACTTTACCCCTTCCTTTCCCTTTAAGCTTTGCTAGTCTTGATACCCATGGTAATGGGATTACTGAGTCCTCGTGGCTCACAGATTACTACAACAACAGTTGTAGGTACAGGGTATGCGATGATCATGACGCGAGAGCGATGCTTGCTTGCGTTGAGTTCTTCTTCTGCTTCTTCTTTGATCAGAGGATAGGTTCCAGGTCGGCAGCCTGGGCTAGCAGGGTGGATGTCATTTGAGTTTCCATTTGTGTTTCATCCGTAGTCGGATGATGCTCTTATGTATTATGTTGTTGTATTCGTGTGGCATTGTATGCCTCTTGTATGTATCCCCATATATTATGTAATGTTGATGTAATGATATCCACCTTGCAAAAGCGTTTCAATATGCGGGTCTATCCTTGGTGGGACCTTCGAGTTCCTTTTGGATAGGGTCGCATATTGGGCGTGATATTATGTCATTGATATGAGTTAATATAATCTTTAGGAGTTATTGTCGGCATGGTTAGTTATAATGTTGGCTGAAAACCTGGGTGCTGTTTAAGCTTATTTACGCAAACAAGAGGAAAGGAGTTCATAAAATTTCTTCTTTTTCACTTTCAGTTTATCAACTGAATTGCTTGAGGACAAGCAAAGGTTTAAGCTTGGGGGAGTTGATACGTCTCCAACGTATCTACTTTTCCTAACGCTTTTCCTCTTGTTTTGGACTCCAATATGCATGATTTGAATGAAACGAACCCTGGACTGGCGTTGTTTTCACCAGAACTACCATGGTACTGTGTTTGTGCAGAAATAGAAGTTCTTGGAATGGAATGAAACTTTGCGAGGAATTTTTATACAATAAACAAGAATTTCTAGAGCAAAGACCCACCAGAGGGTGGCGCCTGGGTGGGCACAACCCACCAGGTCGCCCCCCTCCTAGCGCGCCTAGGTGGGTTGTCCCCACCTGGTGGCCCCGCGGACCCTGAAACTGACGCAATAAAATCCTATTTTTCTAAAAAAAACAGGGCAAAAGAATTATCGTGATCCACGAGAGGGAGCCGCCGTCACCCTATTCTTCATTGGGGGGCCAGATCTGGAGTCCGTTTGGGGCTCCGGAGAGGGGGATCTTCGTTCTTCGTCATCACCAACCCTTCTCCATCGCCAATTCCACGATGCTCCCCACCGGGAGTGAGTAATTCCTTCGTAGGCTTGCTGGTCAGTGAGGAGTTGGATGATATTCATCATGTAATTGAGTTAGTTTTGTTAGGCCTTGATCCCTAATATCCACTATGTTCTAAGATTGATGTTGATATGACTTTGCCGTGCTTAATGCTTGTCACTTTGGGCCCGGGTGCCATGAACTCAGATGTGAACCATTTATGTTATCATCATTATATCCAAGTTCTAGATCCGACCTTGCAAGTTATAGTCACCTACTACGTGTTATGATCCGGCAACCCCGGAGTGACAATAGTCGGGAACACTCCTGGTGTACGGTAGTTTGAGGAGTTCATGTATTCACTATGTGTTAATGCTTTGTTCCGATTCTCTATTAAAAGGAGGCCTTAATATCCCTTAGTTTCCAATACGACCCCTCTGCCACGGGAGGGTAGGACAAAAGATGACATGCAAGTTCTTTCCATAAGCACATATGACTATTTATGGAATACATGCCTACATTATATTGATGAACTGGAGCCAGTGCCGTATCGCCCTAGGTTATAACTGTGTCATGATGAATATCGTCCAACAAGTCACAAATCCAATGCCTACGAATTTATCTCATATTGTTCTTGCTAAGTTACTACTGTTATCATCACTGTTACACTTGCTACAAAATTATTGCAATCACTGTTACCATTACTGTTATTGCTGCCACTATTATCAAAACTATCATACTACTTTCCTACTGATCACTTTGCTGTAGATAATTAATCTCCAGGTGTGGTTGAATTGGCAACTCAGCTGATAATACCTTCAAATATTCTTTGGCTCCCCTTGTGTGGAATCTATAAATTTGGGTTGAATACTCTACCCTCGAAAATTGTTGCGATCCCCTATACTTGTGGGTTATCAGCGAAGGCACGGTACTCGGCCTCGGCGCTGGACCACAAGACAGTGGGCTGTCGTTTGGACGACTAGGAGATGAGGGAGTCATCGAGGAAGACACCATAGCCCGATGTCGACCGCGTCATGTCTGGGCACCCGACCCATAGTGTACATCGGAGTAGGCGACAAGGTCGAGGGAGCGCGACCTGCCGATGTGCAGGCCATGCATGGAGGGCCCACAAACATAACGCAGAACACGCTTGACAAGCGCGAGCTGCTGCGCGTGGGTCATGCATGGAGAGGCACGCCTGCTCCACTGCATACGCCAGGTCGGGCCTGGTCATGGTGATATACTGCAGCGCTTTGACGATACTGCAGTAGTCTGAGGGTTCGTCCACTAGCGCTCCAGCATTGCCGGAGAGCTAGCTGTGTGTCCATAGGAGTGCTGACCGGCTGGCACCCAATCATGTTGGCGCGGTCCAAGAGCTCCTCGGCGTACTTGCTTTGGGAGAGGAAGAAGCCTATATGATCGTGCGTGACCTGGATGCCGAGGAAGAAATACAGAGGACCGAGGTCCTTCATCGAGAACTTGGCGAGGAGCTAGCACTGAAGGTGTTGCAGAAGTGCGAACATCAAGGCCGTGAGGTCAATGTCGTCCACGTACAGAAGGAGGTACGCCACCTGGTCACCATGACACATAACGAACAAGGAGGGGTCCGCCCGCGCCGCCACGTAGCCGATTGAGCGGAGGAAGGCGGCGAAGCGGTCGAACCAGGCTCGAGGTGCCTGTTGTAGTCCATAGAGGGACCGGTCGAGCAGGCAGACGTGGCAGGCCGGTGAGGGTCGACGAAACCTGCTGGTTGCTGGTAGTAGATACGTTCGGTGAGGAAGCCCTGGAGGAATGCGTTGTTCATGTCCATCTGATGGACATTCCAGTCCCGTGCAGCGGCGATGGCGAGCACGGCGCGGATGGTAGCTGACTTGACCACCGGCGAGAATGTTTCATCGAAGCCGAAGCCGGGGCGCTGTGAGAAGCCGCGAACCACCCAGCGTTCCTTGAACCTCTCCAGCGAGCCGCCAGCTTTGAACTTGTGTCGAAAGAGCCACTTGCCAGAGACGATGTTGGCACGGTGCGGCCGGGGCATGAGTGACGATGTCTGGTTCGCCATCAAGGCCCTGTACCCTCCTGCATAACAGTTAGCCAGTGGGGATCTCACAGCACAGCTTGCACACTCTTAGGAAGGGGGAGATGTTTGCGGTGGTGGTAGCTAGGTTGGCGTATTTAGGGTTTGGGTGAAACTTTCCTAGCTTGTCACGTGTGATCATGGTGTTTGTGGGTGCGAGGCTACGGGAGGGGCGACTGGCTGGAGAAACTGGTGTAGGAGGTGGAGAGGGGTTGGGTTCGGCTGCTGTGGGGGCTGGAATAGGTGTAGGCGGTGTCAGGGTAGCAGATGGCGGGGCGGGTGACACTACAAAAAAAATACACTTCCGTGATGATACGTGTTTGTCACAGTAGGTCGCGTTTTTTGTCATGCATGTACATCCATGACAATTTTATGACAGAATTAAGATAGTCATACCAGTGTTGTCGTAGAAGTGTTCCATGACATTACCAAAATTATCATCACGGAAGTGTCCTCTTCCATGACGATAAATCGCGCACCACAGAAGTGCTTTCATCAAGGGTGACCGATACATGGCATCCACCGTAATGGAACACTGTTAAGCTATTGGGTCAGGGTTTGGATCTGATAACCCGTTAACAGCCCGGGCCAATGGGGATTTTCCACGTGTGAAATCATCATTGGCTGGAGGAAACACATGTCGGCTCATCGTTGGGACAGATGTTATCCACTCATTGGACAGAAGGCGCCTATGATACGTCGACACGTGGCACGACCCAACAGAGGCCCATTCCTGTGAAAAGGCCGACCCGTTTGACTTGGTCAAAAGGTGGCAAGCCGGCCCATGGAAAGCCTGTTAACCGCCTATTCGCATATAGCCCATTTACAGCTCGCTAACCCAAGGCCCGTTACGCCCTATCCGAATTAGGCCCAGTAGCGTCATCTGGGCCATCCAATATGATTCCAGCCCATTTTCACTTCTGGCCCATATATGGCCCATGACGTCTTTCGGCCCATATGAGGCCCTTTGTAACTCTTGGCCCATTAACGGCCCGTGGTGAAACTGGCCCGCAATGAACAGTGTATCACTTTATACCCATTAACGGCCCGTGGTGAAACTGACCCGTAATGAACAGTGTATCACTTTATACCCATTAACGGCCCGTTACTCCGTTGGGCCGTTTCCAGCCCATGTTATCTTCTGGACTTCTCAGAGCCCATTTATTCTTGGGCTCATTTCCAGCATTCGTTTACTTACGGCCCGTTACTGTCATTTTCTGCTTGTGGGCTAAATTCAGCCCGAGGTTATAGTAAGCCCGTTTGTGTCCCGTTAATCCGTTGGGCCATTTTCATAGCTTCATCAAATAAGCCAATTAACGACGACCCATTATGGTCGGCCCATGAATAGACGATTCCAACTCTAGCCCGTTTACGGCCATAATGCGGTCTGTTATTGGCCCATGTTTGGCCAGTCGATCATACGGCCCGTACAAGGCCCATTGATGATACATCCCGTAGAAGGCCCATTGTGTCTACGACCCGTATAAGGCCCATTGTTTCTACAACACGTAGAAGGCACATTGTTTCTATAGCCCGTAGGAGGGAAATGGTAACTACAGTAAATATGTATCCCATGGTTATTGTGGCCTAGTTTTAAAAAATAGGTTATTGCGGCCACTAGCAAACCGCGGAAAAAGAACTGCACTGACTACAAGCAAAGAAATAAACAAGATAATAATGTAATAAATAAGCAAGCAACTTACGCTAGGCTATCACGGCTATTACACATATTACATCCACTGGGCATCAAAGTTCGCCACTAGTGCAAATATAGGGAACACATCAGCATATAAACGCCGCAGCAAAACAAGTCCAGAACTGAAACCACTTCAGAAGAGCTCAAGAAACAATATCCTGGGTACCCATAATGCTGGCAAGATGCTTAGCAAGCTTATTAACTTTCTCTTGTCTGGCGCTTAAGTCCTCTAGCACTTGCTGTTGCACCAGAAAGTATGCATCTGAATTCTGCAGGGACTTCCTCAGTCCTTCGGCTTCCTGTCGCATAACATCTGATCGATGTCTTTCAACTTGAAGTTGAGACTCAAGAAGCCGAACTGATTCAGGCAACGAGTTTGAAGAGCTGGTGCGAGCAGTAGTAGCCAGTAACTCGAACACTACATCAAGACAGGAGTTTTGGGTTATCTTAGTGTATTCAATATAGTTTTTATCAGCTTTCTTGGAGACCAACAGGGATGTCTCACTATCTTGAACCTTATCTGCATTACTTTACCATCGCATAACGGGATACTCTTCTCCAATATTTTATCTGCGTTCTAAAGAGAAACAAACAAACACATCACAGGTTTACAATGTAGTATATGAAACTCATTTTGGTAAACCAGTTCAGTAGTAAGGTGGACAGGATAACAGCATGAAACAAACATATATCTATGTAGTATGGTCACTGTATGGTCTATATCATTCTAGTTTATGTTGTGAAATCAAGATAGATACAGTTCGAATCATATCTATTTAAGACAAAGCAGCATAGACAGAATATAAGTGTGGGAAACTACACAGCAATAACAACACTTGTAATGTGCATGGCATGAGAACACAGCTGTTTATTCAATAGAAACTGAAATCAACATAGAGCAAGTTACAACAGCAAACAACCAAACACATCAAAAAAACAGGTTTAAAACATACCTGTTGCGCCATTGGAGTGTCAATTGCATCATTCAAATTTGAAATTAGTTGGTATGAGTAAACACAGTGATGCAAGAGCAAAGTAGTATGAACCATAGCTATCGAACCTGACCTGAGAACAATTCTTCTTCTGCTTTAAGCGTTGACTTGGGGTTCGCAGTGGTGGTCCTCGTGCTTTGGGCACTGCAGTTGCCTTACTAACTACTCGTGTTTGGGTGCTCTATGGTGGAGACGGTGCTGTGTCAACGGGAACAGGGTTACTATCTGCTGGGGTTGGGGTTAGAAGGGGTGTAGCTGGTTCTCTGTCCAAATGGATAGGGGTAGAATCTGCATGAGTCTGGGTTATGTGTAATGGGGTTGGTTCTTGGGCAAGTACAATCGTGGTTCTATCTACATCGGCAGGTAGCACGATCTTTTCTAAAGACCGTGTTTTAACTCGCACAGATACTGCCATCACTCCCTCCAATTGAAATGGCTGATAAACAAGAAAAGTAATTGAATGTACAGACATTGTAAGATAGACAGGTGCAATGGATAGTAGGGAAGAAAACAGGGCATGAAATAATTCACATTTATGTCGTCTAACCAAACAGAATAGCAGGACATAATTTCACATATATGATGGCTAATTAAACAGGATAGCATGACACAATTTCACATGTATGATGGCTAACTAAACAGGATAGAATGACATACTTCAAAATATGATGACTATGTAAACAGGATGTGTCACACCCTAGCTAGTTCATGCATTAGAGTGTTGCATCATGTTTATTCTTTTATCAGAAACTTGAAATGGGGATGACAGAACCCCCAGCCCCCTCTGAAACCACTAGGGTTTACTAAAAATAATTTCAATGAACCTGAAATGCCCTTCTAAAATGTCCATCATTTTTGTTTAGGTTCAGAACCTCTACCAAAAGTGATGCACAATTTTCTAGGTCATCCTAAGGTCTTTGAATTAACTCATAAGTATTTGAGTTTGGGCATTTAAATTATATAAAATATTTTGAATGCTCAAATATTCCCAAACTAAAATGTTCCTTGCTGGAAATATTCCAACTAAGGACCAGGTGCAGTTTGGTGATTTTAGGAGTTGTCTAAGTATTTTTAATAAGTCCACAAACTTACAGAATAATAATAAAAAACAGGGAAATAGGAAATACTTACCTGGCGCCTACAAACCGGCCCACCTGCCGGCCCGGCCCAGCTGCCGCGCCAGCGAGCTGCTTGGCTCGGCCAGGCAAGCAGGCAGGTGCTCCGCGGCGAGCACCGCATGGGTGCCACGCACCTGGTCGCCGCCTCGCCACTCCCCTCGTCCAGCTGATGACGGGGATCGCTTCCCCTCTCTCCCCCGAACCCCCCAGACATCTCCTCTCCTCCCCAGCTCCCCTCCCTCGCGCTCCCCAGCCATGGCCGACGCCACCGCCGCCGCACCTTCGCCGTAGACGCATTCTCCGTCAACCTCGCGCCGCGCCACCGTGTCCAGGAGCTCCACCACCCTCCTCTCCTTCGAGCAAGTGGAGCCCCGAGCGCTCGCGTGCCCCGAAGCCACCGCGCTGACCTCGACCGAACTGCCATCGCCGGAGATCCCCTTCGCCGTTGCCGCCGCACCAGCTCATCCCTGACCTCGTCGTCTACTCCCTCGGGATCACCGTGAGCCTAGCTACCTCTCCCCCCTTTCCTTTTCCACTCCCGAGCCCCGTAGCGACTGCACGAAGATCACCCGCACGCACCGCCGCGGAGATCATCGCCGACGTGCTCCCGGCCATCCTCCGGTCACCTCTCGGTGTCCATCACACACACCACGTCGCGTAAGGTCTAACCATGCACTCCCCGCACCTCACCGCACACCCTAGCCCTGAGTTCGCCTCCACCCGAACTCCGGCGGCCGCCTAGGTCATCGCCGGCGCCGATTCCGGCCACCCCGACCCCAACTAACTCCACCAAAAGCTGCGGTTTGTCCCCAGCTCCACTTAGATGCCTTCCGCGACCCATTTGGTGGCCGGAACGGCCAAAATCACTTCCGCCGCCGCGTCGGGCTCGCCGGCGGCTAAACGCCGATGCAGCCGACTTGACTTTGACCACGGGTGGGCCCTGGTTGACTCTGTTGAGTCAATGACAAGTGGGGCCCCCTCTGGTAATTAGCCCAGATTAGTTTAAACTAATTTTACTTAGTTAATTAAACTCCTGACATGCGGGACCCACTGGTCAGTTTGACCTGGACCGGTCTGTTGACTTGCTGAGGTCAGCATGACTTCATGCTGACGCAGTAATCCTTTTCTGGAATTAAAATAAATCTATAATGATTTATAAATTTCAGAAAATGTTCTAAACTTCAAAAAATTCATAGTAATTCAACCATAGCTCCAAATGCAAAGTTTTATATATGAAAAATGATCAAAAAAATCCAATCTATCCATCTGTACTGGTTTCATGCATGTTTAAACAAGCTAACCTACTGTTTATTGCAGAACAAGTTAAAGCACTTATAAGGGCCATGTATGAGTTTGGAACTTGAATCTTTGATTCAAAATGGTTCAAACCCATCTGGTTTTAGTTGCATTAGTCCAACACACCCATATTGCCATGTTTCATGCATGCATCATACTGTTGCATATTGTTTGGTAATGTTGTGTATCGGTGCTCTTTGCGGCAGGTTCTGCCTCCGAAGAGTACCACGATTACCCTAACAAAGAACAATATCAGTGCATCGACCCATCAGGCAAGCAACCAACCATTTGATCATATCGATACAATCCCATGTTCTTGCTCCTGCTCTATTTTACTGCATTAAGACAACGCGTTTCAAACTGCTGTGTGCTACAGTAGTCGAACCCATTTCCTCTACATGACCTGTCATTGCCACAGTAACTAGATGAAACCCACTAGCATGTGTAGGAGTTGTTTGAGCCATATGTATGTGTTGTTCCTACCTTGCTATGCCTGCTATGCTTAGAGTCGAGTCAGGTCTGGTTCATCTAGGTGATGGGCTAGAGTGAAATGATCATGCCGGTAATGAGAGTGATGGGGTGAACACGATTTGGTAAAGGTATCGATGAGAGGCCCTGTAGGAGTACATGGTGGGTTGTTTCATTGAAGCCGACCTTAAGCACTGAGATCTGTATGTGTGATTTAAGATACAGCTACTACCATGCATTGGGCCCTGAAATATGACCCCGCTCGACTTCTTATTCACCCTAGTCCTCTGTCCAGGAGTTGCAAGTAGTTTCTGGTGTTTGTAGCCTACTGGAGGCCGTGGACAGCGCTGACCATAGGGGTGGGCTGTGATGCGGTAGGTACGTGGCCGGGAATACCGGGCACCAGTTAGGTGCCACGGAACCCTGTACACATTGTTCGGGGCCGTATGGGAAACCTCGGCCGGACTCCCTATGGATGGAACCTGGATAGGCGATAAACCTGGACTAGAGACTTAGGTGTTTAGGTAGGTCGTGGTCTACACCCACGTCGGCTTTCGCTTGAAGTCTGCCGAGCACATGTCGTGTGCAGATGCTAAGTGGTGGAAACATGTATGAAGAAGTACACCCCTGCAGGGTTAACATTATCTATTCGAATAGCCGTGTCCGCGGTAAAGGACTACTTGGTTGCCTATACAGTTCATAGACAAGTAAATGGATACTACTAAAAATCTCAAGAGAAGCGTGAGTGCCGAGGATGGCTCTTCCGTAGGTTGACGAAGGTGGATCCTCGGTGGTGTATTGAAGTGGTGAGTAGTGGACTCGTGTGCGCAAAACCATTTCAAGTTGGTGTATCGTAGGATAGCTTAGCCAAGAGTCAAAGCTGGCTTGCTGCAATAACTCCACCAACCCCTCTTGATAATGTGCATGTATGTAGGATCTGATGTAAGTCTTGCTGAGTACCTTTGTACTCATGTTGCTTTAATTTACATTTTTCAGAAGACGCCGCAACCCCTTCTGATGGGTTCTTCGTAGACGTTGACATCGATGAGTAGACTGAGGCCCAGGTGGTGACCCTGAGCTTGTGAAGGACCACGTAGTATAGCCAGGCTTTCCAAGGCCTCTTTTATTTTACTAGTTGTCTTTACCCAGACAAGTTACTTCCGCTGTTGGCTTGTATGTCTGTATGACTTGAATGCTGGGTTGTGTGACCCGTACTTGTGTGTATGATATGTATGGCTCTCTGATCCTTAAATAAAGTACTTGTGTTGTAGAGTCATGTTGTGATGCCTTGTTGTATTTGCACATATCGAGCATATTGTGTGTATGATTAAAATGCTTGGTATGTGTGGGATCTGACTATCTAGTTGTTTATTCTTAGTAGCCTCTCTTACGGGGAAATGTCTCCTAGTGTCTCCACTGAGCCTTGGTAGCTTGCTACTGCTCCGGAACACTTAGGCTGGCCGGCATGTGTCCTTCTTCGTTCCTGTGTATGTCCCTTCGGGGAAATGTCACGCGATGAATACCGGAGTCCTGTTAGCCCACTACAGCCCGGTTTACCGAAGTTCTGCTAGCCCAGTGCTACAGCCTGGATTCACTTGCTGATGACCGTCACGTTCGATGCTGGGTCATGGATGCCTGTCCCTGTAAGTCTGTGCCACTTTGGGTTTACGACTAGCCATGTCAGCCCGGGCTCCTTACCATATGGATGCTAGCGACACTATCATATACGTGTGCCAAAAGGCGCAAACGGTCCCGGGCAAAGGTAAGATGACACCCGTGGGAATACCGTGCGTGAGGCCGCAAAGTGATATGAGGTGTTACATGCTAGATCGATGTGGCATCGAGTCGGGGTCCTGACAGCGTTGGCATCAGAGCCGGACTGCCTGTAGGTTCTCCAAGCCAAACTGGTCGATGTTGAGTCTAGAAATTCTTTAGTTATATATAGGGGAATTGTTTGTGGGATGGAACGTAAGGCTCTTTTTACTCCTTTATCTCATAACATTCTGATCCGAGTCAGTCGATTCTTCCACCGGGGGTTAAGGACTAGGATCTCTCCTCTCTATCAAGTTCACGTGTTACTAATCAGTAGTACCTTATAGGTTTGATGGATACAAGCCTAGCTCAGTTCTACTACCCCATTATGTTGCTAAGATAGACCCAGAACTTTGATATGATGTTGTTGAGTGTCTATGCAATTCTTTGTCAAATGCCTCAAAATCCTTTTTGAGCATTTACAACCGTTATGCTGTCCAATTTCTGCTAGGAATCTTAATGTCTTGTGTTATCTTGTTCCAGATGGCGACCCGTCCTCAGAATCAAGTGGTTCGTTTGACTCGATGTCTAGATGTACCCGACCATTCTGCCATGTTGGTCAGGGTAATGACTGAGGCTGGATACCGTTGGTATCCTGAGTACACGGTCGAAGAGCAATTCCGAGACTTTAATCAAAGTCAATATCTTTGCACTGTCAGGATATTTCCATCTTATCCTGGATCTACAGAGCCCCTCCACTGCGCCTATGGACTCGGGGTTACTATTGAGATTGCTGTGCAGGATGCTGCCTACTCTATGATGACCATCATGCGAGTCAGGACTGGCCTATTTCGGGACTCTGACTTCCGGTATATGCCAGCATCACTTCCAGGAGCACAAGGGTATCTCCAGGCTATCTATGCTGACTCCACTCAGGAGGATTCACGGACCCGCACCACTGCACAGCTGCTTGAAGACAAGGACCATGAAAAATCGGGCCTTGAGGCTAGAGCTTTTCAATACCCGTGCTGATCATTGGGCCACTTTGACTCAGTTTGCACCGGCTGTGCAAGCTGGATGTATGGACATGCGAGATCTCTATCCTGTAAGATCTGCTCTGCCAGACGTGATGGACTGGCGTGATGTAGGAGGCATCACCCCACCTCGTGGTCCCCGTAGGCCACCATTTGTTGGTCCAAGACCTCATCCTAGCCCCTATGGTCCACAAGCTCCACGGGACCGACTGTTTCCGGATGATCACGTTGAGCTTCCAGGTTATGGAGGTGACTTCTATGAAGACTACTACGGAGCTGTCTGAGTTAGTAGTAGTATCACTAGTATCGTACTAGCTGTATCGTCCACCGTCCTGCGTGACTCGTGGGATATGCCTTAGTTTGTACTGCCTTCCGGAGGTGTAGAAAAATAATGTATAGGAGCTCGGAATGCCTCCGATGAGATGTAATCCTCTTTTCACCGTAGTAGTACTTTGTTTGGTTCTGTACTAAACCTTGTATGGTGTGTATGATGATGGAATAAAAGAAGCAGTTTCTGTATCTACCATGTCATACGGATGATCATCTTACATTCCAAGTTATCCATTACATTCTACATTTCTATGTCAAAATCCTATCATCCTGGACTAAACCTTTGTCTTGTTTTTCTAGGATGGTTAACACCCGCACCAACCCTGCTCCCCCAGAGCAGGCCGAAGGCAGCAGAGTTGGGGGAACAAACCTGCCTCCACCTCCCTCTCTGGACGAAGTTATGCTGGAAGCCAAGAGAAACAAGCGGGAGACCAACCGTTTGTTGGAGCGCATCGAGCAAAACACGGCACACCATCAGAGGAATAACTTGGTATCACTCAGTGATTTCATCAAGTTACATCCACCCACTTTCCACCACTCCGTCGAGCCTCTCGACGCCGATGACTGGCTTCGCAGTATTACTCACAAACTGCGTTCTGCGTTAGTAGCTGAGGCTGATAAGGTCACCTTTGCTGCATATCATGTTGATGGCCCCGCCAGTCTTTGGTGGGAGAACTATGGAGCTATGCGCCCAGCGGGCCATGTCACTACTTGGGCTGAATTCAGCGAGGCTTTCCGTGAACATCACATTCCGGAGGGTCTCATGGACCGTAAACGTGAGGAGTTTTGCAGTTTCACTCAAGGCCGACTCTCTGTGGATGCTTACAACAGGGAGTTCGGTAACCTTGCACGATATGCAACTAAGGAAGTTTCCACTGATGCCAAGAAGCAAGCAAGGTTCCGCAAGGTACTTAGTCCTGAGCTTTGCCGCGACCTCCGTCTACATGAGTGCACATCTTTTCAGAAGCTTGTTAACAAAGCCATCAATGCTGAGTCTGGTCAGACTGATTATGAAGCAACACGCAAGCATGGCCGTGACATGGGTTCCTCATTCGGTGCGGGTCCACAGAAGCGCCGCGTGTGGGTGCCTAACATTACCCTGCCAGCCAGGTTCACACCGAGGCCATCCTTCTAGGTGCCTCGCCCCACTCAACAGTTTGCACCAACCAAGCCCTATGGTGGTCCAACCAACAGTGCTTCTCCACGTACCAGTTCTGTGACTTGCTTTAAGTGTGGGGAATTGGGCCACTATCTGCGCGAGTGCCCCCAGACCAACCCCAACCAATCTGCAGAAGCTGTTGGCCGTGGCAAGCCGACAGGGAAAGCATTCTACACCAAGCCGGCCACCGCTGCACGTGGCCATGTCAACTGTATCTCTGCCGAAGAAGCTCAAGAGGATCCCAACGTCGTTCTTGGTACGCTCCTTGTTAATTGCCACCCGACATCTGTTCTTTTCGATACTAGAGCATCTCATTCTTTCATATCCGAAAATTATGCTCGTCTGCATAACACCGCATTCTGTGACATGCTGTCCACTATGGAAATTTCTACTCCTGGTTCTAGCTGGCAAACCTCTAGAATAAGCCATGGAAATGAAATACAAGTCAACAGACTTGTTTTTCTCGCATCTTTGATAGCTCTCAAATCTTCGGATATTAATATCATTTTGGGCATGGACTGGATGTCAGCCCATCATGCCAAAATTGATTGTTTCTCTAGGACTGTCCAACTCACACATCCTTCGGGGAAGATAGTCAATGTCTTGACCCGAGTAGCTAAGCGGCAGCTATATTCTCTTAACGCCAGCCTGTTGCCAGACCTCGAAGACGTTCCAGTAGTACGTGACTTTCCGGATGTCTTCCCAGAGGAATTGCCAGGTGTTCCACCTGACAGAGATATTGAGTTCGTGATAGATCTCATCCCAGGAACTGTCCCGATTGCTAGAAGACCCTATAAGATGGCACCACTAGAACTAGCCGAGCTTAAGAAACAACTCGATGAGTCCTTGAAAAAGGGTTTCATCCGACCTAGTTCGTCTCCATGGGCTTGCCCCGTCCTCTTCGTCAAGAAGAAGGATGGTACGGACCGGATGGTTGTGGATTATCGACCCGTCAACTTGGTCACAATCAAGAACAAGTATCCGCTCCCCAGGATCAACGACCTATATGATCAGCTCGCTGGATCCTCAATCTTCTCTAAAATGGATTTGAGGTTGGGCTACCATCAAATCAAAATCAGGAACGGGGACATTCCTAAAACAGCCTTTGTTACTCGTTATGGCCAATACGAGTACACCGTCATGTCCTTCGGTTTAACCAACGCCCCAGCCACCTTTTCTCGGTTAATGAACTCAATCTTCATGGAGTATTTGGATAAATTCGTCGTGGTCTACCTCGATGATATACTCATCTACTCCAAGAACGAGGAAGAACATGCCGAACATCTAAGGCTAGTGTTGATGAAACTTCGAGAGCATCGCCTTTATGCCAAGTTCTCTAAATGTGAATTTTGGTTGCCAGAAGTGACCTATCTAGGGCATGTAATTTCTGGTAAAGGTATTGCTGTTGACCCCGAGCGAGTTCAAGCCATTCTTAATTGGACTCCACCTGAATCGGTCAAGCAAGTTCGGAGTTTCCTTGGCTTAGCGAGCTATTGTCGCCGCTTTGTCGAGAACTTCTCCAAAGTTGCTAAACCTCTAACTGAACTCCTCAAGAAAGATAACAAGTTCGAGTGGACTCCACAATGTGAGCACAGCTTTCAGGAACTGAAAAGACGCCTGACATCTGCTCCCGTATTGGTACCACCAGATTTCTCTAAGGACTTTATTATTTATTGTGATGCCTCGCGACAAGGACTAGGTTGCATTCTCATGCAGGATCGTCACGTAATTGCTTATGCTTCACGGCAATTGCACCCAGATGAGGAGAATTATCCTACTCATGATCTAGAGCTTGCAGCTGTAGTCTATGCACTTAAAACCTGGCGACATTACCTCCTCGGTAATCGTTGCAAAATCTTCACCGATCACCAAAGTCTGAAGTACATCTTCACCCAACCGGATTTGAATCTCAGGCAAAGACGTTGGGTTGAGTTGATTACGGATTTCGACTTAGGGATAACTTACACCCCAGGAAAGGCCAACGTCATGGCTGATGCACTAAGTCGTAAATCTTATTGTAACAATCTGATGTTACAACAAAGTCAACCACTTCTCCATGAGGAATTTCGGAAGCTTAACCTTCACATTGTTCCTCAAGGTTTTCTTTCCACCTTGGTGGCGAAACCTACTCTTATGGATCAAATCATCACTGCCCAAAAGCGAGATAAAGGAATATCTAGGATCAAGGAGAACATTGCTAGCGGATGTGCTAGATGTTTCTCCACAAATGATCATGGTGTTGTGTATTTTGAGAATCGTTTAGTGGTTCCCAAGAACCAACATCTACGGCAGTTGATCCTTAAGGAGGCTCATGAATCTACTCTCACCATTCATCCCGGTAGTACTAAGATGTATCAGGACCTACGCCAGAGGTTCTGGTGGACTAGGATGAAGAGAGACATTGCTCAGTTTGTTGCTAGTTGCGACGTCTGTCGTCGTGTAAAAGCAGAGCATCAATGGCCTGCTGGCACCCTTCAACCCTTAGCTATTCCTGAATGGAAATGGGACAAAATTGGTATGGATTTCATTACCGGTTTTCCCAGGACCAAGAGAGGGAATAATGCTATCTTCGTCGTTGTCGATCGTCTTTCCAAAGTAGCCCATTTCTTACCTGTTCGCGAGAGTATAACCGCTAGTCAATTAGCAGACTTATACATCTCCCGAATAGTGTCTCTCCATGGTGTTCCACTGGAAATTAACTCGGATCGAGGGAGTCTCTTCACCTCTCGATTTTGGGAAAGTTTCCAAAATGCTATGGGAACCCGCCTTTCCTTTAGCACTGCTTTTCACCCTCAATCAAGTGGTCAAGTAGAACATGTCAACCAGATTCTAGAAGACATGCTTCGAGCTTCTGTTATCTCATTTGGAATGGATTGGGAGAAATGCCTTCCATTTGCTGAATTTGCTTATAACAACAGCTATCAATCTAGCTTGGGTAAAGCCCCTTTTGAAGTTCTCTATGGACGAAGGTGTCGAACGCCTCTTAACTGGTCAGAAACCGGGGAAAGACAATTCTTTGGCCCGGACATGATCCAGGAAGATTAAGAGCAAGTTCGCATTGTTCGTGAAAAGTTGAAAACAACCCAATCTCGTCAAAAGAGTCAATACGACCAAAAACATAAGGCTATGACTTTTGAGGTTGACGAGAAGGCTTACCATCGGGTGACTCCTCTGAAGGGAACCCATCGTTTCGTTATCAAAGGCAAATTGGCTCCTCGTTACATTGGACCCTTTCGCATTCTCGCTAAACGAGGAGAAGTTGCCTACCAATTGGAACTACCTCCGCATCTCTCCAGAGTCCACGACGTCTTCCACGTTTCTCAACTCAGGCGTTGCTTCTCGGATCCTATCCGTGGAGTGGACCACGAAACGCTTGATCTTCAAGATAACCTCACGTATCGAGAGTACCCCATTCGTATCCTCGATCAAGCCGAGCGTACCACTCGACGTCATAATATCAAGTTTCTCAAGGTTCAATGGTCGCACCATTATGAGAAGGAAGCAACTTGGGAAAGGGAGGATCGTTTTCGACTTGAGTACCCCGCCTTCTTTCCGGAGGAACCTAAATCTCGGGACGAGATTCTTTTGAGTGGGGGTGAGTTGTCACACCCTAGCTAGTTCATGCATTAGAGTGTTGCATCATGTTTATTCTTTTATCAGAAACTTGAAATGGGGATGACAGAACCCCCAGCCCCCTCTGAAACCACTAGGGTTTACTAAAAATAATTTCAATGAACCTGAAATGCCCTTCTAAAATGTCCATCATTTTTGTTTAGGTTCAGAACCTCTACCAAAAGTGATGCACAGTTTTCTAAGTCATCCTAAGGTCTTTGAATTAACTCATAAGTATTTGAGTTTGGGCATTTAAATTATATAAAATATTTTGAATGCTCAAATATTCCCAAACTAAAATGTTCCTTGCTGGAAATATTCCAACTAAGGACCAGGTGCAGTTTGGTGATTTTAGGAGTTGTCTAAGTATTTTTAATAAGTCCACAAACTTACAGAATAATAATAAAAAACAGGGAAATAGGAAATACTTACCTGGCGCCTACTAACCGGCCCACCTGCCGGCCCAGCCCAGCTACCGCCCCAGCGGGCTGCTTGGCTCGGCCAGGCAGGCAGGCAGGTGCTCGGCGGCGAGCACCGCATGGGTGCCACGCACCTGGTCGCCGCCTCGCCGCTCCCCTCGTCCAGCTGATGACGGGGATTGCTTCCCCTCTCTCCCCCGAACCCCCCAGACATCTCCTCTCCTCCCCAGCTCCTCTCCCTCGCGCTCCCCAGCCATGGCCGACGCCACCGCCGCCGCACCTTCGCCGTGGACACGTTCTCTGTCAACCTCGCGCCGCGCCACCGTGTCCAGGAGCTCCACCACCCTCCTCTCCTTCGAGCAAGCCGAGCCCCGAGTGCTCGCGTGCCCCGAAGCCACCGCGCTAACCTCGACCGAACCGCCATCGCCGGAGATCCCCTTCGCCGTCACCGCCGCACCAGCTCGTCCCCGACCTCGTCGTCTACTCCCTCGGGATCACCGTGAGCCTAGCTACCTCTCCCCCCTTTCCTTTTCCACTCCCGAGCCCCGTAGCGACTGCACGAAGATCACCCGCACGCACCGCCGCGGAGATCGTCGTCGACGTGCTCCCGGCCATCCTCCGGTAACCTCTCGGTGTCCATCACACTCACCACGTCGCGTAGGGTCTAACCATGCACTCCTCGCACCTCACCGCACACCCTAGCCCCGAGTTCGCCTCCACCCGAACTCCGGCGGCCGCCTAGGTCATCGCCGGCGCCGATTCCGGCCACCCCGACCCCAACTAACTCCACCAAGAGCTGTGGTTTGTCCCCAGCTCCACTTAGATGCCTTCCGCGACCCATTTGGTGGCCGGAACGGCCAAAATCACTTCCGCCACCGCGTCGGGCTCGCCGGCGGCTAAACGCCGGTGCAGCCGACTTGACTTTGACCACGGGTGGGCCCTGGTTGACTCTGTTGAGTCAATGACAAGTGGGGCCCCCTCTGCTAATTAGGCCAGATTAGTTTAAACTAATTTTAGTTAGTTAATTAAACTCCTGACATGCGGGACCCACTGGTCAGTTTGACCTGGACCGGTCTGTTGACTTGCTGAGGTCAGCATGACTTCATGCTGACGCAGTAATCCTTTTCTGGAATTAAAGTAAATCTAAAATGATTTATAAATTTCAGAAAATGTTCTAAACTTCAAAAAATTCATAGTAATTCAACCATAGCTCCAAATGCAAAGTTTTATATATGAAAAATGATCAGAAAAATCCAATATATCCATCTGTACTAGTTTCATGCATGTTTAAACAAGCTAACCTACTGTTTATTGCAGAACAAATTAAAGCACTTATAAGGGCCATGTATGAGTTTGGAACTTGAATCTTTGATTCAAAATGGTTCAAACCCATCTGGTTTTAGTTGCATTAGTCCAACACACCCATATTGCCATGTTTCATGCATGCATCATATTGTTGCATATTGTTTGGTAATGTTGTGTATCGGTGCTCTTTGCGGAAGGTTCTGCCTCCGAGGAGTACCACGATTACCCTAACAAAGAACTATATCAGTGCATCGACCCATTAGGCAAGCAACCAACCATTTGATCATATCGATACAATCCCATGTTCTCGCTCCTGCTCTATTTTACTGCATTAAGACAACGCGTTTCAAACTGCTGTGTGCTACGGTAGTCGAACCCATTTCCTCTGCATGACCTGTCATTGCCACACTAACTAGATGAAACCCACTAGCATGTGTAGGAGTTGTTTGAGCCATATGTATGTGTTGTTCCTACCTTGCTATGCCTGCTATGCTTAGAGTCGAGTCAGGTCTGGTTCATCTGGGTGATGGGCTAGAGTGAAATGATCATGCCGGTAATGAGAGTGATGTGGTGAACACGATTTGGTAAAGGTATCGATGAGAGGCCATGTAGGAGTACATGGTGGGTTGTTTCATTGAAGCCGACCTTAAGCACTGAGATCTATATGTGTGATTTAAGATACAGCTACTACCATGCATTGGGCCCTGAAATATGACCCCGCTCGACTTCTTATTCACCCTAGTCCTCTGTCCAGGAGTTGCAAGTAGTTTCTGGTGTTTGTAGCCTACTGGAGGCCGTGGACAGCGCTGACCATAGGGGTGGGCTATGATGCGGTAGGTACGTGGCCGGGAATACCGGGCACCCGTTAGGTGTCACGGAACCCTGTACACATCGTTCGGGGCCGTATGGGAAACCTCGGCCGGACTCCCTACAGATGGAACCTGGATAGGCGATAAACCTGGACTAGAGACTTAGGTGTTTAGGTAGGTCGTGGTCTACACCCACGTCGGCTTTCGCTTGAAGTCTGCCGAGCACATGTCGTGTGCAGACGCTAAGTGGTGGAAACATGTATGAAGAAGTACACCCCTGCAGGGTTAACATTATCTATTCGAATAGCCGCGTCTGCGGTAAAGGACTACTTGGTTGCCTATACAGTTCATAGACAAGTAAATGGATACTACTAAAAATCACAAGAGAAGCGTGAGTGTCGAGGATGGATCTTCCGTAGGTTGACGAAGGTGGATCCTCGGTGGTGTATTGAAGTGGTGAGTAGTGGACTCGTGTGCGCAAAACCATTTCAAGTTGGTGTATCGTAGGATAGCTTAGCCAAGAGTCAAAGCTGGCTTGCTGCAATAACTACACCAACCCCTCTTGATAATGTGCATGTATGTAGGATCTGATGTAAGTCTTGCTGAGTACCTTTATACTCATGTTGCTTTAATTTACATTTTTCAGAAGACGCCACAACTCCTTCTGATGGGTTCTTCATAGATGTTGACATCGATGAGTAGACTGAGGCCCAGGTGGTGACCCTGAGCTTGTGAAGGACCACGTAGTATAGCCAGGCTTTCCAAGGCCTCTTTTATTTTACTAGTTGTCTGTACCCAGACAAGTTACTTCCGCTGTTGGCTTGTATGTCTGTATGACTTGAATGCTGGGTCGTGTGACCCGTACTTGTGTGTATGATATGTATGGCTCTCTGAGCCTTAAATAAAGTACTTGTGTTGTAGAGTCATGTTGTGATGCCTTGTTGTATTTGCACATATAGAGCATATTGTGTGTATGATTGAAATGCTTGGTATGTGTGGGATCTGACTATCTAGTTGTTTATTCTTAGTAGCCTCTCTTACCGGGAAATGTCTCCTAGTGTCTCCACTGAGCCTTGGTAGCTTGCTACTGCTCTGGAACACTTAGGCTGGCCGGCATGTGTCCTTCTTCGTTCCTGTGTTTGTCCCTTCGGGGAAATGTCACGCGATGGATACCGGAGTCCTGTTAGCCCGCTACAGCCCGGTTTACCGGAGTCCTGCTAGCCCAGTGCTACAGCCCGGATTCACTTGCTAATGACCGACACGTTCGATGCTGGGTCATGGATGCCTGTCCCTGTAAGTCTGTGCCACTTTGGGTTTACGACTAGCCATGTCAGCCCGGGCTCCTTACCATATGGATGCTAGCGACACTATCATATACGTGTGCCAAAAGGTGCAAACGGTCCCGGGCAAAGGTAAGACGACACCCGTGGGAATACCATGCATGTGGCCGCAAAGTGATATGAGGTGTTACATGCTAGATCGATGTGGCATCGAGTCGGGGTCCTGACAGGATGACATGATATAACTATACGATGTGTCTATTAAAGTGGTTGGCATGCCATAAATCACAAACATGTCGTCGATGGAAACATGATGGCATGATATAATTCAAGGATAGAATGACATAATTTAAAATACGATGACTATGTAAACATGATGAGATGATAACTATATTATGTCTTTAGAAAATGGGTTGGCATGACATAATTCAAATATATGATTTCTATACTAAGGAAGTGAGCAGATATGATGTGTCAACTAAGGAGATGGCATTCAATATTGTGTATATGATGTAAAAACTAAGCATTGCAATACAACATATGCATGATATGAGTAATATAACCCTGCCAAGTTTGAGCATACACCTCAGGGGGGTAATAGGATTGGTCATCTGCCTCTGAATCTTCCTCTGAAGAGCTATCTGTAACCAGCAAGATTTCTGCTTCAGCAGGTAGCATCGTCTGCTCTGAAGACCTGGTTTTCACTCCAGATTTCTCCATCACCAATTCAAATGGCTGATGCACAGGAAGAGCAATTGAATATACAAACATTGTCGACAAAAGCAATGAGAAATACAAAAAATAGGACGGCATGATATAATTCACATATATGACGCTTGCCTAAACAGCATGGCATTGCATAATTCACATACATAATGCCTTGCAACAAGAGAACATTGCATAATTCACATATATAATGTCTTGCAACAAGATGGCATTGCATAATTCACATATATGGTAATTAGACACTAAACAGGTGGCATTCACACAAAGCATGTCTAAACTAAGCAAATGACATAGCAATACAAGATACCATACGCACGATATGAACAACATAACCCTGCCAAGTTAGAGCATGCACCTCGGGGGGGGGGGGAATATGACTGGATACCTATCTCTGAATCCTCCTCTGAGGAGCTATCGGTAAGCAGCAAGACATGCACTTCGTCAGATAGCATTGTCTGCTCTGTAGACCTTGTTTCCACTCCAGATTTTTCCATGACCGTGCCGAATGGCTGATGCACAGGAAGAGTAATTGAATGTACTAAAATTGTTGACAAATTTAACACATAATAAAAAAATGATGGCATGATATAATTCACATATAAGATGACTGGCTAACCAGGGTGGCATTGGAAAATTCACATATATGATGCCTGACTAAACAAGATGGCATTGCATGATTCACATATACGATAAAGAAACTAAATAGATGGCATTGACACAAAGCATGTCTAAACTAAGCAGATGACATCTTTAATGTATACAGTAAGCAATGCAAGGCACCATATGCATGATATTACCAACATCAGCATGCCAAGTTAGAGCGAAGATCTCATGGGGTAAATAGTAGTGGTCTTCTTCTTCTGAATCCCCCTTAGAACAGTTATCTTCCTCTCGATTACGATCCGAAATGGGTGGAGGGGGGCTGCCTTTGCGCCCACCATGGAGCGACGTGTGCATGAAATTTTATTGCCACGCAAGGCTCGTCTCTTTTGCTCTACATGATCAGTTCAATTGTTTACAATAACTGGCATGCATAGGAATAAAACATAGTGAGATTATGTAAGGAGTGCATGCACAAATCCAGAGTGATGGTAGAAAACTGTGGATAGACCCAAAACCAATGATAGCAGGAAAATAATAGCTTTAGTTAGAAAATACAGATAATGGATCCTTTAATGTTTGTTTACACCCAACATGAAACTCATAGTAGATACCCGAGATTAACAAGATAGTAGACATATAGTGCTAATTGGTGCCCCAATATGTACCCCACAACCATTTAAAAACTCAAGTTTCAGCATTAGTTTGGACCTAACTCGGAGTCTAATAGGTGAACACGACGATAATGTAGCATGTCATCATATTAAGCCATGCATAACGTAAGCAGACACGGAAGAGTGCGACCTCTCTTGCGGACCTGTGTAGTCCTCAAGGTCATCTGCTCAGTTGATGATGGTAATGTAGTTGTCGTGGCTCCCGGCGGAGGAGAAGAAGATCTACGGCAGTGAAAGACAGTCTGGAGAGCGGATCCCTGCTGTGGTGAACCCTTCCGTCGTTGGAGCAGCTGAGCTGGGGTGGAACACAGCGCCGCAGGAGCAGGACAGATCACACAAGGTTTTCTTTGACACATATCTGTATCAGAAGTAATTGAGTAAGGGCTTGTTTGAATTTGATGATTCTAACAATGCAGGGATAGGAAATAGACAGGAATAGGATAGGAATGCACGTGCAAAACAGAGAATTTAAAAACATAGGATTTCTGCCAGTCTGGGTGTTTGATTCACAACAATTGGAAGATCACAGGCTGGAAAAAAGCATGGTGAGATTAAGTCAAACCACAAGAAAATGTACGGTTATAATGCTATCATTCTACTATCTCTTAGTCTTGTGCTTGATGAATAGGACTTTGAAAAGGAAGACAAGTGAAAATTAAAATTCCTACGTTTTTTCTTTCAAGGAGACACTAAAGGAACAAATCCTACAGTTTTCCTTTGCTCCATTCCTTTGAATCAAATTCATGAATAGTAGTACCATAGGAAACTTTCCAATTCCTATGTTTTTCATTCACTTTTTCTTTCAAGCACTGGCGATTCTAGTAGGCAGGCTTGAGCAAGGAGAAGCCTACACTAAAAAAATGTTTTTGTGCTACTTCTATTACTTTGGACCCAGGCCACTGCCCTACTAGCTCAACTCCCAGGGCCATCGACAAATGCACAGCTCAAACATGCAGAGATAAATAATGATGGTGTTCAAGAAAATCCATCACGGATAGCTAAGTTTCTTGGTACCTCACTGCTTGTCATATAGTAGGATAAAATAATCGTATTTCCCGTTACTATGTGTGCTTAGTGGACAATATATATAACATGTAGAGTAAAAAAGAGATGCAACAAGTGTACAACCTCTTTGGTGAAGCCATGTCGATCTCAGCATGATTGGGTTGGCTGGTGAGGATGCTCCGGCTGACTTGGCTATCGGAGGAGGGGAAGAAGATCTTAGGCGTCTGGAGATGGAGCCTGAGGTACTACTCCGTTCTGATGGAGCGAGGGTTTCGTTGTTGGAGCAGCTCCGGTGAGTTGTACGACGCCGAGGCTGAAGCACGACAAGAGAGACAACGTTAACCTGAGTGGAATTCTAATAGCATCTCCTATACATGACGTAAAATACATAACGACAAAGTGCTAGATGTAAAATACATCAGCCGCTCATCTCTGAACTTAACTGTCGAAACTGAATTTAACTGTCAAAACTGAACTTAACTGTTAAAACTGAATTTTGCTATCGAAACTGAATTTTACTGTCGAAACTGAACGCACTAGCAAGGTGAGGCTACACGTCAGTCGACTGACTTTTTCATCTCTGGTCAGTAGATTTTGCAGTCGTTGGATACGAAATCAAGGGCCTGCAGTTCATCTTCAACGTTCACCCCCCTGAGCCGCCAGCAACCACCGGCCAAACAGCAGCCCCTCGCCGCCCGCGGCCGGCGGTGCGCCACCCCGCCTGCCCCGGAAATACTCCCCACCGTCGGTTCGCCGTCGCCCCGGCCATCCCTCTAGCCCCCTCCCCCCCGTGCCGAGCTTTTTCTCCCGCGATCCCCACGCCACCGCCCCACCATCGCCGGCGACCATCGCCCCCACCCTGAACCCTGAGATAGATAGTGGGGTACCTCTCCGGCGAGCCCCCCTCCCTGCTGCGGCTGGTTCTTCCTTCACCCTGGCGAGCCCCCCCACCCCCTGAAAATTGACTGACCCAAAAGTCGATTCAGTCGACTAACTGTAGCTAAATCGGAGAAGCATTGCAAGCAAGAGCAAGAGCGAGAGAAGTAGCGCAAGCAAGACCAATAGCAAGAGCAGACCAGGCAGGGGACCGAGAGTAGAGCAGAGCAGCAGCGTGAGCGAGAGCTAAAGCAGCAGCAGCTCCTACTAATGTGTTCGTCGCCATCGAGGGAGGGAGGCCATGGAGAAAGTGGCCGGCGACGCCGCCGTGGATGGAGCCGCGCCATGTCGGCTCGGGACCGAGCGCCGGCAGCACCTTGAGATCGAATCAAGAAGAAAATGTGGCGATTAGTGTACAACCTCTTTGGTGGCACCGATTAGGCTGCAGCTTCATCCGAGGAAAGGATGATGATGATGCTCTTCCGGTGGTGCAGGTGAAGACGGCAGTGTGGGAATGGAGGTGGTGCGAAAGACAAGGGGAACGAGGCAGCTCCTTGGAGGTGGAGGGCGGGGTGGCTAAACCGGCGGGACGACGAGATCGACGACGGATCCTTATCCGGTACGGTGGATGAGGGACGTCGAGGTGTTGTTGTGGACGATGTCATCATGGAAAAGGCTCCGGCTGGGTGGTGGACGGAGGAGGGTGTGGGGCTTCGTCGCGGGTTTTCACAGCCTCGGTGTATGAATGGGTGGGCGGATGGGATGGGAGTGGGGAAGACACGCTTGTCCAAAATGTGGGGTAAGTTACGAAAGTACCCCCACCGATTTGAGGTGATTCTTTCGGTTCAGTGGTACCACGGGCATTTCACATGTCAGGATTTCACAGGAGGTGGGAGTTTTCGCACGCGTTGTAATTTCGGAATAGCAAGGCATGGGTTGAGATGGAGGGAGTTGTCGGAGCACAACGATACAAATATATATCTTAAATATTTCGGGCTAACAAGGCGCGGGTTGAAGAGGCGGGAGTTTCGCAGCACGATAGACAGAGACGCTAGCTTGAATTTTCGGCATAACAAGGTGCGGCTTGAAATTTCGGGAGAACGAGCTTAACGTGTACCCAAATAAAAGACAATTTGCATGTCAACACGCACAACACACACACAGTCATCATTTAGACTAGAGTAAGGTATTCCCTCAAAAAAAAGACTAGAGTACGGTACACGTGCATTGCACGCATGAGATTTGGCAACCAAATTAAGAATAAATACCACATTATAGCATGTAAGCTTTGAGTCATATATGCATGATGTAGATGTTCATTTAATTCTTATAGTTCATTTCATTCAAAATCATCTAGTTTTTATAAGAAAGCTAATCTATTTTAAGATTCATGGAATTGTGTGTTGTAAGACATAAAGTAAAGACAAATAATGGAAATCATGTAGAAAAACATTTGGGAAATTCTGATACGGAAGATTCTAGAACAAAAAAGAAGTGCTTATGTTTTGATGTTTGTGCATTATGCTTAAGTTCAACCATGGAGTCTTCTAGATTATACATGTGGTGAAATCTGGTGGAATCTAGATGATATCCAACGGCCAGTAGTGCTCAAAATTGCCATCTTTGGACCATCGGATTCGCCTCATCCAACCACCATCTTTCAAAGTTAAAGTTACCCGTACACAATATAAAAAAATATAAAATATAATATATATATATATATATATATATAATATATATATATAGGGGTATAGATATAGATATGTGATGCGAAAGCCACCCATCATCTCCAATTAGAATAGTGTGCCCATGCACGGATGCGACGTGGCCAAATGATGTCTGCCATCGGTATCTTAAATTCAAATCAGTCTGACCTTGTTCAATGTGTATACATTACAACATGCTCGTTTCCAAACCACACCGCGCAGATCTCCGTTATATTCATGCATGCATGGGTTTTAAACATCAGGATCTCTTATTCAAATATTTGAATTCACACATAAAGAGTTTGCTGATGTGGTGCCGGCTATGCCACCTGACCGTGCCCCCGGCCCTGGCAATTTCAATGGGGCGTTCTTGAAAGCTTGTTGGCCCATCCTCAAAGAGGATTTCTATCTTTTATGTGAGGAGTTCCATAGGGGTGGCCTAAATTTGGAAAGCATCAATGCTGGCTATATCACACCGATCCCAAAGACCAACTCACGTGACTCTGTCAATGATTTTCGTCCCATCATTCTCCTGAACTGCTGCGTGAAGCTGATCGCTAAAATCCTGGCCGATCGCCTCCAGAACATTATCCTCAAACTAGTGCATCAAAATCAATATGGCTTCCTTCATGGACGATCCATTCACGACTGTTTGGCCTGGGCCTTCAAATAATTACATCAATGACAAGCTTCAAAGAAGGAAATTGTCCTCCTGAAATTAGACTTTGCCAAAGCCTTCGATACAATTGAACATTCTGCTATGCTCCTAATCATGAGAAAAATGGGCTTCCCACCTAAATGGCTCACTTGGATGGAAAGTATATTCTCTTCCGACAAGTCTTCTGTGCTCTTGAATGGTGTACCTGGTCGGCAATTTCATTGCAAGTGTGGAGTGCACCAATTGCAATTGGCCATTAATGATGCACTGGATCAAGGTCAACTAAGCCACCCCATCCCTCCCAAGGGAAATGCTAAGTACCCGGTGATCCAATATGCGGACGATACTATCATTGTATTGCCCGCGTGTCTTCTCCAAGCGGCTAAGATGAAACAAATTCTTGAAGACTACGCCACCTCCATCGGACTTAAGATCAACTTTCATAAATCCACTCTCGTGCCAATTAACACACCGGTGGGCACATGCAATGATCTGGCCACTCTTTTTGGTTGCACTCAAGCCAACATGTCGTTTACTTACCTGGGTTTGCCCTTAGGAACCACTCGCCCTTCGGTCATTGATATGACACCTTTTGTGTGCAAAGCTGTAAGAAAGATCACTGTGGCCATGCCACTCATGTCGCACGCTGGAAGGTTGGCCTTGCTCAACTCGCTCATTACATCGCTCGCTATCTATCCGATGGGCACCATGAGAGTGCCGCCAAAAATCCTTGCGCAACTTGACAAAGTCCGAAGACATTGCCCCTGGAACAAAAAAACCGCGGATGGAGTCGAACATAACTCATTAGCTCCCTGGCTCATGGTGTGTCAACCTAAATCTAGTGGTGGCCTTGGGATTCTTGATTTAAAAGTTCAAAATGTTGGTTTGCTTCTGAAGTTCCTTCATAAGTTTTACAACAGAATGGACATCCCTTGGGTGCAGTTGGTTTGGGATACATACTATGTTGATTCGATCCCCCATGCTACTGATACATGCGGTTCATTCTGGTGGCGCGATCTTGTTCTTTTAATGCCAATATACCGCGGGATCACTAATGTCCAGATAAAGTAGGGTACATCTGTGCTTTTTGGGAAGGATAACTGGAATAATGCTATCTACGATGATAAATAGCTGAGAGCGTTCTTGTACGCCACCAATGAAGATTTGTCGGTCCGTGACTTTTTGACTACCACCACACTGCATGAAACCTTCCAACTTCCGCTTTCCATGCAAGCCCATGAGGAGCTCAAACTGCCGCAACTGGATGTCACGGCTGTGAATTTTGAGGACCATGATGATGTTTGGTCGTACTGCTAGGGTGCGACCGTGTTCAAAACTGCCGCGTACTATCAATTCTTCTTTCGAGATGTGGTCGCTCATATGGCCTTCCGATCGCTTTGGTGCACCAAGTGCACCCCAAAAATCTAGGTCTTTGGTTGGTTCTTGTTATCGGATCGCCTCAATACACGAAACATGCTAAAAAGGAGGCATTACAACATTGGTTCCAACCTCGACTGCTTGCTATGTGGTCTACACATAGAAGAAACGGTAGAACATCTGTTCTTCCACTGCTCCTTTAACAAGGTGTGTTGGAGGCACTTGGACATCACCTGGGCCGATGTTGGGAACAGGCTGGATCTTGTGGGGCAACTAAAGGCACAACATCCTCGCAAAATGGTCATGGAAATCTTCCTTGTTGCTGCTTGGAGTCTATGGAAGGAGCGTAACAATAACCACTTTAGACATATTGCCCCTTCGGTGGCCTCATGGTGGGATAGGTTCAGATCTGACTTTAGTAACATCCAATATCGATTGCCTGAATGTAAGAGACATGTGGTCTCTTCTATCTTGCAAAATTTACAATAGGACTCTTTGTAGTTGTACATTGATAGCTCTAACCACCCACCCCCTACTTTTGTAATTATCACCATATAATAGTTCTATAGTTCTTTTTAATATATATGCAGTACGAGCCTTTCCTACTGTCTTCAACTTCAAAAAAAATTGAATTCAAATTTACATTGATTATGACCTCACCTAGTCTTTTACACCCACACAGTCGTCTTCTCTTTATAATTGTACCACTAACTTTCTCTCATACATGCATGCACACACACTACCAGTCGGCATTATCCATCGCACGCATGCAATCTTTTTCTTCAGGTCGGTCTCCCATGAAGGCACACACCCACACACGTCCCCCTCTCCATCATATCGGTCATTCTTTATCTCTCACACGTGCATGCGCAACGATCGATGTTCCTCTATGTATGTGTGTATATAGCTAGGTATTTCATAGTTTTCCACACAAACTGATCAATCGATATATCCAGTGAGGTCTCACCCTCTTTACCACGTCCATATCGATCAATCTATACCTCTCTATATAGGGTTAACATATATAGCTAATACGCCCACATTAATTATATATCCAACGTTCCCCTCTCATCATCCATGCCTTCCGCTTCGTCTCTCAGACGCGCGCACAATGGCGAAGACAGGCGGCAGCAAGGGCCCTGCTGTCGGTGTCAAAACCGGCGGATCTCGGGTAGGGGGTCCCGATCTGTGCGTCTTAGGCTGATGGTAACAAGATGCAAGGGACACAATGTTAACCCAGGTTCAGGCCCTCTCGATGGAGGTAAAACCCTACTTCCTGCTTGATTAATATTGAAGATATGAGTAGTACAAGAGTAGATCTACCACGAGATCGTAGAGGCTAAACCCTAAGGGCTAGCCTATGATGGTATGATTGTAATTGTGATCGGCCTTCTAAGGACCATCCTCTTCGGTTTATGTAGACACCGGAAAGGGCTAGGGTTTACATGGAGTCGGTTACAAGGAAGGAAATATAATATCTGGATCACCAAGCTTGTCTTCCACGCAAAGGAGAGTCCTATCCGGACACGAGCCGGAGTCTTGAGTCTTGTATCTTCACGCTTCAATAGTCCGGACGATGTATACAGTCCGGCTGTTCGGATACCCCCTAATCCAAGACTCCCTCAGTAGCCCTTGAACCAGGCTTCAATGACGGTGAGTCCGGCGCACAGTCCTGTCTTCGGCATTGCAAGGCGAGTTCCATCTCCGAATACTCCAATGTACCTATTACGGCGAACAGTGCCCGGCATCTCATCAATTTTGTACTCCTTGGCTTCAGTGCCTCAATAATACCAATTTCAACGTGTCGAGCGAATGCGAGGAGTTGAGGCATTTTTGCATTTGCCACCCTCGATCCTTCGGGCTAACCGTCTATTTGAAGAGAAGGGGATTCCCAGATCCAAACCTCACTCTTCCCCCTCGAGCAAGCATCCAACAGAGCGCCCCGAAAAAACAATTCCAACATGGCCGGTCGTCGCAACTCTTCTGCTCGCTCCCCTTGCCCCAAGCTGGGGGACTGGGGAGAGTGTTCAGTTTCTCATCGCCATTTGATAAAGTTACAAACCCAAGGGCTTCTCCCACCGGCGTTCATGGTCCCCGTCAGAGCCGGAATAGCCACCTATAACGGCGGAGAACAAGCGGAGAGATCCCCAAATCCGTCTCCAGAGGAGCGAATATGCCTCATTCCGCATCTATTAAGGGGCGTCGGGTTTCCTATTCATCCATTCCTTCGTGGGCTCCTGGAGTTCTATGGCCTCCAGTTGCACAACTTTACCCCAGCCTCCGTACTAGATATAGCAGGGTATGACGCCCTTTGTGAGCTATTTCTAGGCTGCGAGGCTCATTTCAGTTTGTGGAAGAAGCTGTTCTGCCTTGTCCCCCGCAACCAGGGAGAGTCCCTATGTCAAGTGGGCGGGGCCGAAGTATGGCGTATTGCTGAGACCCGATACCTATCCGGCACTCCCAAGAAGGCACCAGAGAACTGGGCTTCAGAGTGGTTTTATATTGACAACGCCCCCCTTCCGGATCCAGTCCGGATAGGACTCCCCAAGTTCAGTAACGCCCCACCGAGGGCACGTCTAAGCTGGCGCCCTGAGGCCCCCGAGAAGAGGATACCAGGTAAATACATTTCCTGATGAGCAGGATAAAGTTACTGGCCAAATCCGGACTGACAATAGTCGAGGTCATGGCAATATGCATAATGCGGGGAGTGCAGCCGCTTCAATATCGGGGCAATCCCATGTGGCATTTCAACGGGGAAGACTATGCCACCCGTTGTGGCCGTAAGGGTCCGGACTCCACCACTGCTCTGGCAAGGATACTGTCCGATCTATACAAAGGAGAAGAGGAATACTTCCTTCATATCAAACTGCGGGACGGATTCTCCATGTATAATCCCCCAAACTGGGTAAGTCATCATTTATTTTCTCGCTTCACTTATTCTGGCGCTCTTTGCTAAGGTTACCTACCTCGATATTTCTGTGCAGGAACTAAGGAGGGCCATAGAAGGAATCTCTAGCCCTTCCCTGCAGCCAGAGGACCCCGAAAGGGTCCTAGATCCAGGACTCGAAGAAGACCCGGATGCGGCCGTGGAGCTTGTCGACGGGATATTTTATCGAGCGAGCCGTGACGGCGCCTCAGTGGCTATTACTGCTGATTATCTAGGACTGCCACCTTTGTCGCGTGTAAGCCAAGCCGAAGACTCAATCCTCCAAAGAGGACTCTTTCCTGGTGTCACGCCTTATCCCTGATGCGTCGTGTTTTTGCAGAGGCGACGTTCGGAGCGCAAGGCCGAGCCCCTAGGGACCCGTCAGCCACAGGCGCCTGGATTGGGTAGGCTCAAGAGGAAGGCGGTTAGGGCCGACACGCCTCTATAGAGGTAAGGAAACAACCTGTCATGTAATTATTGGTATTTGAAGTATAACAGCACCCTTTACATCCTGGGAGGAAGAGGAGTATCCGGACTATATCCGAGGATCCTGCGAACCATGCCTCCACTAGTCGGGCTCCAGAACCGACTTCGAGAGAGGAGGCGGACGTAGGGACGATGTCGTATAGTCCTCCGACAGAGGACGCAGATATGCTCTCTGCCACGAATTCCGAAGTAGAGAGCGTCATGAATCACCGGCGTCGACGCGCCGTGCTTGGCAACAACATCTTTTCCGAAGAGGCATTTAATGCTTTCAATTCGGGAGACGCATACATCCAAGCTGCTCAAGGCGGGCTCGCCCGGGCGACGGACCATTATACCAAAGATATACAGGTTAGAAAGTGTGATTAACATGTATAGCAGTAGCCCCTGAGACTTGAAACAGTTGGCACAACAGTTTTAAGTATCAACTTATGCGCAGGTTCTTGTAGATAAGAATGAGCAATTGTCTTGGGAGCTAGAGGAGTGCAAGACCCAACTGAGGGCCACGGTTGCCAAGCTAGAGGAATCCCAGAAGGCCTCATCTGGTAACATTTATCTCGATTGTACAAAAATGTACTAGTTAGCAACTGGCTGATATGACGAGTTTAACAGAAAATTCTGCAGATAACCCTGGAGTAAATCTGGAGGGCGGGAGAGATGACGAGTCGCATCTCCAGAGGCAACTAAAGGCTGGTGAGCGCATTCTTACGCAAGTTAGGCAGGATAAGAATACTCTCCAAGATGCCAATGTTTGGCTGGACATGGAATTGAAAGACGTCCGCGCACAGCTGGCGGACTCCGTGAAGGAGAACAAAAGGCTTCGCCGCGGCATTTAACGTAAGTGCCTAAATGAACTGTAGCATAGTTCGACGAGGAAGTATATTGAAAGAGTTGTGCTTGTAGGAATGCTAACGGGTCGCCCTGAGGAGGAGATGCCCGCATTTGCATGCGATTTACTGCAAGACCTCTCACAACTGCATGAGCGAGCTCGGCAGGTCATGCAGGGCGTTGCGCAGGCTTTGTGGCCATCAAGCTTCCTGCCGAATGGCATGGGGGAGCTTGTGGACGTGCTTCAAGGAGCACGGAGGCGCTTCCGTTTGTGGAAGATGTCAGCCTGCCGGCAAGGTGCAAGAGAAGCATGGGCTATGGTGAAGACGCGCTACACCAAGCTGGACACGAACCATATGGCCGAAGTCGGACCGGCAGGGCCAGATGGGCAAGAAATTCCCGTGAGTCTGGTATATGACAAGGTGGCGTTAGCCGCAAAGTATTCTCAACAAGATTGTAAGCTAGATAGCCTATTGGATGGTATTGAGGAGGAATATAGTCAGTACAAGTGACTGTGTAATTCGATGGACATAAGTAGCCCCTAGCCGGATTAAAATCATTTGTCATGGCAGACCTTTTCGCTTCAGTCCCCGGATCCTACAGTCCGGGGTGTGTCTGAATACCCGCTCATTTATATAAAACCAGAGTATGCGTGGAAACCAGGCGTAGGGGTCATAAGTGCTTGAACATACAAGTACCCAACTAGTTATGTTATATTACATGGATAGTAAGAAACATTTTCCAGGGAGAATAGTTCCGTTAAGGGTTCCTTTCCCTGGGTAATCATGCGACAAAGAACACGTCCGGAGTACGAACAATGGCGCAGGATACAAAACTTATGGGGATTTATGTTATGATAAATGAAGACATCTTTTTTTCACCAACCGAATATTCACATCTTTTGTACACATTCGGCTGAACCGGCAATAACAATCGCAGAGGTGCTCCCCTTAGCCCTAGCTGAATTAACGGGAATGTAGGGCATAAACACAGGAGCCAGGCAACCCAGCTTGGCCATGTCTTAAGTCATATCGATCCATATAATGGTGAAGAAAAGGCACACATGGAAAACACATGTGTGATGGGCAAAAAGCCCTTTAGAGTAAGTTATGTTTAGCTTCCGTATAGGAAGCCCCCAGGTATTGCTTACACACATAGTGCGGCCGGAATAATCTGGGAGTCCGTACTGTATTAAATACGTTGTGTGAAGAGAAAAAGATCGAGAAAGGAAGAGGGAGGGAGCATAATTAAAAAGGAGGAGGTAAGGAGACGAACACTGATTTCGGTGCTAGGCATAGAATCTCTGGAGTCTGGCCGCGTTCCATGGGTTCGGCTCGAGTCTGTTATCGGACGCATTACGTAGGCGGTACGCTCCTCCAGTGAGAACTTTGTCCATGACGAAGGGACCTTCCCACTTGGGTTTGAGCTTGTTGTTCTTCTTCTCCGGTAAGCGTAGAACGAGCTCGCCAATATTATAAGTTTTGGCCCGCACTTCTTTGCTTTGGTATCGTCGAGCCTGTTGCTGATAGAATGCGGAATGGGCCTTCGCGACGTCGCGCTCCTCCTCCGGGGTGTCCAAGTTATCCTGCCGATCTAACTCATCTTCCTTCTCTTCGTACATGCGTACGTGTGGCGAATCATGTATTATGTCGCAGGGTAGTACTGCTTCCGCGCTGTACACCATAAAAAATGGTGTATATCCGGTGGTGCGATTCCGCGTGGTCCGCAGCCCCCAGAGTACGGAGTCGAGCTCCTTGACCCAATGAGTGTCCGACTCTGTCAAGGATCGCACTAGTCTGGGTTTGATGCCGCTCATGATGAGACCGTTTGCCCGTTCGACCTGGCCATTTGTTTGAGGATGGTAGACGGAAGCATAGTCGAGCTTAATGCCCGTTTTGCCGGACCAAGCTTTCACCTCATCGGCTGTGAATTTGAGCCATTATCGGTGATGATGTTGTGGGGGACACCGTATCGGTGTATGACCCCGGATATAAAGTCTATCACTGGTCCGGATTCGGCCGTTTTCACTGGTTTGCCTTCTATCCATTTGGTGAACTTGTCTAGCACGACCAATAAGTATTTTTTCTTATGGCTTCCCCCTTTGAGTGGTCCAACCATATCCAGCACCCAGACCGCGAAGGGCCAAGTTATGGGGATTGTTTGGAGAGCGGTAGGGGGCATATGACTCTGGTTGGCAAAGAGCTGGCAACCGATGCAGTGTTGGACAAGGTCCTGTGCGTCTACTCGGGACGTTGGCCAATAGAAACCTGTACGGAAGGCCTTGCTGATTAGTGCTCGAGCCGCGGCATGGTGCCCGCCCAGTCCGACATGGATTTTAGCCAAGATCCGCTACCCTTCCTCTTCGGAGATGCACCTTTGGAGCACTCCGGTCGCACTTTTCTTATAGAATTCCCCTTCATGGACTTTGTAAGCTTTAGAACACCGAACGATGCAGCGTGCTTCATTTTGGTCTTCGGGGAGCTCCTGCCTCTTTAGGTAGGCCAAGAAAGGCTCAGTCCACGGGGCGATGACAGCCATTATTTCGTGGGCTGACGATGTTATTTCGCTGTTAGAGCCTCCGATTATGTCTGATAGTTCGGAATCTGGGGATGCATTCGGATCCGTGCTAGTATTGTCGGACTCCCCTTCCCATACCACGGATGGCTTGAATAACCTTTCCAGGAATATGTTAGGTGGGACAGGGTCGCGTTTAGCACCGATGCGAGCAAGGACATCTGCCGCTTGATTGTTTTCTCGAGCCACATGGTGGAATTCGAGACCCTCGAACAGAGCTGACATTTTAAGGACGACATTATGGTAGGCCGCCATTTTCGGATCCTTGGCGTCAAAGTCTCCGTTTATTTGTGATATAGCGAGGTTTGAATCCCCGCGTATCTCTAGGCATTGAATGCCCATAGAGACTGCCATCCGAAGACCGCGCAACAGAGCCTCATATTCGGCTGCATTGTTGGAGTCTGTGTATAATATTTGGAGGACGTATTGGACCGTGTCTCCGGTGGGAGATGTCAGGACTACGCCTGCTCCCAATCCGGCCAGCATTTTACAGCCGTCAAAGTGCATGATCCAGTTGGAGTACGCGTCGTACTCTTTAGGGAGTTCGACTTCCGTCCATTCAGCGACAAAGTCAGCTAATACTTGCGACTTGATAGCCCGCCGAGGCTTGTATATTATGTCGAACGGAAGGAGCTCGATGGCCCATTTAGCGATCCGGCCCGTGGCATCGCATTTATTTATTATATCGTTTAGTGGTACTTCGGAGGCCACCGTAATCGAACACTCTTGAAAGTAGTGTTGTAGCTTTCGGGATGACATGAAGACCGTGTATGCTAATTTTTGATAGTATGGGTATCAGGATTTGCATGGGGTGAGGACCATGGATACGTAATAAACCGGCTTCTGTAGCGGGAATTTGTATCCGTCAACCTCTCGTTCGACGACGAGTACTGCGCTTACAACTTGATGTGTTGTAGCTATGTACAACAACATAGGTTCGCCGATATTTGGTCTTTAAGCAGGCCGGCAAGTTAAATGCCGAACACAAAGGAAGGGAAACACCAAGTGAAGACGAGGATGAGCCTCGCCAGCCGAGCACTGGGGGACAGAAAAAATTCCCACTAGAAGTAAAAACAGTAAACATGATCTACGCGACTCATGTACCAACGAGAAGGCGCAAACGCGCGCTGAGAGTCGTATACGCTGTAGAGCCCGTTGCCCCCAAACTCAACCCCTGGTCAGCCTGCCCAAACACTTTTGATCACAGGGACCACCCGAATGGTATCTGGCACAGAGGATCGGCCGCGTTGGTACTCGACCCAATAATCAATGGATACCATCTCACTCGTGTCCTCATGGACGGCGGCAGTAGTCTCAATCTAATATATCAGGACACTGTCCGCAAGATGGGGATAGACCCATCCAGAATCAGCCAAAGTAACACCACCTTTAAAGGGGTGATACCAGGCGTTGAGGCCCGCTATAGGGACTCCCTCGTATTAGAGGTGACATTCGGTTCTCCCGACAACTCCAGAAGCGAAGAATTACTCTTCGCCATAGCTCCCCTCCGAAGCGGCTACCATGCATTGCTCAAAAGAACGACCTTCGCTCGCTTCAACGCAGTAACACACTATGCCTACCTTAAACTCAAGATGCCCGGTCCACATGGCGTCATCACCGTTAGTGGAAATACATAGTGTTCCTTACGCGCAGAAGAGTATCTGGCGGCTCTAGCAGCCGGACACTAAGCGGCCTCTCCTATCAAAACGCATGATCAGTCGTTAAGACCACAGACATGGTTAGACGAGTCTGGCACACCACCGTCGGTAACAGCCCAGATAAAACCTGAGCTGGGTACTATACACGTAATCCCATAGAGGGCATCGGGGGCTGCAAACATGCAATAAAGCCCACCCTTTGGCTTGACCTTATTGACATGCCAATGTCTTACACTTCTACTATCCATTGATAATAACCAACTATTCGCATGCTTACGCCATACTCTTTTACATGAGTTTTCCTTTTTACAGACACCATTCGTGCGACACCCTACCAGGACATGGCACAACAGAGACAAAGGCGCAGACGTGCAGCAGGGCCCCGCTCAAAGGTTTCTCTTTAGATTAAGCCAACCTTCTTTATTGTCTCTTGTTGCTTGACATCCCATGGGTACTCAATACACCCACAGGGGATACTGGCGTTATTGGCATTTCACCACGACACACTAACGCACATACCTGGAAATACAGGGTTCATAATCAAGGGCGCTACTCAGCCCAGTATATGTTACAAAGTCCGAATACCTTCGGGAGTGTTCGGCATCGTGAGTTCGGCCTTATATGCATCGGCTCTGAATCATGTCTTTGGTCAAATGTTGGGTTTGCCCGGCTCCTGGGTTTGCTGCCTCACGTTCCGCTTCTATCGGCTAAGGCGACCAAAGGAGAACTACTGCGATTGTGCCCTGGTTATTCCGGATGAGCACCACAGTAGAGAAAGCCGAAAACAGACTGTCATGATATAGCGAGAGACTGGTCAACCACTCGAGGACTCATCAGAATCTTCGGGATTCCTCCGCATTAACGAAGGGCCATTTCCCGGTCATGTACATACGCGCCCATATCCGGATGCACGCGAAGGTACCAGGGGCTACATAGTAGCCCCACCGTCAAACTCCTTTCGCTACGTGAAAGTGTTAAAGCTATATAGTCCGGTTGCCTAGTTTGACGTGCGATGACCTCCTTAATGGACCAAGACGTTGGATCAAGTGTGATTACGCACATTTTTTCAAACACCCCCGCATTGTATGTGTGGGGGCTGAAGCCAACGACTGCTAACTTTCAGATTATATATACATCAAACGGCCGCATAGGAGGCACAATAACACTTTCGGGCGAAAGTATAAACATAGCCTCTATAATCAAAATAGATTTTTTTTACAATTGAACGACTTGTCACTCGAACATGACACTCTTCGAGCACTGAGCCTCTATTAAACGAGCACCTTCTGTCACTTGCTCAAAATAGTGCTCGGCTGGATCCTGGCTTCCTGCCGGATTCTGGGTTGCAATGATGGTGGCCTCCATATCTGCCCAATATGTTTTAACACGGGCAAGAGCCATCCGCGCACCCTCTATGCACGCCGACCTCTTCATGGCGTCGATTCGTGATACGGCGCCAAGGAATCGTTGCACTGAACCAAAATAACTGTCTGGCCTCGGTCCCTTCGGCCATAGATGGTCTATTATAGACCTCATTGCAAGACCGGACAACCTATGGAGCTCGGCCATAGCGACCATCCTTTCACTCAATGGCAACGGGCGCGTTGGAGCACTGAATTGCGACCAGAATAGCCTTTCTACTTCACTATATTTCTGGTCCTTGAAAAACTTGGTCGCATCAGCCGTACTTTTTGCCAGATCCGCATACGTGTCTGCAGTGCTCCAGAGCCAATCCAGAGAAGCGTACTTTGGATCTAAGAACTTCATCCACAACAAATAGGGGTTTCCAGCAGTGATTTCTCCGGCCTGTCGAAGCTCCTCCCGTGCATCCCTAATTTCGGAACGCGTCTCCTTGGCCGCATCAAGGGCCTTCTTCAGGTCAGCCGACTTCGCCTGATTCTCCTTTTACCGACCGGCGGCATCTCTCAGCTCCGCAACCATCTCGGCTATTTTATCTTCGCTTCAGCGATGAGCAGCCTATTCGGCTCTCAAATCTTCGGCCGCCTTTAGGGCAGCCGCATTGCTAGCCCAGGCTTGTTCCTTAGCTATGGCAAGTTCCGCCCTCAGGGCCTCCACGGCAGCAGCTCCGCCTGCAGCCAAAGCATATCACATTAACATTATGCTCCTCCTAATACTTCCTATAACAAATGAGAAAAAAAGAGCACATACTTTGTGACTCATCAAGCCGCTCGTTTACCAGCGTGATGTTGGCGTCCACCACATCAATCTGTCGCCCCAGTTTGGCGAATTCAGCGGTCCGGTCTACCGCCGGACCCTTAGCCACCCGCGCATGAATGCAGTATGATCATTACTTGAGATTGTGACCCTCCGTTTGCCGCGTAGGGTTGGCAACCAAAGTCTGAGGGGCTACTATCTATACGAAGCACACCTAGCGCGTGCGGTACAACCAAAAATTACGTACTTCATTATGTACCTCAAAGCCTTTGACCAGGCTCGTAAAAGCTTCATTCGACCCGCTTGTGGCGGATGAAATATTCTCAAACACCATGCCCATTAACGCACGGTGATCCTCCGAGAGAGCAGCTTGCTCCAGAAGGCCCGTCGGCATGTCCGGCCGGTCGCCTGACTGTACTGGACCCTTCTTATTGCCCCCTGTGGGAGCCGAACGCTCCGGGCTCAGGGTGGCCGAAGTGTTAGCTTCTGGCCTCGGCGAATCTGGACTCCTCCGTGACGACACCTCGGGGTCGCCCGCTCCATGGGGCGGAGAGGCAGGTGGGGTTTCACACTCCATCATCTCCAGAAAAAGATCCCCCGAAGACGAACTCTGTCGAGAAGAGCTACTAGCCGGACTGCAAAGGATGAATCCTGGTTATTGGTCTCGGAGGAGGAAGCAGTAGCTTTGTATTTACGATTAACTTACAGCTCGGTGGAGGGCTAGCCCATTTGCGGGCATTGCACGGTGAAGACGCCCTCCGGGGCAGGGCCCCCTGGTGAAGTCTTCTTCCCTTATCTAGGCACCTCCGTTTCCATGTCTTCGGAGGCGGCCCTCTTCTTCCCGTGGAGGGAGGAGACCGTGGATTCCCCTCCCCGGCTATCCTCCTTCGTGGAGACAGTAATTCCCCCGGTTTGGATGTGTAATGTGTGAAGCTCTGCTTCTCTATTCTTCCCTTCGTCTTTCCCCGAGGGCACTTGACTTAGCACACGTCTAAGCATCCTGGCTATTGCAGAACTAGGCGAGCCTTTGGGAAGTGGTGTCGGACACCTGGTTCTCTCCCGCCTTGCTGAGCCAATCCTGGCCGCGGATGGTTTTTAGAATAACGTTGTGATAAATATAAACGAAGTGTTCGGTTTCAGGGTTACTTACTTGGGTATCTGGGCGGTTGCAGCTCAGGCCCACATCCTTGGTGGTGTCCGGACACTTGACTTGTGGTCCGAAGAATAACCTATACATCCCTTCGAGCGTCAGGCCGAAGAAGTGCTAAATAGTTCACGGACCTTCTGGGTTGAACTCCCACATCCGGAGGGGCCGACGTTTGCACGGCAAGATCCGTCGGACCAGCATCACCTGAATTATGCTAACGAGGCTGATGTCCCTCTCAAGAAGCTCCCGAATGTGGCTCTGCAATGTCGGTACGTCATTAGCAGGCCCCCAGTCCAGTCCCACGTTGGCCCATGATGCCAATTGAGCCGGAGGGCCCGAGCGGAAGTCGGGGGCAGCTGCCCGCTTTGTGCCTCTCGGAGCCGTGACGTAGAACCACCTTCGCTGCCATAGATCGGACACCTCCGAGAATAAGCCCTCTATCCATGGGGCATTGGCGCTTCTACTTATTGCAGCGCCTCCGCACTCTGCGTGTCGCCCCTCTATCGCCTTCGGCTTTACATTGAAGGTCTTGAGCCATAAGCCGAAGTGAGGGGTGATGTGGAGGAAGGCTTCGCACACGACGATAAATGATGAGATGTGAAGGATGGAGTATGGAGCTAGATCATGAAAATCTAGCCCATAATAGAACAATAGCCCTCTCACGAAGGGATCGAGGGTGAAGCCTAAGCCAAGGAGGAAGTGAGAAACAAATATGACGCTCTCATTGGGCTCGGGAGTGGGGATGACCTGCCCTGGAGCAGGAAGCTTGTGCTTGATGTCGCCGGTCAGATATCTGGCCTCCCAAAGCTTCGCAATGTCCTTCTCTGTGACAGAGGAGGCCATCCACCGGCTTGAAGGTTGGATCCGGACATGATTGAAGATCCAAAGTGCCTAAGCTTGAGCTTCGGGTGTTGGAACTCGAGATGCGGAAAGGTGCAAGCGTGGTAAGAGAGAGGGATAGGCCTTGGCCCTTCTATAAAGGGGGTGAATATCAAGCGTCCTTAGTGTAACCGTTTGGGACTTGCCTAAAAACACGGAGTCATACCAACAGGCGTAGAGGGGTTGCCCGCACCCGTATTGATGGGAATCCCGCAATAAGGGGGACATGATCTCTGCTTCGATGAGGTGTGCCAATAAAACCGCCTTGCAGTGCGTGGCAGGCTGAGAAAAACCGGTTCGTATTAAGCCAGGCCGTGGCGTGAGAGCACACCGTGAAAAGTTGTCAGCAGATTAGATTTGTAAAGTGTTATGATCTCTACGGTGGTGTGTGAAAATTATCTTACAAATCCGGACACGATCCTTAATCTACCTTGGAATATTCGGAGATGGAGCCCACCTTGTAATGATGAAGACGATCTGTGCGCCGGACTCATCGTCATTGAAGCCTGGTTCAGGGGCTACTGAGGGAGTCCTGGATAAGGGGGTATCCGGACAGCCGGACTATATACTTTGGCCGGACTGTTGGACTATGAAGATACAAGACTCAAGACTTCATCTCGTGTCCGGATGGGACTATCCTTTGCGTGGAAGACAAGCTTGGCGATCCGGATGTTAGATCTCCTTCTTTGAAAACGACTCTGTGTAACCCTAGCTTCCTTCGGTGTCTATATAAACCGGAGGGTTTTAGTCCACAGGAAGAGGACAATCAGAATCATAGGATAGCTCCTAGGGTTTAGCCTCTACGATCTCGTGGTAGATCAACTCTTGTAATACTCATATCATCAAGATCAATCAAGCAGGAAGTAGGGTATTACCTCCATCGAGCGGGCCCGAACCTGGGTAAAACATCATGTCCCCTGCCTCCTGTTACCATTAGCCTTAGACGCACAGTTCGGGACCCCCTACCTGAGATCCGCTAGTTTTGACTCTGACAGTGGCCACACTCTCTCTCTGTCTCTGCTCACTTCTGGCCACAGATCCAGCCAGATCCTCTCCGTCGGGGAAGGTGAGAAGGTGCAACATTCACGCGGTCCTCCTCAGGGACAGCTCTTACCCACTGCTAGCGCGTCCCGATCAGCTTGCCTTTCCGTTCTCTCCCAAGCACCGCTGGCGAGGGAGAGCCTCCGACCCCTTCTTCCTCGCTGCCGTAGTGTGGGCAGATCCGGCCTCCCGCCGCCCACCTAGCGACATCCCGGCAACCATCAGCTATAACTTACTTCGAAACCGGCCTTGCTCTACTTCCCGAGCTCCTAATGTCGCTGCATTTGTATCTTTTACTATTTCTCAAGGGCCCTCGTAGATAGGATCCATCGGTTGTTTGAAAATCACCTATTTTTTTACGTTTAAGAGGTAAAACTAGTTCATGCACTCGAATCTATTACTACTTGGTTCAAACAAGGAAGAAAGGGGGTGGGGTGGGGGAGGATTTGTTACCTGAATCTAGGACTTGGTCGAAAGAGGAAATAATGGGGGCGAAAAGTAGCAGAGACTGGCTATCCAACCGGTCTCTAGGTCTAATAGGGAAATAAAGGGAAACACAGTACAAACTCAATATAAACCCGATCTATTGGTTGAAAAAAGAAAGAAAGTGGGGACTAGGGGACAAGTCATAGAGTAAGTCCAACACTAGATTTGCTAGCCTCACACAGTATAAGGTGGCTATACCGAACAAAAATGGGACCAACCCAGATATCCTATTCTGATATTTGTTGCCCCGAGCCACTCTTATGTAATGCCACTGGTAAAATGTAGCAGTCACATTGTTAAAAGTAAGGACATGTTAAACCAATGTTGTTTTGAATGTAATGCCACCAGTAATATGACTCAATGGCACATTTTTACATGTCCTGCTAAATTTCTTATTAAGATAAATTGGTTCTTTTTGTTAGAAATGCAATTGTCATGGTCCGCCCACTCTCCCGTGCCCAAAGTAATGTCGTATTTAACGGTTGTCATAGTTAATCCTAATGCCCACGCTAATATCTAGCATTGCAACTGCTTTAGAAATTGCTACTGTCCTTGTAGGATTGCCATTCAGATAAGGAACATGCTTCTTTTCATTTGATGCATGTTTCATCACTTGGTAGTCACCCTCCTTTCCACCTTCTTTGTGCAAACAGAGATATACATTTCACGCTTGATCTTAGTTGAACTGCACAAATGATATCCAAATTATAGTTGAACATTCAGGAGCTTCACAACCAACCTTGATGTTGCTCAATTTTATTGCAACTAAAGAAGAAGAAACTCTGTGGGCTTCGTTTTCTGATGAAAATGGAACCGGGGCTGGAGCACTTTTCTTAAAAAAATGAAGAAGAAACTGCTAGCTCACGGGGCATTGCTTCATTTTAGGTGAACTGCACTAAAAGGTCCCATGAATTGAATCATCCATGTTAGTGACTGAAAGAGCCAGCTTCAGCATCCCAGTCTAAGCACCCCCGGCCTCCATCCTTCTGTCACACGGTACACCTTGTTTGTCACCTGCTCGACCCTAGTGTCACTGATAAAATGAAGTAATAATACAGTTCAAATAGAGCGAGTGTACTCTCTATCATTTCATTTCCAATGTAGATAGAGAAAGTGCTTCTCTTTGTTAATGTATGTTTCATCAACTAGTCCCATTGTTAATGTTTAAGCGTTTCTGCACTTGGGTGCTTAATTTTAGTTGAACTATACACAAATAGAGATTTGGATGTCTCAAGGCGCCTCCTTGTACTACCGCTGTACACTAATGTTCATCACCGGCAGAAGGTGTGTCTGGGAGACTTGGGACGATTTCCAGTATGAGGCGTACCATATGAGGCGTCGCAAGGCCCATCTCGCCCTCGCAGCAAGGCATACTATGATACTATCGCAATATTTTCTTCTATTTATTTCGTGTGTTTCATCAACTAGTGCCACTATAATGTTATCACGCTTTTTCATTATCTACGCGAACAGGGTTATTCAGCTGCATTTTGGTGGAACTGCACACATGTACGTATGGAACCGGCATATATGCAGAGTGGGAGGTGTGCCAAGTAAAAATTACCGACACCAACCATGCTGCATGCACGCATTGGCATCCACCACCACCAGTGGGATGTGTGGCACTCTTTGTGGACGGATCTTTCTCGGCAGCAAATCCTCTAACCAAATACTAGTAGCTTATATTGGCAGTTTTCTAGGGAGTACTCTTTTCTGAAAGAAGCACCAATCTATGTTTCTTTATTGGTACACTGTGTCACAACTTTGACCCAAAGGTCCAGAGCTATTTTAAGGTAATTAGCATAGTACTCGGAGACTGATTGTTAGCATGATTTTCATTAGCTGTCACACTGATTGTAAGCATGAGCAGGTGGAAGATTAGGTTAGTGTGAAGCTTTGCTTAAACCCTACCGCCATCGTTGAAACAAGGCGAGCGTCGACGGAACCGTGGAGAATGGCGGGGAAGCGACGTCGTTCCATCTGGCCTCCTCTTGCGGTGGGAGTACGAATACTCTTGTGGCTCCGGCTGGCTCTACACCCTCACGACCGACAAACCATACTCGATCGATTTGTTATCCTCTGGGTGCTCGACCTTCGACTTGTATGCCAACCACCTCTGCCTGACTGTCGCCTCGGGCGAATCTGTCTGCTCCATCGCCTAGAGGAGATACTTGATGAACTCGGAGGACTGCGGTGTGACTGCCACCGAGGAGTACATGTACATCGCCGCCCTCATCACCGCCCTCTCGCTCTTTCGCATACATTGACACATGGCCCGCATCATCCTCGAAATCTCCCACTCATTGTCAACCCAAGTAAGGATCTCCTTCAACCTGGCTAACTTTGCCTGGCCGCCACGGGCGATCTGCCTGATTCGCTACTGCATCCTCTCCATAGATGTCCTTCTGAGTGGTCCAGTGCTAGCTTTGTAAGATGGGAGGAGAGACGATGGTCTTGCAATAGAGAAGAGGGAGAGGCGATGTCGGTGTCAAAACCGGCGGATCTCGGGTAGGGGGTCTCGAACTGTGCATCTAGGCGGATGGTAACAGGAGACAAGGAACATGATGTTTTTACCCAGGTTCGGGCCCTCTTGATGGAGGTAAAACCCTTCTCCTGCTTGATTAATATTGATGATATGGGTAGTACAAGAGTAGATCTACCACGAGATCGGAGTGGCTAAACCCTAGAATCTAGCCAATAGTATGATTGTTGTTCGTCCTATGGACTAAAACTCTCCGGTTTATATAGACACCAGAGAGGGCTAGGGTTACACAGAGTCGGTTACAATGGGAGGAGATCTTCATATTGTATCGCCAAGCTTGCCTTCCACGCCCAGGAAAGTCCCATCCGGACATGGGACGGGGTCTTCAATCATGTATCTTCATAGTCCAGGAGTCCGGCCAAAGGTCATAGTCCGGCCATCCAGACACCCCCTAATCCAGGACTCCCTCAGTAGCCCCTGAACCAGGCTTCAATGACGACGAGTCCGGCGCGCAAGTTGTCTTCGGTATTGCAAGGCGGGTTCCTCCTCCGAATATTTCATAGAAGATGTTGAACACCAGGGTAGTGTCCGGCTCTACAAAATAAGTTCCACATTCCTTCGTAGAGAGAATAATATTTGCATCAATCGGATATGCTGACGTATTCCGTGGCGTGACATCATGCCACAGCCAGGCTCTTTATTCATTTTATTGTTCCACCTCACCGCGTTTAGCAAGGCGGTTTCCCTGGCACATCTTGTCAAAGCAGAGATCGTGTACCCTTATTCCGGGATTCTCATCAATACGGGTGTGGGTAACCCAACCACGCCATTAACCGTGACGCTTGGGGGATAAGCGAGTTTTATTAGGCCGGTGGGGAGCTCGTAGTTTTGGCCGCCCATATAAGGGGATAAGAATCCGCCCTTTCCATTCACGCCCTCTTCCTCCTCTGCTTATTCGTCCTGGCGCGCTCGAGCTCCAGCGCCCAAGCCCGCACTTCCCACCTCAACCTTCTCCAACCATGTCAGGAGCGGGAGGTAGATGGATGGCCTCCTCCGTCACGGAGGGACAAATCAAAAACCTGAGGAAGGCCGGATACTTGTCTAACGACATCGCGCATCGGCTCCCAGATGCCGGGCAACTCATCCCCACCCCCAGGCCCCATGAGAGGGTTGTTTTTCTTCCCCATTTCCTCCGCGGACTGGGTTTTCCTCTTCACTCGTTCGTCCGGGGGCTCATGTTCTACTACGGCCTGGACTTCCATGACCTATCCCCGAACTTCATCCTCAATATCTCGGTGTTTATCATCGTGTGCGAGGCCTTCTTCCGCATCCAGCCCCACTTTGGCCTATGGCTGAAGATCTTCAGCGTCAAGCCGAAGGTCGTGCAAGGCCGACAGGCGGAATGCGGAGGCGCCATGGTGGGCAAGATAGCCAATGTCACCTGGCTCGAGGGTGCCTTCGTGGAAACCATCAAAGGGTGGCAATCTGGGTGGTTTTATATTACCGAGTCGCGTGACCCTAAATGGGCAGTGGCCCCTGAATTTCGATCCGGCATCCCCACCCGGCTCACATCTTGGAAAGAGATGGGCCTGTCGTGGGGCAATCCGTAAGAGGTTACCGGACTCCAAACCTGCGTCCGAGACCTGGTGGCCAAGAAGGTCAAACTTGTCAACGTGGTCTAGGTCATGCTCTTCCACCGAATCCTCCCGTGTCAACGACGGGACTTCAATTTGTGGGAGTTCGACCCGTCCCGGCACCAGACTCTATCCCGGCTTTTCGAAATGAAGCACGAGGACGCCTGGAAGGTGCTTTTCAAAAGCTCCGAGGTCTCCCCTCCTGTCACCGAGGATCGTGGGTTCTGCGCCAAATGTCAAGCCTCCAAAGTAAGCTTACCTTTAGCCCCTTACGGGATATCCGCATTTCATAGTGTGACCTTATGTGGGATCTAAACTCCCGTTCCTTTGACAGGATTGGAAGAGGACATCCGGACAGTTTGACTGTCCGGCCCCTTTGCCCGAAGGCCCAGTAGACGCACACTTAGTGAAGCTACTGGTTCCGGCACCCCATGTGGTGCCGGAGAAGAAGGCCAAGGAGAAGGCCACGGGGACCCGAAAGAGTTCACGGCGCCCGGTGTCGTCGGATTTGCCCGACGGCTCCAACGCGCCCTCTGCCTCCGAAGATGAGGAGGAGGAAGAAGAAGATGCCTCTCCCCCTCCAACGGGGGGAGGAAAGAAGAGAAAGGCCGCCCCAACTGGGGAAGCCGGAGGGTCCAAGAAGGGGAAGCCCCTTCTGTCGGACTACGCCCCCGACGCCGAAGACGGCGAGGAGGACTGGCCCTCCAGGGTCAAGCCCCTGGCAAAATCGTAAGTGTCCGGCTACCCGAATGACTTATTGCACTCCTTTATTATTTGATAGCTTCTAACACCGAAGCTAATCATACAGTCCGCCCAGAGCTCAGCTTGGCGATTCGTCGAGCGGATCTCTGAATTCGTCGGATGTGAATAGTGCTTCACTTCCGACGGCCTCCTCCCCTCTTCCTACAGACAGCGTGGAGGTGGAGTCCCGTAGGGGACAAAACTAGGAGGAGGTGGTCCTGGAAGCGCCACAAGGCGACCTTCCGGACTCCCAACCCAAAGGGGGTAAAACCCCGGAGGGATCTAAGTCCGGCCCTGGGCCGGACAGCTCCGGAACCATCAGTGGTTCCAGAGCCCGACAGGTGGCGCCTTCACAAGAAGGGCAAGTCCGCGACGCCGGCGACTTCCGTCCACCCGGAGGCGCCGGACAATTTGCTGGAGGCGCTCAACGGCGCCTCTATCGACGAAGAACACTGCACTGTTATGAGTGCGGTGATTCAGAAGGTTCAGTCCACCAAGAGTGGGCTGACGGAAGCCTGCACAAGCCTGTTAACGGGCTTTGAGGTATGTGTTCAAAAACATATATAAAAAATGTTACCGCATAGACAGTAGCCCCTGATGCTTAGTTCGGTGTTCGGAAAGAAAAGCCGAACTGAGGATCTTAAAAGATATACGCAGGAGTCTAATAGAAATGTGTCAATATGGGAATCCAGGCTGCGCTACAGACCTCTGCTGCACTGACTGCGGAGGTCAATGCCTTGAAGGAAAGCCTCGAGCGGTCTGAGAACGAGCTCAGCCGTGCCAAGAAGCAGCTCGAGGATAAAGAGGGTATGTAGCACCTCCTGAAAATGTATATAGAAATACTTGGTTGCATAATAATAACAGGACCAACGTTAATGTTGCAGGAGCCGCGACCGAGGTGGCGACCCTGAAAGAGGCGGTTTCGTGGGCCGAAAAGAGTGCGGCCTTGGAGCGCACCGAGCGAGAGAAGCAGGAGGCGGGGGTGACGGAGGTGCGGCAAGAGCTCCAGGCTCTCGTGGAAAAACACGAGAGTTTGCAGCGTGACTCGAAGACTCGAGAGTCCGAGCTTGCCTTGGCTCTTGAGAGTGCCAAGACCGCTAAGGCCGAAGCCAGAAGACCCTTCAAGAGATCGAGGCGATGAAGAAGATAGCGGCGGGTAAGGCATTGTTTATGCAAAGCAAAAATATAAAAGTTAATTATCTGCTACTTACCCGAATCCGGAGCTCTCCAGGAGCGTTCGCCGATCTGCCCTGTAGTGTGTCTGATGCCGCCGCATACTACCGAGCCGAAGAGGGGAGCTCGACAGAAAAAGTGTTCTGGTCTCAGTATGCTGAGGCCGGACATCCGGTGCCCCTGAGCGACCAACTGAAGCAGCTGGTTGAGCTCCACAAGGTGGCCGAACAGGCCATGAAGGGCCTCATAGCTTGGTTGTGGCCTGGAGAAGCCATGCCTGGGAGCTACTTTGGTCTGGTGCGGCGGCTGGTGGACGCGTGTCCGTGGATTGAGGTTGTCAAGTGCTCCGCTTGTATTGAAGGTGCCCGTCGGGCCCTTGCCCGTGCTAAGGTGCACTGGGGCAAGCTAGACGTGGAGAAGCTGTTGACGGACGCTCCACCACCGGGCAAGGAGTATTGTACGCCCGAGATGTATTACAATGGCGTTATGAAGGGTTCCCGCCGCATAGCGGATGAGTGCTCCAAAGATGTAATTTTTGAGTGAACTCGCATTTGTTATCCTGTACGCTGAAGCTTTGTTCATATGCGTTAAGCAACGCTTGTTAATTTAAAATATTACCTTCTGTGTGGCCATTTATCAAATATGAGAGATGCAAGTTGTCGGCTTCGACCCCCATGCCATGAGTGCTGGGGTGTTCGGGATAAACCTGAGCGCTCTTGTTCCCATTCTTGGGTCCATATAGGGAGGCGTTCAGCACAGCGAACCAGGCCGTCAGACTTATAATGCTTTATCACTCTCACTTAGCCATAGAATTCTATAATTTTAAATTTTGGTGAAGCCCCTAGTATTCGGAAGACCGAGTTCGGGGCGCTATCCACGCCTAGGCCGGATAAGTCTGGTTCCCCGCTCGAAGCGGCATAAGTCTTTAAGGACTCGAAAAAACCTCGCGAACAGCGACCGGTCTCTCGCACTATCATGACAGTCAGTTTTAGCTTTCTCTACTGAGGTGTTAACCCAGCTCAACTGGGGCACAATCGCAGTAGTTCTCCCAGCGCTACCTTAGCCAACAATGCGGAACGTAAGCTACCAAAACATGGGAGCCGGGCAAACCCAACTATTGACCAAAGACATGATTCGGAGCCGATGCATATAGTGCTATAAGTTCGGGGTGCCGCACTTGTTAGAGTGTTCGGTATTCTCACACCGCGTTATGGGGTGTTGTAAGCCCCTGGTGTATTATCTGTGCCAAAGTGTACGGTTGCATAGTGTCATGACTGAACATGTTTGCATATAAAAATAGATAAGTACAAAAATACGTAAGAGCTATGTATTGTTTATTAAAAAAGGGCTACTGCGAGAGCAGAACGATACAAAAAGTGCGGTAAGCAAGAGATGGGAATATTTGACATATTCCCCTTCAGGGGCAAGCTGCAGGATTGTAAGAGAAACAGGTATTAAACTCGTTATAGAGACCACCTTGACTTTTGACGTAGCTTTCTTCCTCCCTGGCTATTGCATCGTTTGTTCGGCGATAGTATTGCCGGATAGGCCTTCCGAATAGTTGGGTCCTGAAAGTGTGTAAAAAAGGAAAATGGCAAAATAGGGAGCCCCCTAGTGCGGTTAAGCCGCATTCTGGGCGTGCCGTTGTTGTGCCCCTCCCCTTATGACCATGGTATCTCTAAGGCGTAATTATGTACGCGTGGTACGAGCATTGCCGTTTGGTGGGGGCTGGGGTCGGGGCCGCACTGCTATGCTTGCTCGGAACGTGCCAGCCGGATTTGTTGTAGGTTACTTCGGGCTCGCTTGACATTGTCCGGACGTTTGGCGCCTGGATTGAAGAACTGCCTTGAGAGGCTACTCTGTACTTCCGCCGCCAGGGCCGCCGTGTGCTCCTCCGTTCGGAGAGAGCGTTCTGTGTTTCCATTTACCATGATGACTCCGCGAGGTCCTGGCATCTTGAGCTTGAGATATGCGTAGTGCGGCACCGCATTGAATTTTGCAAATGCGGTTCGTCCGAGCAGGGCGTGATAGCCGCTGTAGAATGGGACTATGTCGAAGATTAAGTCCTCGCTCCGGAAGTTATCCGGTGATCCGAAGACCACCTTGAGTGTGACCGAGCCTGTACTGTTGGCTTCGACCCCTGGCATGACACCTTTGAAGGTTGTCTTTGTGGGTTTAATCCTTGAAGGATCGATGCCCATTTTTCGCACTGTGTCCTGGTAAAGCAGGTTCAGGCTACTGCCGCCGTCCATTAGGACTCTGGTAAGGTGAAATCCATCTATAATTGGGTCTACGACTAGTGCGGCGAATCCGCCGTGACGGATGCTGGTGGGATGGTCCCGTCGATCGAAAGTGATCGGGCAGGAGGACCATGGGTTGAACTTTGGGGCGACTGGCTCTAGCGCATAGACGTCCTTGAGAGCACGCTTCCGCTCCCTTTTGGGGATGTGGGTTGCGTATATCATATTCACCGTCTGAACTTGCGGGGGAAATCCATTCTGTCCTTTGTTGTTCGGGGTCGGGGCCCCTCCTCGCCATCGCTATGTAGCCCCTTGTCTCTGGTCTCGACACTTATCTTGCCTGCCTGCTTGAACACCCAACAATCCCTATTGGTGTGATTGGCTGGCTGTTCGGGGGTGCCGTGTATCTCGCACGAGCGATCAAGTATCCGGTCTAAGCTGGATGGGCCCTGAGGGTTTCGTTTGAATGGCTTCTTCCGCTGACCCGGTTTAGAGCCTCTGAATCCGGCATTGACTGCCGTATCTTCAGTATTGTCACCGTTAATGCGGCGCTTATGCTTGTTGCGGCGTGACCTGCCGTTGTTATCCTTGTTATCCGAATTGCCGGGGCTCTTGCTTATGTTATTGCTACAAGCCAGCCAGTTGTCTTCTCCCGCGCAGAAGTGGGTCATGAGTGTCGTGAGGGCTGCTATAAACTTCGGCTTTTCCTATCCTAGGTGCCGGGCAAGCCATTCGTCTCGGATGTTGTGCCTGAAGGCTGCGAGGGCCTCGGCGTCCGGACAATCGACTATTTGGTTTTTCTTTGTCAGGAACCGTGTCCAGAATTGTCTTGCCGATTCCTCTGGTTGCTGGATTATGTGGCTTAGGTTATCGGCGTCTGGTGGTCGCACATACGTGCCCTGGAAGTTGTCAAGGAATGCGGATTCCAGGTCCTCCCAACAACTGATTGACTCTGCTGGCAGGCTATTAAGCCAATGTCGAGCTGGTCCTTTAAGCTTGAGCGGGAGGTATTTGATGGTGTGTAGATCATCTCCATGGGCCATGTGGATGTGAAGGAGATAATCCTCGGTCCATACCGCAGGATCTGTTGTGCCATCGTATGATTCGATGTTTACGGGTTTGAAGCCCTCGGGGATTTGATGATCCATTACTTCGTCTGTGAAGCATAGTGGGTGTGCGGTGCCCCTGTACTGAGCTATATCGCGACGCAGCTCGGACGAGCTTGGTCTGTTGTATTCGGCCGGGCCATACTTATCATGTCCGGCGTGAAGGCTAGCGTCACGCGACGCGGTGCGCCCATGCGATCCGTAGATCGATCTTGTTTGCCCTGCCTTATTCTCCAAGATCTCGCAGGTCTGTTGCGTCTCCCCGTACTCTGGTATGTTTTGAGCGGTGTCGGGGTGCGGTTTAGGTCGAGGGCCTGAAGGCCTCTCTATCGCGGCCACGGGGTGGCCGATCGGGCGCATCATACGCTGGTGATGTAGGTTTAATTGCTTCCTCCTCAAGTTGGGGAAGCAGCCTGCGCTTCGGGTTGCTCTTGGATGTGCGTTCTAGTTTAAACTCTTCGGCCGCCAGGACTTCGGTCCATCTGTCGGCTAGCAAGTCTTGGTCAGCTCCAAGCTACTGCTGTTTCTTCTTGAGGATGCTTGCTGTGGCTACGAGTCTGCGTTTGAAACGCTCTTGCTCGACGGGATCCTCTCGCACGACGAATTCATCGTCGTCGAGGCTTGCCTCGTCTTCGGAGGGAGGCATGTAATTGTCGTCCTCATCCTCTTTGTCGGCCGCTCTCTCACCAGGGCTGGCTCCTTCGTTCTCCTGCCCCGAATCCTGCTGGAGGGGGTTGTCTTCGGCACTGTCCGGCGTATTGTTATCTCCGGTGCGGGAATCGCCGTTTTTCCTTTGGCGGGACTTGGAGCGGCGCCGCTGACGCCGGCGCTTGGGTTGCTTCTTGGAGGGGTCATCCTCCGTTTTCTCCTCGCCATCCCCCGCTTTAGGGGTGTCCACCATGTATATGTCATATGACGAGGTAGCTTTCCAGTTCCCTATAGGCACTGGTTCTTGTTCGTCTCCTTCATCGGCGTCCATGCCGTCGATGTCTTCGGAGTCAAAGTCGAGCATATCGGTTAAATCGTCGACAGTGGCTACAAAGTGGGTGGTGGGTGGGCTACAAATTTCTTCGTCGTCCGCGTCCCAACCGTGTTGGCCTTAGTCCGGCCAGGGCTCTCCTGACAAAGAGAGAGACTTTAACGAATTCAGGATGTTGCCGAAAGGTGAGTGCTGAAAGACATCCGCGGCGGTGAACTCCATGACCGGAGCCCAATTGGGCTTAACCGGGAGAGGTGCGGGATTTACGGAGTCCAGATCGGAGTCCGGCACCTCGGAGTCATGGGCCTTGCGAGGGACTAGGCTGGTATCCGGCTCTATCGCCGTAGAGATTGCAGTTTCCGGAGTGGCGTCTAACTGTCCGTCCCCGACTGGCGTAGTGGGCTCCAAGCTAATGGTCGGAGCGGACACCTGAGCGATGCTCTGGGCGTTGTCCGATGATAGAGTTAAATCGTGCCCATCATGACAGTGCGGCGCACTCGGTTGTGGCTCAAATCCGTCGAAGATCAAGTCCCCGCGGATGTCGGCCATGTAGTTCAAGGTTCCAAACCTGACTTGATGGCCAGGGGCGTAGCTCTCGATCTGCTCCAGATGGCCGAACGAGTCAGCCCGTAGTGCGAAGTCGCCGAATACGAAGATCTGTCCAGGGAGAAAAGTCTCATCCCGGACCACGTCACGGTTGACGAGCGAAGAAGCCATCGGGCCTAAAAGGCGACGACACAGAGAAACTCTTAATGAAAGCACCAATGTCGGTGTCAAAACCGGCGGATCTCGGGTAGGGGGTCCCGAACTATGCGTCTAGGCAGATGGTAACAGGAGACAAGGGACACGATGTTTTTACCCAGGTTCGGGCCCTCTTGTAATACTCATATCATCAAGATCAATCAAGCAGGAACTAGGGTATTACCTCCATCGAGAGGGCCCGAACCTAGGTAAAACATCGTTTCCCCTGCCTCCTGTTACCATTAGCCTTAGACGCACAGTTCGGGACACCCTACCTGAGATCCGCCGGTTTTGACTCCGACAGTGGCCACTCTCTCTCTCTGTCTCTGCTCACTGCTAGCCACAGATCCAGCCGGATCCTCTCCGTCGGGGAAGGTGAGAAGGTGCAACATTCACGCGGTCCTCCTCAGGGACAGCTCTTACCCACTGCTAGCGCGTCCCGATCAGCTTGCCTTTCCGTTCTCTCCCAAGCACCGCTGGCGAGGGAGGGCCTCCGACCCCTTCTTCCTCGCTGAGTAGTGTGGGCAGATCCGGCCACCCGCCGCCCACCTAGCGACATCCCGACAACCATCAGGTATAACTTCCTTCGAAACCGGCCTTGCTCTACTTCCCGAGCTCCTGATGTCGCTGCATTTGTATCTTTTACTATTTCTCAGGGGCCCTCGTAGATAGGATCGATCGGTTGTTTGAAAATCACCTATTTTTTTACGTTTAAGAGGTAAAACTAGTTCATGCACTTGAATCTATTACTACTTGGTTCAAACAAGGAAGAAAGGGGGTGGGGGTGGGGAGGATTTGTTACCTGAATCTAGGACTTGGTCGAAAGAGGAAATAATGGGGGCGAAAAGTAGCAGAGACTAGCTATCCAACGGGTCTCTAGGTCTAATAGGGAAATAAAGGGAAACGCAGTACAAACTCAATAGAAACCCGATCTATTGGTTGAAAAAAGAAAGAAAGTGTGACTGGGGAACAAGTCATAGAGTAAGTCCAGCACTAGATTTGCTAGCCTCACACAGTATAAGGTGGCTATACCGAACAAAAATGGGACCAACCCAGATATCTTGTTCTGATATTTCTTGCCCCGAGCCACTCTTATGTAATGCCACTGGTAAAATGTAGCAGTCACATTGTTAAAAGTAAGGACACGTTAAACCAATGTTGTTTTGAATGTAATGCCACCAGTAATATGAATCAATGGCACATTTTTACATGTCCTGCTAAATTTCTTATTAAGATAAGTTGGTTCTTTTTGTTAGAAATGCAATTGTCATGGTCCGCCTACTCTCCCGTGCCCAAAGTAATGTCGTATTTAACGGTTGTCATAGTTAATCCTAATGCCCACACTAATATCTAGCAATGCAACTGCTTTAGAAATTGCTGCTGTCCTTGTAGGATTGCCATTCAGATAAGGAACATGCTTCTTTTCATTTGATGCATGTTTCATCACTTGTTAGTCACCCTCCTTTCCACCTTCTTTGTGCAAACAGAGATATACATTTCACGCTTGATCTTAGTTGAACTGCACAAATGATATCCAAATTATAGTTGAACATTCCAGGAGCTTCACAACCAACCTTGATGTTGCTCAATTTTATTGCAACTAATGAAGAAGAAGCTCTGTGGGTTTCGTTTTCTAATGGAAATGGAACCGGGGCTGGAGCAGTTTTCTTAAAAAAATGAAGAAGAAGCTGCTAGCTCACGGGGCATTGCTTCATTTTAGGTGAACTGCACTAAAATGTCCCATGAATTGAATCATCCATGTTGGTGACTGGAAGAGCCAGCTTCAGCATCCCAGTCTAAGCACCCCCGGCCTCCATCCTTGCGACGCACGGTACACCTTGTTTGTCACCTGCTCGACCCTAGTGTCACTGATTAGATGAAGTAATAATACAGTTCAAATAGAGCAAGTGTACTCTCTATCATTTCATTTCCAATGTAGATAAAGAAAGTGCTTCTCTTTGTTAATGTATGTTTCATCAACTAGTCCCATTGTTAATGTTTAAGCGTTTCTGCACTTGGGTGCTTAATTTTAGTTGAACTGTACACAAATAGAGATTTGGATGTCTCAAGGCACCTCCTTGTACTACCGCTGTACACTAATGTTCATCACTGGCAGAAGGTGTGTCTGGGAGACTTGGGACGATTTCCAGTATGAGGCGTACCGTATGAGGTGTCACAAGGCCCATCTCGCCCTCGCAGCATGGCATACTATGATACTATCGCAATATTTTCTTCTATTTATTTCGTGTGTTTCATCAACTAGTGCCACTATAATGTAATCATGCTTTTTCATTATCTGCGCGAATAGGGTTATTCAGCTGCATTTTGGTGGAACTGCACACATGTACATATGGAACCGGCATATATGCAGAGTGGGAGGTGTGCCAAGTAAAAATTACTGACACCAACCATGCTGCATGCACGCATTGGCATCCACCACCACGAGTGGGATGTGTGGCGCTCTCTGTGGACGGATCTTTCTCGGCAGCAAATCCTCTAACCAAATACTAGTAGCTTATATTGGCAGTTTTCTAGGGAGTACTCTTTTCTGAAAGAAGCACCAATCTATGTTTCTTTATTGGTACACTGTGTCACAACTTTGACCCAAAGGTCCAGAGCTATTTTAAGGTAATTAGCGTAGTACTCGGAGACTGATTGTTAGCATGATTTTCATTAGCTGTCACAATGATTGTAAGCATGAGCAGGTGGAAGATTAGGTTAGTGTGAAGCTTTGATTAAACCCTACCGCTGTCGTTGAAACGAGGCGAGCGTCGAAGGAACCATGGAGAATGGCGGGGAAGCGACGTCGTGCCATCCAGCCTCCTCTTGCGGTGGGAGAACGAATACTCTTGAGGCTCCGGCTGGCTCTACACCCTCACGACCGGCAAACCATACTCGATCGATTCGTTATCCTCTGGGTGCTCGACCTTCGACCTGTACGCCCACCACCTCTGCCTGACTGTCGCCTCGGGCGAATCTGTCTGCTCCATCGCCTAGAGGAGATACTTGATGAACTCGGAGGACTGCGGTGTGACTGCCGCCGAGGAGTACATGTACATCGCCGCCCTCATCACCGCCGTCTCGCTCTTTCGCATACATTGACACATGGCCCGCATCATCCTCGAAATCTCCCACTCATTGTCAAACCAAGTAAGGATCTCCTTCAACCTGGCTAACTTTGCCTGGTCGCCACGGGCGATCTGCTTGATTCGCTGCTGCATCCTCTCCATAGATGTCCTTCTGAGTGGTCCAGTGCTAGCTTTGTAAGATGGGAGGAGAGACGATGGTCTTGCAATAGAGAAGAGAGAGAGGCGATGTCGGTGTCAAAACCGGCGGATCTCGGGTAGGGGGTCTCGAACTGTGCGTCAAGGCGGATGGTAACAGGAGACAAGGGACACGATGTTTTTACCCAGGTTCAGGCCCTCTCGATGGAGGTAAAACCCTACTCCTGCTTGATTAATATTGATGATATGGGTAGTACAAGAGTAGATCTACCACGAGATCGGAGTGGCTAAACCCTAGAATCTAGCCAATAGTATGATTGTTGTTCGTCCTACGGACTAAAACTCTCCGGTTTATATAGACACCGGAGAGGGCTAGGGTTACACAGAGTCGGTTACAATGGGAGGAGATCTTCATATCGTATCGCCAAGCTTGCCTTCCACGCCAAGGAAAGTCCCATCCGGACATGGGACGGAGTCTTCAATCATGTATCTTCATAGTCCAGGAGTCCGGCCAAAGGTCATAGTCCGGCCATCCGGACACCCCCTAATCCAGGACTCCCTCAGTAGCCCCTGAACCAGGCTTCAATGACGACGAGTCCGGCGCGCAAGTTGTCTTCGGTATTGCAAGGCGGGTTCCTCCTCCGAATATTTCATAGAAGATGTTGAACACCAGGGTAGTGTCCGGCTCTGCAAAATAAGTTCCACATTCCTTCGTAGAGAGAATAATATTTGCATCAATCGGATCTGCTGACGTATTCCGTGGCGTGACATCATGCCACATCCAGGCTCTTTATTCATTTTATTGTTCCACCTCAGCGCGTTTAGCGAGGCGGTTTCCCTGGCACATCTTGTCAAAGCAGAGATCGTGACCCCTTATTCCGGGATTCTCATCAATACGGGTGTGGGTAACCCAACCGCGCCATTAACCGCGGCGCTTGGGGGATAAGCAAGTTTTATTAGGCCGGTGGGGAGCTCGTAGTTTTGGCCGCCCATATAAGGGGATAAGAATCTGCCCTTTCCATTCACGCCCTCTTCCTCCTCTGCTTATACGTCCCTGCGCGCTCGAGCTCCAGCGCCCAAGCCCGCACTTCCTACCTCAACCTTCTCCAACCATGTCAGGAGCGGGAGGTAGCTGGATGGCCTCCTCCATCACGGAGGGACAAATCAAAAATCTGAGGAAGGCCAGATACTTGTCTAACGACATCGCGCACCGGCTCCCAGATGCCGGGCAACTCATCGCCACCCCCAGGCCCCATGAGAGGGTTGTTTTTCTTCCCCATTTCCTCCACGGAATAGGTTTTCCTCTTCACCCGTTCGTCCGGGGGCTCATGTTCTACTACGGCCTGGACTTCCACGACCTAGCCCCGAACTTCATCCTCAATATCTCGGTGTTTATCGTCGTGCGCAAGGCCTTCTTCCGCATCCAGCCCCACTTAGGCCTATGGCTGAAGATCTTCAGCGTCAAGCCAAAGGTCGTGCAAGGCCGACGCGGAATGCGGAGGCACCATGGTGGGCAAGATAACCAACGTCACCTGGCTCGAGGGTGCCATCGTGGAAACCATCAAAGGGTGGCAATCTGGGTGGTATTATATTACCGAGCCGCGTGACCCTAAATGGGCAGCGGCCCCTGAATTTCGATCTGGCATCCCCACCCGGCTCACATCTTGGAAAGAGACGGGCCTGTCGTGGGGCAATCCGGAAGAGGTTACCGGACTCCAAACCTGCGTCCGAGACCTGGTGGCCAAGAAGGTCAAACTTGTTAACGTGGTCCAGGTCATGCTCTTCCGCCGAATCCTCCTGTGTCAATGACGGGCCTTCAATTTGTGGGAGTTCGACCCGTCCCGGCACCAGACTCTATCCCAGCTCTTCGAAACGAAGCACAAGGACGCCTGGAAGGTGCTTTTCAAAAGCTCCGAGGTCTCCCCTCCCGTCACCGAGTATCGCGGGTTCTGCGCCAAACGTCAAGCCTCCGAAGTAAGCTTACCTTTAGCCCCTTACGGGATATCCGCATTTCATAGTGTGACCTTATGTGGGATCTAAACTCTCGTTCCTTTGACAGGATTGGAAGAGGACATCCGGACAGTTTGACTGTCCGGCCCCTTTGCCCGAAGGCCCAGTAGACGCACACTTAGCGAAGCTACTAGTTCCGGCACCCCATGTGGTGCCGGAGAAGAAGGCCAAGGAGAAGGCTATGGGGACCCGAAAGAGTTCCCGGCGCTCGATGTCGTCGGATTTGCCCGATGGCTCCAACGCGCCCTCCGCCTCTGAAGATGAGGAGGAGGAAGAAGAAGATGCCTCTCCCCCTCCAACAGGGGGAGGAAAGAAGAGAAAGGCCGCCCCAACTGGGGAAGCCGGAGGGTCCAAGAAGGGGAAGCCCCTTCTGCCAGACTACGCCCCCGACGCCGAAGACGGCGAGGAGGACTGGCCCTCCAGGGTCAAGCCCCTGGCAAAATCGTAAGTGTCTGGCTACCCAAATGACTTATTGCACTCCTTTATTATTTGATAGCTTCTAACACCTAAGCTAATCATACAGTCCGCGCAGAGCTCAGCTTGGCGATTCGTCGAGCGGATCTCTAAATTCGTCGGATGTGAATAGCGCTTCACTTCCGACGGCCTCCTCCCCTCTTCCTACAGACGGCGTGGAGGTGGAGTCCCGTAGGGGTCAAAACCAGGAGGAGGTGGTCCTAGAAGCGCCACAAGGCGACCTTCCGGACTCCCAACCCAAAGGGGGTAAAACCCTGGAGGGATCTAAGTCCGGCCCTGGGCCAGACACTGCTCCGGAACCATCAGTGGTTCCAGAGCCCGACAGGTGGCGCCTTCACAAGAAGGGAAAGTCCGCGACGCCGGCGACTTCCGTCCACCCGGAGGCGCCGGACAATTTGCTGGAGGCGCTCAACGGCACCTCTATCGACAAAGAACACCGCACTGTTATGAGTGCGGTGATTCGGAATGTTCAGTCCGCCAAGAGCGGGCTGACGGAAGCCTGCACAAGCCTGTTAATGGGCTTTGAGGTATGTGTTCAAAAACATATATAAAAAATGTTACCGCATAGACAGTAGCCCCTGATGCTTAGTTCGGTGTTCGGAAAGAAAAGCCGAACTGAGGATCTTAAAAGATATACGCAGGAGTCTAATAGAAATGTGTCAATATGGGAATGCAGGCTGCGCTACAGACCTCTGCTGCACTGACTGCGGAGGTCAATGCCTTGAAGGAAAGCCTCGAGCGGTCCGAGAACGAGCTCGGCCGTGCCAAGAAGCAGCTCGAGGATAAAGAGGGTATGTAGCACCTCCTGAAAATGTCTATAGAAATACTTGGTTGCATAATAATAACAGGACCAACGTTAATGTTGCAGGAGCCGCGACCGAGGTGGCGACCCTGAAAGAGGCGGTTTCGAGGGCCGAAAAGAGTGCGGCCTTGGAGCGCACCGAGCGAGAGAAGCAGGAGGCGGGGGTGACGGAGGTGCGGCAAGAGCTCCAGGCTCTCGTGGAAAAACACGAGAGTTTGGAGCGTGACTCGAAGACTCGAGAGTCCGAGCTTGCCTTGGCTCTTGAGAGTGACAAGACCGCTAAGGCCGAAGCCTAGAAGACCCTTCAAGAGATCGAGGCGATGAAGAAGATAGCGGAGGGTAAGGCATTCTTTATGCAAAGCAAAAATATAAAAGTTAATTATCTGCTACTTACCCGAATCCGGAGCTCTCCAGGAGCGTTCGCCGATCTGCCCCGTAGTGTGTCTGATGCTGCCACATACTACTGAGCCGAAGAGGGGAGCTCGACGGAAAAAGTGTTCTGGTCTCAGTATGCTGAGGCCGGACATCCGGTGCCCCTGAGCGACCAACTGAAGCAGCTGGTTGAGCTCCACAAGGTGGCCGAACAGGCCATGAAGGGCCTCATAGCTTGGCTGTGGCCTGGAGAAGCCATGCCTGGGAGCTACTTTGGTCTGGTGCGGCAGCTGGTGGACGCGTGTCCGTGGATTGAGGTCGTCAAGTGCTCCGCTTGTATTGAAGGTGCCCGTCGGGCCCTTGCCCGTGCTAAGGTGCACTGGGGAAAGCTAGACGCGGAGAAGCTGTTGACGGACGCGCCACCGCCGGGCAAGGAGTATCGTATGCCCGAGATGTATTACAATGGCGTTCTAAAGGGTTCCCGCCGCATAGCGGATGAGTGCTTCAAAGATGTAATTTTTGAGTGAACTCGCATTTGTTATCCTGTACGCTGAAGCTTTGTTCATATGCGATAAGCAACGCTTGTTAATTTAAAATATTACCTTCTGTGTGGCCGTTTATCAAATCTGAGAGATGCAAGTTGTCGGCTTCGACCCCCATGCCACGAGTGTTGGGGTGTTTGGGATAAACCGGAGCGCTCTTGTTCCCATTCTTGGGTCCATCTAGGGAGGCGTTCAGCACAGCGAACCAGGCCATCGGACTTATAATGCTTTATCACTCTCACTTAGCCATAGAATTCTATAATTTTAAATTTTGGCGAAGCCCCTAGTATTCGGAAGACCGAGTTCGGGGCGCTATCCACGCCTAGGCCGGATAAGTCCGGTTCCTCGCTTGAAGCGGCATAAGTCTTTAAGGTCTCAAAAAAACCTCGCGAATAGCGACCGGTCTCTCGCACTATCATGACAGTCAGTTTTAGCTTTCTCTACTGAGGTGTTAACCCAGCTCAACTGGGGCACAATCGCAGTAGTTCTCCTAGCACTACCTTAGCCAACAATGCGGAACGTAAGGTACCAAAACATGGGAGCCGGGCAAACCCAACTATTGACCAAAGACATGATTCGGAGCCGATGCATATAGTGCTATAAGTTCGGGGTGCCGCACTTGTTAGAGTGTTTGGTCTTCTCACACCGCGTTATGGGGTGTTGTAAGCCCCTGGTGTATTATCCGTGCCAAAGTGTACGGTTGCATAGTGTCATGACTGAACATGTTTGCATATAAAAATAGATAAGTACAATAATAGGTAAGAGCTATGTATTGTTTATTAAAAAAGGGCTGCTGCGAGAGCAGAATGATACAAAAAGTGCGGTAAGCAAGAGATGGGAATATTTGACATATTCCCCTTCAGGGGCAAGCTGCAGGATTGTAAGAGAAACATGTATTAAACTCGTTATAGAGACCACCTTGACTTTTGACGTAGCTTGCTTCCTCCCTAGCTATTGCATCGTTCGTTCGACGATAGTATTGCCGGACAGGACTTCCAAATAGTTGGGTCCTGAAAGTGTGTAAAAAAGGAAAACGACGAAATAGGAAGCCCCCTAGTGCGGTTAAGCCGCATTCTGGGTGTGCCGTTGTTGTGCCCCTCCCCTTCTGCCAATGGTATCTCTAAGGCGTAATTATGTACGCGTGGTACCAGCATTGCCGTTTGGCGGGGGCTGGGGTCGGGGCTGCACTGCTATGCTTTCTCGGAACGTGCCAGCCGGATTTGTTGTAGGTTACTTCGGGCTCGCTTGACGTTGTCCGGACGTTTGGCGCCTGGATTGAAGAACTGCCTTGAGAGGCTACTCTGTACTTCCGCCGCCAGGGTCGCCGTGTGCTCCTCCGTTCGGAGAGAGCGTTCTGTGTTTCCATTTACCGTGATGACTCCGCGAGGTCCTGGCATCTTGAGCTTGAGATATGCGTAGTGCGGTACCGCATTGAATTTTGCAAATGCGGTTCGTCCGAGCAGGGCGTGATAGCCGCTGTGGAATGGGACTATGTCAAAGATTAAGTCCTCGCTCCGGAAGTTATCTGGTGATCCGAAGACCACCTCGAGTGTGACCGAGCCTGTACAGCTGGCTTCGACCCCTGGTATGACACCTTTGAAGGTTGTCTTTGTGGGTTTAATCCTTGAAGGATCAATGCCCATTTTTCGCACTGTGTCCTGGTAAAGCAGGTTCAGGCTACTGCCGCCATCCATTAGGACTCTGGTAAGGTGAAATCCGTCTATAATTGGGTCTAGGACCAGTGGGACGAATCTGCCGTGACGGATGCTGGTGGGATGGTCCCGTCGATCGAAAGTGATCGGGCAGGAGGACCATGGGTTGAACTTTGGGGTGACTGGCTCCAGCGCATAGACGTCCTTGAGAGCACGCTTCCGCTCCCTTTTGGGGATGTGGGTTGCGTATATCATATTCACCGTCCGAACTTGCGGGGGAAATCCATTCTGTCCTTTGTTGTTTGGCTGTCGGGCCCCCTCCTCGTCATCGCTATGTAGCCCCTTGTCTCTGGTCTCGGCACTTATCTTGCCTGCCTGCTTTAACACCCAACAATCCCTGTTGGTGTGATTGGCTGGCTGTTCGGGGGTGCCGTGTATCTGGCACGAGCGATCAACTATCCGGTCTAAGCTGGATGGGCCCTGAGGGTTTCGTTTGAATGGCTTCTTCCGCTGACCCGGTTTAGAGCCTCTGAATCCGGCATTGACTGTCGTATCTTCAGTATTGTCACCGTTAATGCGGTGCTTATGCTTGTTGCGGCGTGACCTGCCATTGTTATCCTTGTTATACGAATTGCCGGGGCTCTTGCTTATGTTATTGCTACGAGCCAGCCAGCTGTCTTCTCCCGCGCAGAAGCGGGTCATGAGTGTCGTGAGGGCTGCTATAGACTTCGGCTTTTCCTGTCTTAGGTGCCGGGCAAGCCATTCGTCTCGGATGTTGTGCCTGAAGGCTGCGAGGGCCTCGGCATCCGGACAATCAACTATTTGATTTTTCTTTGTCAGGAACCGTGTCCAGAATTGTCTGGCCGATTCCTCTGGTTGCTGGATTATGTGGCTTAGGTCATCGGCGTCTGGTGGTCGCACATACGTGCCCTGGAAGTTGTCAAGGAATGCGGATTCCAGGTCCTCCCAACAACTGATTGACTCTGCTGGCAGGCTATTAAGCCAATGTCGAGCTGGTCCTTTAAGCTTGAGCGGGAGGTATTTGATGGTGTGTAGATCATCGCCACGGGCCATGTGGATGTGAAGGAGATAATCCTCGATCCATACCGCAGGATCTGTTGTGCCATCGTATGATTAGATGTTTATGGGTTTGAAGCCCTCGGGGATTTGATGATCCATTACTTCATCTATGAAGCATAGTGGGTGTGCGGCGCCCCTGTACTGAGCTATATCGCGACGCAGCTCGGACGAGCTTGGTCTATTGTATTCGGCCGGGCCATACTTATTATGTCCGGCGTGATGGCTAGCGTCACGCGATGCGGGGCGCCCATGCGATCCGTTGATCGATCTTGTTTGCCTTGCCTTATTCTCCAATATGTCTCGCAGGTCTGTTGCGTCTCCCCGTACTCTGGTATGTTTTGAGCGGTTTTGGGGTGCGGTTTGGGTCGAGGGCCTGAAGGCCTCTCTATTGCGGCCATGGGGTGGCCGATCGGGCGAATCGTACGCTGGTGATGTAGGTTTAATTGCTTCCTCCTCAAGTTGGGGAAGCAGCCTGCGCTTCGGGTAGCTCTTGGATGGGCGTTCTAGTTTATACTCTTCGGCCGCCAGGACTTTGGTCCATCTGTCGGCTAGCAAGTCTTGGTCAGCTCTAAGCTGCTGTTGTTTCTTCTTGAGGCTGCTTGCTGTGGCTACGAGTCTGCGTTTGAAACGCTCTTGCTCGACGGGATCCTCTGGCACGACGAATTCATCGTCGTTGAGGCTTGCCTCGTCTTTAGAGGGAGGCATGTAATTGTCGTCCTCATCCTCTTTGTCGGCCGCTCTCTCACGAGGGCTGGCTCTTTCGTTCTCGTGCACTGAATCCTGCTAGAGGGGGTTGTCTTCCGCACTGTCCGGTGTATTGTTATCTCCGGTGCCGGAATTGCCGTTTTTGCTTTGGCGGGACTTGGAGCGGCGCCGCTGACGTTGGCGCTTGGGTTGCTTCTTGGAGGGGTCATCCTCCGTTTTCTCCTCGCCATAACCCGCTTTAGGGGTGTCCACCATGTATATGTCATATGACGAGGTGGCTTTCCAGTTCCCTATAGGCACTGGTTCTTGTTCGTCTCCTTCACCGGCGTCCATGCCGTCGATGTCTTGGGAGTCAAAGTCGAGCATGTCGGTTAAATTGTTGACAGTGGCTACAAAGTGGGTGGTGGGTGGGCTACAAATTTCTTCGTCGTCCACGTCCCAACCGTGTTGGCCGTAGTCAGGCCAGGGCTCTCCTGACAAAGAGAGAGACTTTAACGAATTCAGGATGTTGCCGAAAGGTGAGTGCTGAAAGACATCCGCGGCGGTGAACTCCATGACCGGAGCCCAATCGGGCTTAACCGGGAGAGGTGCGGGATTTACGGAGTCCGGATCGGAGTCCGGCACCTCGGAGTCACGGGCCTTGCGAGGGACTAGGCTGGTATCCGGCTCTATCGCCGTAGAGATTGCAGTTTCCGGGGTGGCGTCTAACCGTCCGTCCCCGACTGGCGTAGTGGGCTCCGAGCTAATGGTCGGAGCGGACACCTGAGCGACGCTTTGGGCGTTGTCCGATGACAGAGCTAAATCGTGCCCATCATGACAGTGCGGCGCGCCCGGTTATGGCTCAAATCCGTCAAAGATCAAGTCCCCGTGGATGTCAACCGTGTAGTACAAGCTTCCAAACCTGACCTGATGGCCAGGGGCGTAGCTCTCGATATGCTCCAGATGGCCGAACGAGTGAGCCTGAAGTGTGAAGCCGCCGAATACGAAGATCTGTCCGGGGAGAAAAGTCTCATCCCGGACCGCGTCACGGTTGACGAGCGAAGAAGCCATCGGGCCTAAAAGGCGACGACACAGAGGAACTCTCAATGAAAGCACTAATGTCGGTGTCAAAACCGGCGGATCTCGGGTAGGGGGTCCCGAACTGTGCGTCTAGGCGGATGGTAACAGGAGACAAGGGACACGATGTTTTTACCCAGGTTCGGGCCCTCTTGTAATATTCATATCATCAAGATCAATCAAGCAGGAAGTAGGGTATTACCTCCATTGAGAGGGCTCGAACCTGGGTAAAACATCATGACCCCTGCCTCCTGTTACCATTAGCCTTAGACGCATAGTTCGGGACCCCCTACCTGAGATCCGCCGGTTTTGACTCTGACAGTGGCCACACTCTCTCTCTGTCTCTGCTCACTGCTGGCCACAGATCCAGCCGGATACTCTCCGTCGGGGAAGGTGAGAACGTGCAACGTTCACACAGTCCTCCTCAGGGACAGCTCTTACCCACTGCTAGCGCGTCCCGATCAGCTTGCCTTTCCGTTCTCTCCCAAGCACCGCTGGCGAGGGAGTGCCTCCGACCCTTTCTTCCTCGTTGCCGTAGTGTGGGCAGATCCGGCCTCCCGCCTCCCACCTAGCGACATCCCGGCAACCATCAGGTATAACTTCCTTCGAAACCAGCCTTGCTCTACTTCCCGAGCTCCTGATGTCGCTACATTTGTATCTTTTACTATTTCTCAGGGGCCCTCATAGATAGGATCGATCGGTTGTTTGAAAATCACCTATGTTTTACGTTTAAGAGGTAAAACTAGTTCATGCACTCGAATCTATTACTACTTGGTTCAAACAAGGAAGAAAGGGGGTGGGGGTGGGGAGGATTTGTTACCTGAATCTAGGACTTGGTCCAAAGAGGAAATAATGGGGGTGGAAAGTAGCAGAGACTGGCTATCCAACCGGTCTCTAGGTCTAATAGGGAAATAAAGGGAAACGCAGTACAAACTCAATAGAAACCCGATCTATTGGTTGAAAAAAGAAAGAAAGTGCGACTGGGGAACAAGTCATAGAGTAAGTCCAGCACTAGATTTGCTAGCCTCACACAGTATAAGGTGGCTATACCGAACAAAAATGGGACCAACCCAGATATCCTGTTCTGATATTTGTTGCCCCGAGCCACTCTTATGTAATGCCACTGGTAAAATATAGCAGTCACATTGTTAAAAGTAAGGACACCTTAAACCAATGTTGTTTTGAATGTAATGCCACCAGTAATATGAATCAATGGCACATTTTTACATGTCCTGCTAAATTTCTTATTAAGATAAGTTGGTTCTTTTTGTTAGAAATGCAATTGTCATGGTCCGCCTACTCTCCCGTGCCCAAAGTAATGTCGTATTTAACGGTTGTCATAGTTAATCCTAATGCCCACACTAATATCTAGCAATGCAACTGCTTTAGAAATTGCTGCTGTCCTTGTAGGATTGCCATTCAGATAAGGAACATGCTTCTTTTCATTTGATGCATGTTTCATCACTTGTTAGTCACCCTCCTTTCCACCTTCTTTGTGCAAACAGAGATATACATTTCACGCTTGATCTTAGTTGAACTGCACAAATGATATCCAAATTATAGTTGAACATTCCAGGAGCTTCACAACCAACCTTGATGTTGCTCAATTTTATTGCAAGTAATGAAGAAGAAACTCTATGGGTTTCGTTTTCTGATGGAAATGGAACCGGGGCTGCAGCACTTTTCTTAAAAAAAGAAGAAGAAGCTGCTAGCTCACGGGGCATTGCTTCATTTTAGGTGAACTGCACTAAAAGGTCCCATGAATTGAATCATCCATGTTGGTGACAGAAAGAGCCAGCTTCAGCATCCCAGTCTAAGCACCCCCGGCCTCCATCCTTGCGACGCATGGTACACCTTGTTTGCGACCTGCTCGACCCTAGTGTCACTGATAAAATGAAGTAATAATACAGTTCAAATAGAGCGAGTGTACTCTCTATCATTTCATTTCCAATGTAGATAAAGAAAGTGGTTCTCTTTGTTAATGTATGTTTCATCAACTAGTCCCATTGTTAATGTTTAAGCGTTTCTGCACTTGGGTGCTTAATTTTAGTTGAACTGTACACAAATAGAGATTTGGATGTCTCAAGGCGCCTCCTTGTACTACCGCTGTACACTAATGTTCATCACTGGTAGAAGGTGTATCTGGGAGACTTGGGACGATTTCCAGTAAGAGGCGTACCGTATGAGGCGTCGCAAGGCCCATCTCGCCCTTGCAGCATGGCATACTATGATACTATCACAATATTTTCTTCTATTTATTTCGCGTGTTTCATCAACTAGTGCCACTATAATGTAATCACGCTTTTTCATTATCTGCGCGAACAGGGTTATTCAGCTGCATTTTGGTGGAACTACACACATGTATGTATGGAACCGGCATATATGCAGAGTGGGAGGTGTGCCAAGTAAAAATTACCGACACCAACCATGCTGCATGCACGCATTGGCATCCACCACCACCAGTGGGATGTGTGGCACTCTCTGTGGACAGATCTTTCTCGGCAGCAAATCCTCTAACCAAATACTAGTAGCTTATATTGGTAGTTTTCTAGGGAGTACTCTTTTCTGAAAGAAGCACCAATCTATGTTTCTTTATTGGTACACTGTGTCACAACTTTGACCCAAAGGTCCAGAGCTATTTTAAGGTAATTAGCGTAGTACTCGGAGACTGATTATTAGCATGATTTTCATTAGCTGTCACACTGATTGTAAGCATGAGCAGGTAGAAGATTAGGTTAGTGTGAAGCTTTGCTTAAACCCTACCGCGGTCGTTGAAATGAGGCGAGCGTTGACGGAACCATGGAGAACGGCGGGGAAGCGACGTCGTGCCATCCGGCCTCCTCTTGCAGTGGGAGAACGAATACTCTTGTGGCTCCGGCTGGCTCTACACCCTCACGACCGGCAAACCATACTCAATTGATTCGTTATCCTCTGGGTGCTCGACCTTCGACCTGTACGCCCACCACCTCTGCCTGACTGTCGCCTCGGGCGAATCTGTCTGCTCCATCGCCTAGAGGAGATACTTGATGAACTCGGAGGACTGCGGTGTGACTGCCGCCGAGGAGTACATGTACATCGTCGCCCTCATCACCGCCGTCTCGCTCTTTCGCATACATTGACACATGGCCCGCATCATCCTCGAAAGCTCCCACTCATTGTCAAACCAAGTAAGGATCTCCTTCAACCTGGCTAACTTTGCCTGGTCGCCACGGGCGATCTGCCTGATTCGCTGCTGCATCCTCTCTATAGATGTCCTTCTGAGTGGTCCAGTGCTAGCTTTGTAAGATGGGAGGAGAGACGGTGGTCTTGTAATAGAGAAGAGGGAGAGGCGATGTCGGTGTCAAAACCGGCGGATCTCGGGTAGGGGGTCCCGAACTGTGCGTCTAGGCGGATGGTAACAGGAGACAAGGGACACGATGTTTTTACCCAGGTTCGGGCCCTCTCGTTGGAGGTAAAACCCTACTCCTGCTTGGTTAATATTGATGATATGGGTAGTACAAGAGTAGATCTACCACGAGATCGGAGTGGCTAAACCCTAGAATCTAGCCTATGGTATGATTGTTGTTCGTCCTACGGACCAAAACTCTCCGGTTTATATAGACACTGGAGAGGGCTAGGGTTACACACAGTCGGTTACAATGAGAGGAGATCTTCATATCGTATCGCCAAGCTTGCCTTCCACACCAAGGAAAGTCTCATCCGGACACGGGACGGAGTCTTCAATCATGTATCTTCATAGTCCAGGAGTCCGGCAAAAGGTCATAGTCCGGCCATCCGGACACCCCCTAATCCAGGACTCCCTCAGGCGAGATGGTGGTTTTGGAATGGAGATGATGGAGAGGAGAGGAGGTGGGTTTGCAATGCAGAGATCAGAAGAGGGAGAGGCGAGACGGTGGTTTTGGAATGGAGATGATGGAGAGGAGAGGAGGTGGTTTTGCAATGGAGAAGAGGGAGAGGAGCGTGCGGCAGCGATTTAGGATTGGACGAGAGGGTCGGCGCGCTGTGACTGTATCAAAATCAAAATCAATTTACCCTTCAATTAAGAAAGCGACCCCACATTAACTAGTCTCCCTTTTATTCCGGGTCATAATTGACCATGATTTTCGCACATAAAATACATGTTATACGTTGCAAAAATAATATAATTTGAAAGTACATTCAGATACGAACCAAATGATACAATTTTTGGTGACATGCATTCACATTTTTCTTGTCAAATACATTACGTGGTCAAACTTTGACCCAAAATATGCAAAACAACAAAAAAGTACTTCCAAGACAACCGCCGCTCTTCCGCTCTTCTCCTCTTAAACCACTGCCGCTCCTCTCCTGTGCCAATCTAAATTTAGCGCCGCTCGTCTCCTCTTACATTTCAAAACCACCGCCCCTCCTCTCCTGTTCTAGTCCAAAACCAGCGTCGCTCCTCTCCCGTCCTAATCCAAAACCAGTGCTGCTCCTCTCCTCTTCCATTCAAAAACCACCGCCGGCGAGTGAAGCTACTGTGGAGAAGTAGATCAATGGAGGAGTACAACTGATACATGAGGATCGCAGACGGTGACCCTGTGAAGCTAGCTAGGATGTTGGAGATACAGTCTTGGTTTGACAACAAGGACCAACTAGCGGCGATGGTGACATCCATGGCCAGATATCTGCAACAGAGCAAAAAGGCGACGATACTCCCGGCGGGAGTCGCGCGGGAGTACATAGAGCTGCTCCTCTGGGCCATGGAGCAAATAGATTCACCGAATCCGATCGTGAGGGAGCGGTGGTGGGAGTATCGATCCCAGATGGAGCATCCACCAAAGATTGAAGGATCGAGCATCTACAGGGTGCCGTTTGTGAGGGTGTCCTGCGAGAGCGTGCCGGTGGAGTCTTCGTCGACCGAACCCAACTGCAAGAGGAGAAAAGCAGTTGGCCCGATGACGCTACCCCGCCATCCTCTCCCTCGCCATTCACATCGTCTCACGGGGCGACTGTCTACCGCCGAGGAATAGTAGGGAACTGCCCCCAGCCCAATAGTCGGGCAGGTTGTGAATTGTCAGGAGGAGCTTAGGGTTGTCAATAGTTGTAGCTTGTGAATCGTATTTTGTGTTGTGTATTTTGAGAGTACTTTCAGATATGAATGTATTTTGAATTTCAGATTTGCAGTATTGAGCATATGAAGTATTTTATGAATTCTAGAGATCTATTTTTAGCACTTAAAAATGTAGTTTCATAGGAGCATAAAAGTGCAGACAATGTGATTCTCAGAGAAGAAATTGCAAGTTTCAGTTTTAGATAAGAAGCTGCAAGTTCAGTTTCAGATAAGAAACTACAACTTTCAAAGGCAGAGCATTTATATTAACACGGCCTTTTCAAACAGGGTTAACATCATGTTGGAAGTTTTATTCATGGTCAAAAATGGAACTCCAGCCAGTTAACATCATGCTGATCAACATTCATGCATAGCACATCTTCATATGATGCACATTCAAAATGCCCACACAATGTCGAGTGTGCGAAACACAGAGAAAACGAGGGACGAACTTTTGGCAAGTGCTGGACCTGGTGTGCATAGATGACAATGGGGACCCACATGTCAATAAAGGCAGAGGCAAGAAAATTGGAGATATTTTCCTTGCACAGGTCGAATCGAACCCGGGCAGAACAGCTGTCGGGTAGTGTCACTTGGCCACTAGGCTAGTTTAGTAGTTTCGTTAGTAATAAGGCACTTCCTCAGGTGGTCGGATCCCCTCCTGCGCCTTTGTGCGCTTGATGCGACGCCGCTGTCTGCCATTATGAACATGCTGAACAAACGAGAGGAATGTGGAGAGGACTATACGTGGAGAGGCGGACAGTCAGGACCCACCAGGTCTATGGCCATACGCAAGCAAGTGCCTCATTGAAAAAATACTTCCTCCTAATGCTATACTGACATTGCGGCCCATGAGTTTGTCAACATAGTTACATCATTTTAAGTGCTTCAATGTAGTTACTATAGGAGGTAAATTCACAACGAAGCCGGAGAGCTGGCAGGTATCATTTATTATCACTAGGGCAGCAAGTATCAGCTGGGTTTTGGGCTGTCCCGTCTAGGCTTTCATTTTTAACATGCGCAACCCACGACCTCGGATGGGAGGTCCATAGGCCTGTTTGTATTTTCTTGAGGGACGTCATGTGTCGACTGGCCTATGGACCTCCCATCCGATGTTTTATTTTTCCTGAAACATCGGCAGCCCAATTTATGTATTTTTTTGAACAAAACGTGGAGGTCTGTTCTATTTTTTTATATAAGAATAGGAACGCCAGGTCCAACTTATCTTTCCCTTCTAACTATATTATATATATTTAAATTATTTTATATGTTATTATATATTGTTTTTATTGTCATCATATATTTAATAGATACTTACATATGTAAGAAAACAATATCCCACATCTTATTAACATATAAAAATAATTTCTTAACAATAAAATTATGGATTGTTTTGGCACGAAAATCCTAGTGATTATGTACAAAAGCTTGGTAAGATTTAAGGACGAATGTAATAATATCACCTATTATTTAAATATATTTATAACAAAATGCTCAGCCCCTTTTTATTTTTTGATAATATTGCTGGCCCAACCCAACATTATAATTAGAATCAGCCCAGCAAAATCTTGTATTTAGAGAAAGTGCAAATGGGCTGTAATTTTTTAGGAAATAAAATAAATGGGCCGCATGGACGCTACATTATTTGTTCACCAATCCCAGCTAATGGACTTTAATTCAAAAAAAAGATCAAACTGACTGTAAATTCTACCGCGCAAAAAAAGACTGTAAATTCTGAAAAAATGGGTTGAATATGTGCCACATTTTTGGAGGCTGAAATGTGGGAATGTGGGCCAATAGGTCCAAGACAATGCAAGTCGTTGTCAATTTAGTCAACAAATGATTCTGACATGTTAGCCATTGGATTTACATCCAACGACCAACATCCATCTTCAATCTCTCGTCTTCTTCCTCCAGCGCCGCCGGGACCACCTCCCGCCTCCTGCTGCTAGGAGCTCTGCTTAGCACGCTTAGTTATGAAGCTCTACTCCACCGTTGGCCAGGCCATCCCTCCACCCCTCCACACCTCCTGTTCTTCTCCATTGACTGCCGAACCACACCGCACTAGAACCAGTTAACCCTCGTACACCTCTCCGTCTGCGACACTACTCCCGCGTCTTCCCATCTCCGGCTCGTTGCTATCCGGGGCCTCGCCGTCGACCACCACCTTGGATGCGCTCAGCGCGGCCTGGTCAATGTGGTCAACGAATGACACCATCGGAAGTAGACTGTGCGTGGAGAGGCTGACAGCTGGGTCCACGGCCGCACACAAGGAAATGCCTCCTTATTATGCACAAAATAATGATTCCTCCACCTGATACCTGGGACCCACCAGAAGGGCCTCTGTATTTCGCGAAAAAAATATGCCCCCCACTGACAGGTCGGACCCACCAGCTATCTTTGCACGCAAGAAGTGCTTCCTTATTATGCATAAAAAAATGAATACTCCCCCTGCCAGCAGGAACCCAACATAGTGGGAGGCTGACTTGTGGGCCTACTGTAACGCCCCGGATGCAACTTTCCATATTCGTAACTCCAACTCTTGCCTTTTTCGGAGATGTTATATGATATTTCCTTCGTGGTTGGGTTTTTGTCGTTTGTTTTGCATTTTGTTCTTGTTATGCATCTCGTCTCATGTCATCATCTGCATTTCATCCGCATGTTTTTCAAAACTTGCATCTGTTCAGGTTCTCCCGGTTCTCTCCGTTGTCCGTTCAGAGTCCAGACACACTCGCACGCGCCCGCGGCACCTCCGAAATATATTTTATTAGTGGCATAAAAATGTTCTCGGAATGGGTTGCAGCTTGTCGTGCGGTCTTATTATAGTGTAGACAGACCGCCTGCCAAGTTTCATCGCATTCGGAGTCCATTTGATAGCTCAACCGTTAAACATAGCGGTACCGTTGCCGGTACCTTCGTCGGATGTTTTCGGTCTCCGAAAACCCTTCCCGGGCTGCACTTCTCCTCTTTCCTCTCAGCCCAACCTCTCTTCACAGCCTACCTAGGCCTGCCAACCCCTCCTCCTCGATCGGATCCGTCGGATCGCGATCGGAGGGCTTCGAAAGCCCCCAATTCCCCCTAACCTAGCCCCTCCTACCTATAAATGGACACCCCACGTCCATTTTCAGGCAAAACCTACCCCAAGCCTCCTCCCCTAACCTCCCAGCCGCCGGCACCTTGTTTTCCGCGCCCAGCCACCTCCCGTCCGCCACTTGGTGCCGTCCCACTCGCCAGCGCCGCCGCTCCAGTCGCCTCCCAGCCAACGGGAGAGCGCCACGCGCCCCGCAGCCTTCCTCCCACCTCCCGCGGCCCTGCAGGCCCAGGCGCAGCCCGCCCGGACCCGAGCCGCCCCCGCCCTGGCCCGCAGGCGCCCGCCTGCACCCAAGCGTCCGCTCTCCTCGTCCATGCCTTCTCCTCGTTGCCGCATTCCGCCGGCCTCGCGGAGCGCCGCCGCTCGCCGGCGAACGTCTCGCCGGACCCAGGTCGTCGCTTCCCCGTCGCAGCCTCTTCTTCTCCCTCTCTCTCTCACCCGAGCTTCCTTTCTGCCCCAGGGACCGACGCCATGGACGCCCGTGCTCTGCCCCGAGTCCACCACCGCTGCCGTTTCGCGTTAGATCCGGCCGAGAACCGCTGGATCTCGCCGCCTCCGCCATGGACCACCCATCCCCAGACCTCCTCCGTGTCGCCCCTGTCCTCGTCACCGGGAGACGCCAGTGCCAGGTCCACCGCCGTCTATGTCCTCTGCTTCCAGGACGAGGCGCCCACTCGCCCGCATCTCGTGTTGACCGCGCTCCAACACGCCAGGCTGCCTCCTGCATCGCGCACGCCAAGCCCAGCCACTTCTTCGTCTGGGCCGAAGCCAGCCAGCCCCGGCCTCCTCCAGCCTCGCGCCCTCTTGGGCCTCCTGCACCGACTGGGCCGAGCCCATGGGTGAGCAGCTCCCCAGCCCAGTGCCCTCTCCTGTACACATTCGGGCCTGCCAGATTCGGCCCAATGTTGTTTTTTTTCCTGTCCAGCGAATTTTTCTATTATTCCAGTGATTTACAGATTTGCAGAAAACCCCTCCTTGTTCATGCATTTAATAACTCACAAACCGTGCATCGGATTAAATGATTCAAACATGTAAAATGCTTAGAATTTTGTGTAGATTAATAATTTGCCACTTTCATCCATGTTAAATATGTTTAAAATGTTGTTTGTTTAAATTTGCTTAAATCACATGCTAAAATGATTTATTTCATATCTAAATAACCGTAGCTCCAAATTAATTAAACTTTATATGTAAATGGGGTGGAAAAATGCCTAGTTTAACATGGCGGCATTGTTTTGCATGTCTAACAACTCTAAAATATGGTTTAGGCCAGAAAAGTACTAAAACTAAAATATGGACATGAGGATTTTCTGGAATTGTTGTTTGTTGTTCCGGCCTCATTTAAACTTGCCTAAATAGTTAGTTTACTTATGCTTCACCTCTTGCCATGTTTAACAATATTTAATATTGTTGAGTACCTAACCAGGAGTGAACTAAATAATTGATGTGGTGTTTCATCAATATGCAGCTCGTTGCATATTGAGCTCCACTTAACTTGTTGTATTGTTTGTTGCACTTTGCCATGCCATGCCTATTTAAACCGGACATGCATCATACTTGATTGTGCATCATGCCATGTTTATGCTTGTGTGTTTACCATGTTGTTTACTTCTTTCCGGTTTGCTTCTCTCGGTAGCTTCGGTTTTGTTCCGGAGTTGTGAGGATTCGTTCGACTACGTCCGTTTGTCTTCTTCATGGACTTGTTCATCTTCCTAGCGGGATTTCAGGCAAGATGACTGCTACCCTGGATCTCACTACTATCATTGCTATGCTAGTTGCTTCGTTCTATCGCTATGCTGCGCTACCTATCACCTGTTTAACGAGCCATCCCAAATTGCCATGAACCTCTAACCTTTGACACCTTTCCTATGCAAACCGTTGTTTGGCTATGTTACCACTTTGCTCAGCCCTCTTATAGCATTGCTAGTTGCAGGTGAAGTTGAAGATTGCTCCATGGTGGATAGGATTTTGGTTGGGATATCACAATATCTATGATATTATTAATGCATCTATATACTTGGTAAAGGGTGGAAGACTCGGCCTTTTGCCTGGTGTTTAGTTCCACTCTTGCCGCCCTAGTTTCTGTCATACCGGTGTTATGTTCCTAGATTTTGCGTTCCTTACGCGGTCGGGTGATTTATGGGACCCCCTTGACAGCTTGCTTTGAATAAAACTCCTCCAGCAAGGCCCAACCTTGGTTTTACCATTTGCCTCACCTAGCCCTTTTTCCCTTGGGAGTCGCACATCCCGAGGGTCATCTTTATTTTAGCCCCCCCGGGCTAGTGCTTGTCTAAGTGTTGGTCCGAACTAGAGCCCTTTGCAGCGCCCCCTCAGGGAAACTTGAGGTTTGGTTTTAGTTGTACGGATTGCTCATCCGATGTTGCCCTGAGAACGAGATATGTGCAGCTCCTATCGGGATGTCGGCGCATCGGGCGGTCTTGCTGGTCTTGTTTTACCATTGTCGAAATGTCTTGTAAACCGGGATTCCGAGTCTGATCGGGTCTTCCTGGGAGAAGGTATATCCTTCGTTGATCGCGAGAGCTTGTCATGGGCTAAGTTGGGACACCCCTGCAGGGTATAATCTTTCAAAACCGTGCCTACGGTTATAGGCAGATGGGAATTTGTTAATGTCCGGTTGTAGATAACTTGACACCAGATCCGAATTAAAACGCATCAACCGCGTGTGTAGCCGTGATGGTCTCTTCTCGGCGGAGTCTGGGAAGTGAACACGGTTTTTGGGCTATGTTTGACGTAAGTAGGAGTTCAGGATCACTTCTTGATCTTTACTAGTTGACGACCGTTCCGCTTGCTCTCTTCTCGCTCTTATTTGCGTATGTTAGCCACCATATCTTGCTTAGTCGCTGCTGCAGCTTCACCACTTTACCCCTTCCTTTCCCTTTAAGCTTTGCTAGTCTTGATACCCATGGTAATGGGATTGCTGAGTCCTCGTGGCTCACAGATTACTACAACAACAATTGCTGGTACAGGTTATGCGATGATCATGATGCGAGAGCGATGCTTGCTTGCGTTGAGTTCTTCTTCTGCTTCTTCGATCAGGGGATAGGTTCCAGGTCGGCAGCCTGGGCTAGCAGGGTGGATGTCGTTTGAGTTTCTGTTTGTGTTTCATCCGTAGTCGGATGATGCTCTTATGTATTGTAATGTTGTATTCATGCGGCATTGTATGCCTCTTGTATGTATCCCCATATATTATGTAATGTTGATGTAATGATATCCACCTTGCAAAAGCGTTTCAATATGTGGGTCTATCCTTGGTGGGACCTTCGAGTTCCTTTTGGATAGGGTCGCATATTGGGCGTGACACCTACCAAGTTGACGAGGGCGGAGGGCTTTGTCAACTTAGTTAATATGAACAATTCTAGCTCCTGTTACCATACGATGTTCATCCAATGGCCGTAGTGCTTCTTCAACCTCTGGTCTTCTTTCTCCAGATGCCCAAACAAGCGCCGGTCGTGCCGTGTTCTCCTGCCTCCCTTGGCCGGCTGTGATGCCGCGGAGGCCTCACCGCCACCCTACTACTCCCAGGCCATCCCTCTACTCAGCCACACCCCCTGTTATTCTACGGCGACGGCAGCCTCACACCACAGCCGAACCAGTGAACCCTCGTACTCCTTTCCACTTGGGCTTCCACTGTCGCATCCTCCCGGGCTCCGTGTCGTCCCCTTCCTAGGCCTCGCCGTCGTCCATCGCCCTGGTGCTCTCCACGCGGCGTGGTCAACGTGGTCAAGGAAAGACTTCCATCGGAGTACTATACATGGAGAGGCTGACAGCTGGGTCCATGGCGGCCGCAAGGAAGTGCCTCCTTATTACGCACAAAATAATTATTCCTCCACCTGACAGCAGGGACCCACCAGACGGGCCACCGTATTTCAAGAAAAAAATGATTCGCCCCTGACTGCTGGGACCCACCAGCTACATCTTCGCACGCAAGGAAGTGCACCCACGCAAAAAAAAAGATTCGCCCCCCTGACTGCTGGGACCCGCCATCTACATCTTCGCACGCAAGGAAGTGCCTGACAGTTGGGACCCACCTGGTCAAAGCGTACGTAGCGTTGTCATTCTGGTCACGAACATGTATGTACATACTAGTCGATGTAGAGGCATGCACGTGTCTTAGTAGAGGCGCGCACGTGTCGTAGTAGAGGAGCGCACGTAGCATGTACACATACGTACAACGGCCAGGGTGCAAGAAAGTAAATACGGCCACGCACATACATACGGGCGGGGTCTCGAACGCCTACTTGCGCATACGTACGGCCAGCGCTCGTGTACAAGGCTGGGTCAGAACAGAGAATCTGCGTCGGCGTCGTGTTCATGGGGAGCCAACCGGCTGGGTCAGAACGGAATGCGTCATCGTGTTCATCGGGAGGGCTTGGACAGAACAGGCGATGGAAACGAGGCTTGGTGTACCGCACAATGGAGGAAATGGCCTTGTGTTCGACCAGCCACGTTCGGAACGGGATCCTGTTCATCGCGAGGGGTCTGGCGTACCACAAAACGGAGGAAAAGGACTTGTGTTGGACCTCCTATGGTCGAAACGGGGTCCTTTTGATCGGGAGGGGTGTGGCGTACCCCAAAATGAACGAAACGGACTTGTGTTGGAGCGCTACGGTCGAAACGGGGGTCATATTCATCGGGAGGGGTGTGGCGTACCGCAAAACGGGACTCCACAGGATACTGTTCATCTCCATCGTCAACCTCCTCCAGCCTCCACAGGCTACTGTTCATCCACTGTCGACCTCCTCTAGCCTCCACCTACGACTGTTCATCCACGGGCTCCTGTTCATCCAGCCTCCACCGCGTGCTACTCCACCAGCTACCATTCAACCACCCCTCTCCATGGGCTCCTGTTCAACCACCCCTCCACGGGCTACTATTCATCCACCCCTCCACCGTCTACTGTTCATCCAGCCCTCCACGGGGTCGTCCTGTTCATCCATCCCTCCACGGGATCCTGTTCATCCAGCCCCAACCAGCTCGATCGATCGGGGTCCTCTTCATCCAGAGGCAACGCCACAGGGTCCTGTTCATCCACCCCACCGCTCACTGTTCATCCACCCCCCCTTGCAACGCTCACTGTTCATCCAGAGGCAGCATCGATCGGCTTCAGTTAGCAGCAGTAGTGAAGGAATCACTCGATCGGGTTCAGTTAATAGCCATCGATCGATCGCTCGGGTTCAGTAAAGCATAGCCTGCAGTGCAATCGCTCGGGTTCAGTTAGAGCACAACGCCTCGCTCGGGTTCAGTTAGAACCAACGCCTCGCACACACGCGCGTACGTGTACGAGAGAAATGCGCATCGCTCGGCCCCCGACCACCCATCGTAACCGGGAACTCCACGAAATTTTCCTCGCCCTCACTTCTACCATGGTTTTTTTCCGTCATGGATGGCCCAAAGAATGTCATGCAGCTGCGTCTCCGGCCCTCCCAGGACGAAAAGCCCATTTTTTGTCATGATTTTTTGTCATAGAAGTAGGAGCCCATCACATCTATGATGATACCAGGTTTTGTCACAATTATCGTCATAGAAGTGTCATAAGTATGACAGAAAAAAATTCGTTGGGCCCAAAATGTCATGGATGTGTCTTTTTTTTTGTAGTGTGATGTCGCTGTCGGGGTAGCAGATGGCGGTGCTGGGGTAGCCAAAGTGTTTTCTGATGGCGTTGTAGTGGCGAGATCAGAGGGGTGGTCGGGAACCGTAGTAGGATGTGGATGCGTCCGCGTGGAGCGAGGTTGGCGCAGAACATGGAGAGGGAAGGGTTGGGGCTGGTTGTCATCACTGTCCGGAGAGTTGGCCATGGGGGGCACTCCGTTGGCGGCGAAGGGAAAGGTGCGCTCGTCGAACACCACATGACGTAAAATGATAACGCGACTAGTGCTGCCATTCAGGCAACGATACCCTTTGTGCTCCGGCAAATACCTGAGCAACACACAGGGGTGAGAGCGTGGCGCGAGCTTATGCGCACTGGTGGAGGCAAGGTTGGGGAAGCATAGGCATCCAAACACGTGGATGGTAGCGTATGTGGGATGCACGCCGTAGAGAAGAAAGAAAGGTGTGTTGTTGTGGCGAGCACGGCATGGGCATCGGTTGAGGAGGAAATTGGCGGTGTTTAGGGCCTCAACCCAGAGTGTGTATGGCATGGAGGCGTGCACGAGGAGGGAGCGCGTGATGTTGTTATGTGTGCATAGGATGCACTCGGCTCGCCCATTCTGTGGCGAGGTGTAAGGGCATGACATGCGGAGCTGTATGCCTTCAGAAGAGAAGAATGTGTGCGTGGCATGGTTGTCGAACTGACGGCCATTGTCGGTTTGGATGGTGAGTAGATTTAGGTTGAAGTGACATCGCACAAACGCATGGAAGTTCTTAATGGTGGGTAGGACGGTATATTTGTGTCGTAGAGGGAATGTCTAGGCGAAGTGACTGTAATCATCAAGAAGCACTAGGTAATACTGATAACCTGACATACTGATTACAGGAGAAGTCCACACATCACAATGAACAAGCTGAAAAGGAAAGTACGACACATGATCTGAATCACTAAATGGAAGGCGAACATGCTTCCCTAATTGGCAAGCTGGACACGAGGGCGTCAGCATGCCATGGGCAGTGATGGACAAGGAGCGGAGTAGGTGGGCGAGGGAGTCGGGCCCCGGATGACCAAGCCACTGATGCCATACATCGGCAGTGACGGTGATGAGCGCGTGGTGCTAGGCTGGCTTGGCTACGGGGTAGAGCTCATCGCCAGAGTCGTTGCATCGGAGGATCACCTGGCTCGTCCTTCGATCCTTGACATAACAACCAAAATTGTCAAATTCGACGTTAATGGGATTTTCACAAGCAAGTTTCTTAACAGAGATAAGGTTTTTGATTAGGTGAGGGGAAACGAGAACGTCATTGAGGGTAAGAGGGGCTGCATTGGTGGGAATGGTGCCTTGGCGAGTGTGTGTAACTGCGAGCGAGGCCCCATTGCCTACTAAAATGCCGGAAGAAGTGTAGGGACGAGAGGTGGAGAGCATACCAGACGAGGAGGCCATGTTCATGGACGCGCCGGAGTCCAGGTACCACTCGACAGACGGCGTCGGCGGCTGGTACTACTGCATGTGCATGTTGTTGAGGCCGTGCACCAGGGCAGACTGATCCCAGGCTGGGTTGGACGAACTCGCGGCCGGCCCTGATGGGGCGTCGTATGGTGGCTGAACAAATGCAGCGCCAGGATGCCACTAAGCAGGAGGGGCGCCGGCCGGGATGTAGTAGGGCGCGCCGTAGTGAGTGGCAGTGCCAGCAAATAGAGTGGTCGCGCCTGGGCGCAGTCCAAGTACACCTCCGCCCGGGGCATGGGGGCGCCACGGCATTGGCCAAGCGTGCACCATGCCAGTTCAGGGCGTGGTGTTGACACGGAGAGCTGGCGCGGGCCCGCGTGATGAAGAAGCCCCGTCGTGCTGAGAACCGCCAGAGGTCTCCACCGCCTTGCCTTCACCGCGGTTGCGGCCACTGCCCCCACCGGAGCCATTGCACCGGGCGGTGGTGCAACTATTGGGGCTCGGTGGAGGGGGAGCGCGGATGGCATGGAGCGCCATGTCGTGGGTGATGTCGGGGGTCAGGCGACTCTCTTCAAGGAGCACGAAGGTGCGGCAGCGGAGGAAGGAGGGAAACGGTGTCTGCATCATGAGGATGGGGATGGCATACCGGAGATGAGGGTGAAGACCGCGAAACATGTTGAGGACCTTCTCGCGATCTTGCATGACCTCGCCGAGGTCAGCGACTTTGTCCGCGCACTCCTTGAGGCGTCCAAAGTAGTCGATGATGGACGAGCCATCCTGCTTGATGCGCCGGAACTCCATGGCAAGGAAGACGGCCTGGTGCTCGGCGTTCTCTATGAACAGTGAAAGGATCGCAACCCATATCTCGGCAGCCGTAGCACCGCGCTGGTGGACGAGGCAGAAGATCTCCGGGCTCACACGTGTGTATAGCTAGGAGAGGATGTGAGCATCATCTTGAACCCAAGCGGCGTCGCCGGGGCGCGCCGCGTCGGTGATGTGGGCGACAACTGTGTACTTCTGAAACATGACCTCGAGGAGGGTGCGCCATTAAGAAAAGTTGGGCGGGTGGAGGGTGATAGGAATGTGTTGGTTGATGTAGATGCCGGCGAGAGGGGAAAAGTTGGGGGCCACCGAGGAGGACGCGGCGGGATCGGGTAGGAAGAGGGGGCCGCCACGGGTGAGCACAGAAGGCGTGAGTAGGGACGACCGAGGGCTTTGCCGATGTTGCGGGGGAGGAACCATGGCCAGCGAAGCCGGCACGGGGAGGACGAGGTAGTGGAGGTGGGGGCGGCGGAGGGGATGGGGCCGCCATTGGTGCGAGCTTGGGTTTCGGCAGCGGAAGTTGGAGGTTACAGACGAAGGGCGAAACCGACCTCTGATACCATGTGAGCGGGAGAGGAGAAATGAGCTAGGCACCTTAGGTGTTGCTGTTGTATTGACCATGTATATATAGGTTACAGGCGCATGCGAGAGCACAGTGTACAAGGGTGACGTGCGCTAGGGAGTGGGGATCGTGCGCTAGAGCACGTCCTGTCTAGGCTACGTGGGTAGACTAGGTAGTTTCTTTTGACACCAACAAACACCTTCGGAGATACCTATAGAGCATCTTTATAATCACTCAGTTACATTGTGATGTTTGATAGCACACAAGGTATTCCTCCAGTATCCTGGAGTTGCCTAATCTCATAGTCGAAGGAATATGTATTTGACATGAAGAAAGCAATAGCAATAAAACTGAACGATCAATATGCTAAGCTAACGGATGGGTCATGTCCATCACATCATTCTCCTAATGATGTGATCCCGTTATCAAATGACAACTCATGTCCATGGTTAGGAAATCTTAACCATCTTTGATCAATGATCTAGTCAAGTAGAGGCTCACTAGGGACGCATTGTTTGTCTATGTATTCACACATGTATTTGGGTTTCTGACCAATACAATTCTAGAATGAATAATAAACATTTATCATGAATAAGGAAATATAAAATAACAACTTTATTATTTCCTCTAGGGCATATTTCCTTCAATTTATACATGCCATATGTAGTGTTGTGTACTACTAGTGCTTGCCCAAGTGGCTTATGTTTGCAGGGAACACCTCAGAGTGGCCTATGTTTTTTTGGAGTGCTGATTAATTTCCATTCCAGGAAATTTCAGGCGCATGATATATGTCCTTTTTAGCAAAGGTCATGCTGGATTTTTCCGTGAATTTTAGCATGGCTTGTGCTAGAATGTAGGAAATATGGAGTACCTTGGATTTGCCGGAAAGAGCATTAAACGACATTTTGGGTTGACTCTAAGTCTGTTAGGGACTCCATACATGTCAGTCAAAAAACAGTGAGGGAGTGTCCACCATATATGAGAGAAGAAGAATGCCGACTATTGTCGTGGGGGTCGCTCTTCCTCTTTTTTCTCATGATGGACCTTTTGGTAATGCACGGGAAGGAAGATAAGAGCGACCATCACTAACGGACGAATATATCAGAGATGAAGAATCCCGACTGTTGTCGTGGGGGTCGCTTCTCCTTCGTTCCCGTGTGCTACACAATTTGGTGTAATGCACTCATGGACGAAGGGACGAGCGACCATCACTGGCGGTCGAATATATCAGAGAGGGAGTGTGCGCCATATACAACACGTGAGATGAGAGTTTTCAAGGAAGACTCGATAGACCGAAAGTCAACCCGTGATGAATACTCAGAAGTTTAATCTTTCAATTATGAACATAGCAGATGTCTGATGATGATAGGATCCCAGAGTGCCATTACTGCTATGGTGATCGGGGTTTGTGCGACAGGTTTCCCCACCTGCAAAATGATAGGTTTTTCACTTTGAAGCTGGAAGAGACCTTTGATGTTTGTAAGGTACGCAATAACAATCATTTAATCATAATTAATTTCATCACTTGTTCTTCTTTTGTTCAACGTGTAATTTTCTTGATTTTTTTCAATTCAATTAGTACATCCCATGCCATGCAAGACCATATGTATTGCAGAAGCTCGGTTTCAAAGACTTTGAGAATATTGAAACGAGGAGGGCTTACTTAAGAACTAAACATGGTTATGTGTTTCGGGTTAAGCTGTACAATGCGGTCAATCACTCCCATTTTGGTTGCTCTAATTGGGAAGCTCTCTGCAAGGCATATGGATTTGACGAGGGTATGCAAATAACATTTGATATTCGTCCCGAAGATGCTGATGGTGATGATAATATCGACATCTCAATGGATGTGGATATGCCTCCAGTTTTGCCTAAATGTGAGTTTGTCAAACTAATTTGTTAAGTTAAGTAATTTATATTGTTAATTTAAAAATATTTTGTGTTCATCGGTACTAAACATCTTTATTTATAATTGTCAGCTTATTTCTTATCTTCCAAAAATACTCGGAAGGCTGTAGATAGGACATACTATAGCTATGACTCCGAGCTTAATTGTGAGGAGAAATGTTATCTTGTCTCATGCATAGATGATGTTGAGGCCTTTAAAACCAATCACCCTATCCTCCCAAATTTTACTGGATACATGCCACTAGTCCATAAGTTGCATGATGGTAACTTCATTGCCAATACTTGGTAAGATTTTGTTAATGATTGTAACTTTATTGCATACATGCATTCTTATTAAGTATATAAACTACATTACTAACTATATATGTTACTATTACATTTTTCAACAGAGGCTCCCAAAGGAGGTTGTGCCTTACATGCTATTTACTGAAGGTTATATGCATATGGTTAGCTTACGACCAACTCCTTCGAAGGCTTACCATACTACATACTCGCTTTCTTCAAATGATGGAAGGCTCAAAATCAATGAATGGAGCAAAGTGAAGAATGCGCACGCACAACTAATTGGATCCAACATGAATGTGCGCAAGCCACAACTTGGAGATAGGTTTATCTCCATTCTCTATTATGGAGATGGACCGGTTTATCTCTTTTATGGTATTTTACCTAGGAGAGAGGAGTAGGTCCTAGGTATTAAGAACAATTAGGTAGTGTTGATTGTGACTGTGATGATGATGAAAAGTTGTTATTATGTGCTACAATGTGGTAGAGTTGATGATGATGATGAGGAGTTGTGATTATGACTAGTGACCAAGTTATTATATGATGTCTCATGGACGAAAATGATGATCATGAGGAGTTGTTATATGACAATGTTGTATTATGATGATAAGTTGTTAATAATATGATGATGATGATGATGATGATGAGTTATTATATCATGGGGTGAAAGAACCGCAGATTAGTTTCAAGTAGATGGATCCTAAGTGACCAAGTCATGGATTAGCACCAAGTCAGCGATGTAATAACTCATTATGATGTAAAAACAATCTCTAAATTGCTACTGTATGAAAACTTGTATAATGGTGTATGAATAAGACATAAAATAAAAAACAAAGAGAATACGTAATAATAGTAGTAGCGCGGGTAGAGGGGCGCACTGCTAGTAACTACCAGTAGCACTTTCTACAAGAAGCGCTACTGCTAAGTAGGTATAGCAGTAACGCAGTCTCCCGCACTACTGCTAGCCCAAAAACTAGCGCTACTGCTCGCTTTTCCCTGGTAGTGGAAGGATATGGCTAGCTCATTAAATCAAGAGATGCCTAGTTCCTCGAGTCAGGAATTAGTTACAATTACTAAACCTACCATTTCGATGGAACTCTTTGAAAATCCCGTGGAGGAGAACAATGAAGTTCCTACTAGAAGCAAGAGACAGAGGACTGCAAAGTCCTTTGGTGATGATTTTCTTGTGTATCTCATAGATGAGACTCCCAGTTCTATTTCAGAGGTCTATGCATCTGAAAATGCTAACCGTTGGAAGGAAGCAGTCCATAGTGAGATGGATTCCATTTTGGCCAATGAAACTTGGGAGATCACTAATCGTCCTTATGGGTGCAAACCTATAGGGTGCAAATGGCTACTCAAGAAAAACCTTAGGCCTGATGGTACTATCAATAAGTACAAGGCACGGCTCGTGGCCAAGGGTTATACCCAAAAGGAAGGCGAAGATGAAGGAAATATGCCCTAGAGGAAATAATAAAGTTGTTATTTATATTTCCTTATATCATGATAAATGTTTATTATTCATGCTACAATTGTATTAACCGGAAACTTAGTACATGTGTGAATACATAGACAAACAGAGTGTCACTAGTATGCCTCTACTTGACTAGCTCGTTCAATCAAAGATGGTTAAGTTTCCTAGCCATAGACATGAGTTTTCATTTGATTAACGGATCACATCATTAGAGAATGATGTGATTGACTTGACCCATTCCTTTAGCTTAGCACTTGATCATTTAGTTTATTGCTATTGCTTTCTTCATGACTTATACATGTTCCTATGACTATGAGATTATGCAACTGCCGAATACCGGAGGAACACTTAGTGTGTTATAAGACGTCACAACGTAAGTGGGTGATTATAAAGATACTCTACAGGTGTCTCCGATGGTGTGTGTTGAGTTGGCATAGATCGAGATTAGGATATGTCACTCCGAGTATCGGAGAGGTATGTCTGGGCTCTCTCGGTAATGCACATCACTATAAGCCTTGCAAGCAAGGTGACTAATGAGTTAGTTACGGGACGATGCATTACAGAACGAATAAAGAGACTTGCCGGTAACGAGATTGAACTAGGTATTGAGATACCGATGATCGAATCTCGGGCAAGTAACATACCGATGACAAAAGGAACAACATATGTTGTTATGCGGTTTGACCGATAAAGATCTTCGTAGAATATGTAGGAACCAATATGAGCATCCAGGTTCCGCTATTAGTTATTGAGCGGAGATGAGTCTCGGTAATGTCTACATAGTTCTCGAACCCGTAGGGTCCACACGCTTAACGTTCGGTGACTATCAGTATTATGAGTTTATGTGTTTTGATGTACTGAAGGTTATTCGGAGTCCCGGATGTGATCACAGACATGACGAGGAGTCTCAAAATGCTCGAGACATAAAGATCGATATATTGGATGGCTATGTTTGGACATCAGAATGGTTCCGGGTGAGTTCGGGCATTTATTGGAGTACCGGGAGGTTACCGGAACCCCCCAGGGAGTATATTGGCCTTATTGGGCCTTAGTGGGAGAGAGGAGGAGGAGGCCAAGGAGGCCCCCCCCCGCCCCAAGCCCAATCCAAATTGGGTGGGGGTCTCCCCCCACCCCCCTTTCCTTCCTCCCTCTCTCCTCCTTCCTTCCTCTCCTACTCCAACTAGGGAAGGGGGGAATCCTACTCCCGGTGGGAGCAGGACTCCCCTAGGGCGCGCCGTAGAGAGGGTCGGCCCCTTCCCTCCTCCACTCCTTTATATACGGGGGAGGGGGCACCCCATAGACACACAAGTTGATTGTTTAGCTGTGTGCGGTGCCCCCCTCCACAGATTTCCACCTCGGTCATATTGGTGTAGTGCTTAGGAGAAGCCGTGCGTCGGTAACTTCATCATCACCGTCATCACGCTGTCGTGCTGACAAAGCTCTTCCCCGACACTCAGCTGGATCTAGAGTTCGTGGGACGTCACCGAGCTGAACCTTTGCAGATCGCGGAGGTGCCGTACTTTCGGTACTAGGTTTGGTCGGATCATGAAGACATATGATTACATCAACCGCATTGTCATAACGCTTCCGCTTCGGTCTATGAGGGTATGTGGACAACACTCTCCCTGTCGTGGAAATAACACGTCAGATGTCCTTAGTGTGATGACTTAGTCGCGAGGCCAACGCATCTATGTGGTAGCTTGAGAGGGGTTGAGCAAAATCGTGAGACGCAACACAAGACAAGGGTTTAGACAGCTTCGGGCCCCGGGAAACATCATCCGGTAAAAACCCTACATGCTGTTTGAGGCTAGATCTCATTATCATCACGAGGGAGTCGCCGTAAATCAGCTCTCCTCTAGTTGTGTCTAGCCCTAGAGATTGTTTCTTGCTTGTCCCTATTTGGGGAGCCCTGCCCCTGCTTATATAAGTTGAAGGGGCGGGTTACATGTAGAGTCCATCTCGGACTAAGACTTAAACTATTTTGACTTCCTTTCTTGGGCTTCTTAACGTCAGTCGGTTTAACATTGTCTGCCGGTTTAACAACATCTGCCGGTTTAACATTGTCTGCCGGTTTAACAACATCTCCCGGTTTAACATTGTCTGTCGGTTTAACATTGTCTGCCGGTTTAACAACTACTGCCGGTTTAACATTGTCTTAACACCTGCCGGTGCTACCATCTGTCTTGACTCTGCCGGTTTAACACTCGCCGGTTTACCGTGTGTCTTAGCCATCTGTCTTAACTCTCCGCCGGTTTACCATCCGCCGGTTTACCAAGTCCCAACCGGTTTACAACTCCAGCTGGGTCATACCGCGGGGTATATCCCCAACATTAGCCCCCAGTTTAATTTGGATTTATCCATGTTAAACTGATCCTGAGCATCTTTAAATCCTTGTCATTTCCTTCTAGAAAATCCGGGTCAATAGGCCAGCTTCATAACCAATTTGCTAATGTTGGTTTGTCATAGAGAAATATTGTGAAAAATAATTTCTTTGACTCAGCTCCCAATGACTTAAAAAATATTGGTCCTTTAAATCCTCATCTGATCTTTAGCCGGTTTAAGAATGTAAAACTTGCCGGTTTATCATTGCAAAAATCACCAGTTTATAAATAGTGATAGCACCGGGTCATACTTGTAGTTAGCATCCACCTTGAAAATATACCTCTTATATGCCTATCACTTGTAGCCCCCCAGTCTTAAGAAGGTAGCATAGCAATAGCTTAAGACTTGCTTCTATATAAATATCACAATCTTGAAGAAATCCAGGTTGTTCATCTCAATCACTAGTCAGAATTGAGTATTCCATATATGTAGCCCCCAAGTGTCGGGTTGTCATGCTTGCAGCAACCTAGGACTTGTAATTTCCGGATGCTCATAAAAACTTCAACCAGTGTAGCCCCCAAGGGTCGGGTCATTATGCAGTAATGAGCAGGGACTTTGTAAATACAATCTTGTAAACTTTGAACAGCAACGTGTAACCCCCAAGGGCCGGCTCAGTAAGATAATATTGAGCTAGGACTTTGATATATACTTCAATGAAAATAACATCATATGATGTAACCCCCATCATGGGGCTTGAATCCACGTCCACAAGGTTAAGAGCCTTGTGCTTTACCAACTGAGCAGTGGACCCTTCAATATAATAGACAAAAAGCTTTGTACCTTGAATTGTTGACAAGAGCAATTGGTAGCCCCCAAGGGCCGGCTCATTACGATGTGATGAGTCGGGTCTTCAATAAGGTGAGCAAACAATGACTTTGCATTAGCCCCCAAGTATCATGGTGCATGCTTGCAGCGACATGAGACTTGTGTATTTGATGTAATCTCAACTTAAATAATGTAGCCCCCAAGTGTCGGGTCATAAGCCTACAGTGACTTGGGACTATTCCTTTGTAGAGTAAATCATACCAATTGATCAAATAATATCCAGTGTGCTGAAGCGACTTTGAAACCTCAATCATAATATTGGTTATTGATAACCATAATAAAAATCCAGCCATGTTGGCTATTTGAATAATATACCCAATGATTTATAAGCGCATAATTCCAATGGCGCAATCCAAATATATACTGGCGACTTATAGTCCAAAGCCAGGCCGGGTTAATAAACACTGCATTAATTTGATGACTGATAGTCATGCCGGGTCAATAGACGCCGGTTCAACAAAAAAATTATCAAAAGAGAAAAATCTTGACAAAGGCAAATAAAACCGTGTAGTCGAGGCTTTTCAAGGGCTGCTAGGCTCAAATTCGAGGCTTTTCGTGGGCTGCCAGGCCGCTGAGTTAAACCATTTGACAAAGCCTTTTAAGATGGGCCTCCAACTAACCAATCGTCGTTTTAACTTTGACAAGTTCAGGGTCTCAATGAGAGTAACTGTCAAATGTTCGGCGGGTCATGGGATTACCTAGATAGCAGTGGCTTACTTGATGAAGGCAGGTTAACCCGGGGTTTTAGGTGAATACATCAGGCTTCCAAGCCGTGGGTTGATACCCAGTTACAAGGGTCCTTTCAAACTCTTTGTTACTTTACACAAAGAGCCCCCAAGTAACCTGATGAGTTGTGCTCATTGGGTGCCTATGTTTGAGCTATGCATAGCATCCAGACTCTCTTTGGCCCCTTGGGTATGAAGCTCCCAAGCTGTATTGTGGCATGATAGCCGGATTAATGGAGAGAACTCCGCTTTGTTAGCTGAAGCCCTCATGTAACCAATAATATGATAAGCCAATAAGGTGGGATACCCATGTTTGAACCGTGCATCATGGCAATAGGTCCTCTTTGGCAACTTTTAACTTTTTTCCAAGAGATAAATTCTTTTATGAACCGAGATTTTGAACCGGATGTTAAGAGTGTCAGAGCTTTGCAAGAGATAATTTCCTCTTAAACCGGATTTAAACCAGATAGCAAGGGATTTGACCCAGATAGTAAGGATTTGAACCGGATTTGAACCAGATAGACGGGATTTCCCTTAAACCGGATTGTAAACTGGAATCCTTTCTGATGATCCAGAACTTCTGCATTGAGCCGGGATTTTGTAGCTGTCATATACTTTCTAAGCCAGAATTTTCCTGACGGCCTTTAAATTTTCATCAATATAACAGTAGCCTCCGAGACCGGGTTATCTTTCCTTTCAACATCATGGGACACTTGAATTTGCTGAAACTGGCAAGACTTGTTGAATCATATCATCGTAGCCCCTGAGTCATAAGACGACTCAAGGAGTTGTCTTGAGATTCTCCGTACTTGACCATAGCAGAAGGTATATATATCATCGGTGTTAATAACACGATGTAAATGCACAGAAGGTTGAGGTGACTTGCGGCTGATTATAAATGATCTCGTATGAGCCGTGTCAACAACTCGGCCAATGGTTGCTTCCAACTGGCTGTTTGATGTGGACCAAACTGTAGTGGCAGCGATTTGTGCGCATGTCCATTGATCCATCCAGTGCAGACGGCGGCTGAATGATAATTTGCCTCCAAATTTAAAGAAAACTGGGCTACCCAAGCTGCAACTTGCTCATACTCAATAAACAGCTTCATGCGGACAGGTGCGGCCTGATATGTTGATGTAGACCAGGCCGCGAGAGACGGATGGGAAATACGTCCGCATCATCAAAGGTGGCACAGACAGATGAGTCGGCCGTGGCATTGTAAGCCGGTGCGGACGAGCAAGTTGTCCTCCGCGTTGTAAACCGGTGTGGATGCATGAACCGGCCGCGAGGACGGACGGGCGATCTGTCTGTGGCGTTGTAAGGCGGTATGGACGGGCAAGTTGGCCGGCGTGTTGATGTAAACTGGACCGCGATACGCATGTCCATTTAAGCTGCGTGGCACAGTCGTGCGTGCCTCCATGGTATAATACCCCCCCCCTTTTTTAATAGTCATCCTGCATAAAAATATGACAGGCCAGAGTAACTGTTTGCAGATAGATTGTTGTATTATAGATAAAATAGATAGGAAGGATATCACCTGAGGTATTTTTTGTCGGACGAACACGGATGCTGGCGCAGGATAATGCAAAATGCTGCTCTCATTTTTTTTTTAAAGAATTGATCTTGGAAGTCATGCCATGTTGAGAGGAGTAGTAATAGTGGCTCTCTTGTCTTCAAATACCTAGAATGATTGAGGCCTTCACGTAGGGAGACAGTCCCCTTTTTATTTAACAAGTCCAAAGTAATGCATGGCCCACCACGCCAGTAGTTGTGATCTTCTGCTACTCCCTCCATTCCACAATGTAGTGCCTATAGATTTTTGTGGAAGTCAAACTTTGCCAACTTTGACCAAGTGTATAGAGAAAACTGTCTACATCTACAATACCAAACATGTACATTCTGAAAATATAACACACAATGTATCCAATGATGTGCATTTGGTATTCTAGATGTACCTACTTTTCTCTATAAACATGGTCAAAGTTTGTAATGTTTGACTTTTGTAAAAATCTATAGGCACTACATTATGGAACGGAGGGAGTATTATTTCCTGCTGTTTTTCCTGGCGGAGGCTAAACCGGCGGGCGGTTTGAAAGGACTTCGGTTCAAGGCAGAGTGAAGGCAAACCGGCGACTCAAAAATGGCTGCTTAGCAAAGCCAGGCCGAGGCAGAGTGAAGCGGGCCACGACCCACGGCGGTTCAGCGGCGCCGCGGCAAGTAGTGGAACATGATAGTAGGCAGCCGCAGCGACTCGCGGCAGCGGCGAGGAGACTCGACGGCTGTCGATGATTGAGTCGGCCCCGACGGCGGGAGCGGCGACTCGCAGGTGAGACGGAGCCCTTGGCGACTCATGGCAGTAACTGGGCAAGGTGGGTCACGGCCTCGGCGACTCGGCATGGAACCGAAATCCAATTCGCTTCCGGCGAGGCGGAGCGGCAAGGCGGTAGAGTGAACCAGCGGTGTAGAGGGCAGGCAGAAGGCAGAGAAGTAGCCAGCGGTGTGAAGAGGAGGCGCGGCCAGGGCAAGGCGGCCTGTGGCGCGCCGGTCGGTGCTGGCTAGGTGGCCAAGTTGAGGTGCGGCGCAACAAGCTACAGAGGGTCCCGGCGACTCGCGGCGGCTCACTCGCGGCGGAGACAAGGCCGGGTTGATGCGCAGCTGTGGAGGCAAGCAGAGGCGGCCTTACAATGAAGCAACATAGCAGCTTGAAGGCGTCGGCGAGCGTCGGGAGTGGCAAACCGGTGAAGGCAGCCCAGCCCGTTTTAATGGGGACGGCGACTGACGTGGTGCACTAGACCCGGCCAGACTGGCGCCTCGACATAGGCTGTAAGCTTTGGGCGTTGAGATTGGAGGCTTGGGGGTCGTCCCCGTGAAGTGTTGGCCGAGTCTTGACCGCGGCGGAATTACCGCGGTGGAATTACCACTGCGGGCCACCGTGGCGGGTCACCGAAGCCAGGCCGCTCGAGAATAAGAGCAGCTGAACCCAGCGCTGCTGCAGAAGGGAAACATTGGAGCAACAACAGAGACGGCTCTCGTGGCGAGGCACGGTGGCTCCGTGATGGTCGCAAAGGAAAGCTTGTAGTACAGACTCGTGGGGAGTAAATTACAAAAAACCACCACATTAGGGGACACTAAAACAGAAAGCCACCAGCTTTCATAATTTTTTCAAAAAACCACCAAGTTTGCGCTGATAGTTTTCAAAAAGCGCTGATCGCACGGTTTGCCGCGTCTGAGTGGAAAACTGACTAGTTGGGCCCGCTGTCAGGCGCCACGTGGGCAGGGGAAGACGGTGCCCGTGCCGCGTGTCGTTAGACGGTGCCTGTGACCTAACGAGCGGCCCGACCCGTCCATATCCCCCAGATCCCATCTAGTCATCCTAGGTCACTTCCCACATGGCGACCGGTGGTGGCGGCGGCGGCGTTGACGATGGCGGCGGTGTTGACGAAGGAGGCGCATCCGGTGATGGTAGGGATGACCACGACCTCGCCATCGCCGATGCTGGTGGCCGCCCCGTCCTTCCTGGCTCTCCAACGATGCTCCCTGGTACGTTTGGCGCCTCTCGATCCGCCGGCGTCGGCGGAGATGAGCGTGACGAGGATGGCAACATCTTCAACTCCAACGACGTTGAGGCACGTGCGGCCGCCAAACTGGCCCAAGTCTGGAAGGCCAATCCAGGGTGGAGCCACCACTTCACATCAGGCCTCGGCGGCGTGGAGTGAGTGTTACCAAATTTTCTTTTTGATTATGCTAGTGTAGTTGAACACTTTAAGTGATTTCGCTAGTGTAGCTATACTCTTTCCTCTGTATGAGTCTGAATTTAGGAATTAGGATTTGAATCTCAATTTCAACAGTTGAACAGAATAATTGTGATGAAGTGCATGTACTGTTAAGTGAGTATGAGCTTAATTTACTGAATTTGCTGAATTATTTTTACTGTTAATTGAATACGAGTCTGAATTGTGGATCACTGAATGTTTTTTTACTGTTAACTGAATATGACCCTGAATTGTGGATAACTGAATGTTTTTTACTGTTAATTTAGGAATTATGGTTTGAATCTCAATTTCAACAGTTGAATAGAATAATTGTGATGAAGTGAATGTACTGTTAAGTGAGTATGAGCATAATTTACTGAATTTGCTGAATCATTTTTACTGTTAACTGATTATGACCCTGTTTTTTACTGTTAACTGAATATGACCCTGTTTTTTAATGTTAACTGTATATGACCCTGTTTTTTACTATTAACTGAATGTTTTTTACTGTTAACTGAATGTTTTTTACTGTTAACTGAATGTAATGCTAACTGAACTTGCGGTTTGGATGATGATGAACCATGGGATATGAGGTTTCATTTCCAAGGTTGTGACAATCTGGAAAGGACCTTATGTGAATCAGATATCACATATATCAACATGTTAGGTATTATTGGGATAGAGGGGTATGATCAAAAGGATTCAATGTACTATGTGAAACAAGAGGGTGTAGGAATGGCAGGCATACAACTAATCAAATCTGAGGAAGATGTGGAAGAAATGTTGGAATTGTATGAGGAGAAGAGGTGTGTTACTATCATGGTAATGAAAGGAAGAGAGTCAGAGATGGTAAAGTTGCAGATCAACATTGGAGATGGATGTGAAGAGCATATTCCAATTTCTGAGATTGGTTCTCCAAAGGTGTACAATATAGATGATGCAGGTGTGCTCTACCAAAGTTAGACCAGTGGACATGAAGCAGATATATGTGGTCCAGTTGTTAGTGCTCACACAGAGGACTCCTATGGACAATATCTCTTCACTCAGGAGAGTTGCAATGTTAAAAAAGGGAGGGACATAGCTGGTGTGAAAGAGTTAGATGATTTTCTTAAAGAGTTTGCAGATGACAGTCCAGTAGTACAAGGAGAAGAAAGAATGGAAGAGGATGAGTTCATGGAGACAGAGGACATTGATGTGGATAGCTCTGAAGAGTAGGAGGAAGAGCAGAGTGATGATTCAGATTTGCACCAGAAATTAAAAGATCTCAAGAGGAAGAGGGTTTATGAAGGTGATTCAGAGCCAGAAGATCTGTTTTGTGAGGCTGAGGAGGAGGATGAAGTAGAGGGGTTTGTTGATGCACCACTAGTTGAGAAATTACCTGTTAGAAGAGGTCCAACAAGTAGATCACACTGCAGTTCCCAGGCCAAACTTGAGGCAGACTACATTCCCTTATCTGATGAAGATATAGATGATGAACTTCAAAATGATTCTGATGAAGAAGTAGTGTTGTATTGTTCCTCATGTGGGAGAAAGTCCAGGGCAAAAAAGAAGAAAGCCAAGATATGGTATGATGAAAATAGGCGTATGCCACAGGAACAAATTTGCTGGCACATGTGTTTTGTTGATGTTTACCAGTTCAGAAGAGCATTGGTTAACTTGCATGTGACACAGAGAAGGAACTTCCATTACCACAGGAACAACAAAGATAGGATCATTGTTGATTGTGTGGAGAAAGGTTTCCCCTTTCACATGAGTGCATCTGTAGTTGGGCAAGAAAAAACATTCTATATTAGGAAGCTGCAATTAGAGCATACATGTGCTCCAAGTGGTGAGAACTGCAAGGTTCCTGCTAGGTTTGTGGCTAAAGCAGTTGAAGAATGCTTCAGGACAGATCCTAAACCAGGAATTCAGACACTCATAGACAAGACAAAGGAGAAGTATGGTGTGGAGGTTGGTAAGATGATGACATACATGGCAAGGCAGCAAGCTCTCAGTGTTGTTCAGGGTGATTAGGAAGCACAGTACACTAGGATTAGAGACTATCTTCAAGCTGTTTTGGACACAAACCCTGGTAGCAGATGCATTGTAACAACTAGAGTTGTTAGAGAGCATCCGAGCAAAAATCCCAGATTTCATAGACTCTTCATTTGTCTTGCAGCCCAAAGGGAGGTTTTTATTAAAGGATGTAGACCATTCATAGGTATGTCTTTCTCTACAGAAATTTGACCATCACATATACATTGTTGCATCTCTTATGAAGTTCTTGTTTTAGGTCTAGATGGGTGTTTTGTGAAACTAAACACAGGGCAACAAATCTTAGCTGCAACTGGCAGAGATGGAAACAATAATATATACCCTATGGCCTTTGGAGTTGTAGAGAAGGAGGATACACCAACTTGGTGTTGGTTTTTAACACAACTGAAGATAGTTCTTGGTGGAGAATCAGGACATTTTGGAAACTACACAATAATTTCAGACAGGCAGAAGGTATGTAATGTTGAAAACTGTTTCTTTAGTTTCCTTACTGCTTAGTAGTGTATTGCATAACATAGAAGATTTTGTATTGCACAACATAGATGTACCAATCTAAATTAGGTGTATCATACATGTAAACAGGGTCTGCTAAATGCCATTGACCAAGTATTTCCCAATTGTCCTTAAAGATATTGTTTAAGGCATATATATATATATATATATATATATATATATGCAAATTTCCAAAGTGCTGGATTTAGAGGAGAAGAACTTAAGCAATATATGGATGCAGCAGCTTATTCTTACACAAAGTATGGGTTTGATGAGGCAATGGAAGAAATAAGAAAGGAAAGTGAGGATGCTTGGGTCTGGCTTAAGAAAATATCTATAGAAACATGGGCTAGATACGCTATGGATACCACTTGTAAAACTGACTTAGTAGTCAACAACATAAGTGAGGTGTTCAATAGGATGATCTTGGATATTAGGGGCAAACCCATTAAAACTATGGTTGAAGGGGCTAGGTCCAAATTACTGGTGAAGTTCAATGAAAAAAGAACTGGAGGGGAATCAGCCAGATGGACAATTACCCCAACATATATGGAGATGCTAGAGGAGTCAAAGGAATGGGCTAGGAATTGCAGAGCTATGATGGCAGGGCCTGATCTATATCAAGTGAATAGTGGTGAGAAATCATATGTTGTGAACTTGAAGGAGTGGACATGTGGTTGCAGAAAATGGGATATGAGAGGTGTACCATGTAACCATGTTGTATGTGCAATCTATAAGTCAAAACAACAACCAGAAGATTTTGTCCATGAGTACTTCAAGAAGCCTATGTACCTAGAAGCTTACAAGCCAACGATATACCCAGTTCCTGGACCTGACCTATGGACAAGAACAGACACTAGAGACATAGATCCCCCTGTGTTCCATAAGAAAAAGGGTAGAAACTAGACTCAAAGAAGGAAGGGACAATTTGAAGTGCCAAAACCCGAGGATACTTCAAGAGTTGGAACCATCACACGCAGCAACTGTGGGAAGCAAGGGCATAGATACACAAACTGTGGTGATCAATTGAAGCCATCCCTTGCTGCTAGGAAGAAAATCACAAGGTATTACAATGCAAATCATTGACATGTTTTCTTTGCAATGTTTAGTTTTGTACTATAAAAGTAATGCAAATCCTTTACATGTGTAGGAAACAAGAACTGCCACACCTAATGCTGCTGCTAGTGGTACCAGAAAAGCATCATCATCATCATTCTGTGCAAGAGCTACTGCTGCAGCTACTGGTAGCAGAAAAGCAGCAGCATCATCATCTGGTGCAAGAGCTACAGCTGCAGTCTCTGAAGCTTCTGGTGCAAGAGCTGCTGCTGCTCCTACAAATGCTTCTGCTGGAAGAACCGTTGCTTCCTCTTCCGCTCCAGGAAGAGGTGCTTCCTCATCTGCTCCAAGAAGAGGTGCTTCCTCATCTGATCCAAGAAGATGTGCTTCTTCTTCATTTGCTCCTCCAAGGCCTGCTGCTGCTAGTGCTTCTGGTTCTACAAGGGTCAGGAAGAAGCCAAGCAAGTTTAAAGACTATTTCTATGCTAGTGGCAACTAGTCAGACCATTAGTTCAGAGACTAATTCTGTATTTTGGGCAAAACTGCTGTGATGTTGGCAAAACTGCTGTGATGTTGGCAAAACTTGCTGTATTTTGTACTTGTTGTGGTAGCAAGATAACTTGCCGTGATGTTGGCAAGCTATGGTAACTTGATATGATGAACTTACTGTGATATCTTGCTGTGATAACTTGCTGTGATAACTTGATATGCTAGCAAGTTAATGTTAGTGTCTACATGGGTTATGATAACTTGCTGTTTGTCAACTTCTAGCCTATGGTTAGCCCATAAAGTTGTTGGTTCATCTTGTCGACGGTTGTCGATAGGCTGGGTTAGCCAATAAAGTTGTTGGTTCATTTTGTCGACGGTTGTCGATAGGCTAGGTTAGTAACCTACCTATCTAGCCTAACCATAGCCTCTCGACAACCATCGACGAAATGAACCTACCTCTCTAGCCTAACCGTAGCCTCTCGACAACCGGCAACAAAAGGAACCTACCTATCTAGCCTAACCGTAGCCTCTCGACAACCGTCAACAAAAGGAACCTACCTCTCTAGCCTAACCGTAGCCTCTCGACAACCGTCGACGAAAGGAACCTACCTATCTAGCCTAACCGTAGCCTCTCGACAACCGTCGACGAAAGGAACCTACCTCTCTAGCCTAACCGTAGCCTCTCGACAACCATCGACGAAAGGAACCTACCTCTATAGCCTCACAACAGTATTACAAACTTTTGCTCCTCTATCAATATGAGAAACCTAGAACACAGTTCATCTGACCAGCATAAATCCATATGCTCACATCCAACAAACATCTTGGTGTTAAAATATGACACAATAATCCATTACAACTAAACATCACATTACTAAGGTTCAGAAACAACATAGTTCAACCTTGTTGGCCTCATACATTGCGCCAACAGAAACATTTTAGGGTACTTAGTTCAACAAAAACAACATAATTTGCTAACAAGTTCAGAACAGATTTGCCTCACAGAAACAACATAATAATCAACTTAATAATCACTCATCATAGAGTTCTTTGATTTTCCTCAACTTAACCTTGTTTGCCTCCCCATCCTTCAGCAAATCAGCTATGATATACTCTAGCTTTTTCTTCTCCTTCTTCATTTGTTCAATATGTTGAAGACCTTCATCTGCTACATGTTTCTTCCAATGGCTAACAAGTTCATCATTGCTCTGCTTAATGACTTGTAGTGTTGTCCTCAGCTCAATATTATCTTTCTCAAGCTTAGCCTTCTCTTCCTGGGCTTGAAGTACAACATTCTCTACATCACCATCCTGCATAATCTTCTGATAGTTCTCCCTCATCACATTCTTGTGAATTGTTGAAAAAAATGCTTGTTTCTTTGATGTGGTTGTGGTGCTTCTCTTCGATTAGCTTCTTCTCTTCTCCCAGCTTGACTATGAGCTTTTCTTTAGCATCATTTTGTTTGCTACTCTGCTCATACATGTCCCAAAGTTTGCGCAGTGCATTTTTCATGGGTTTTGGCCATTCTACGTCAATCCATCGAACCAGACCACAATTGTCACCTTCCTATAATAATTCAGACAAAACAAAAGTTAACAGCAGCACCACAAATTCAGAAAAGTCAGTTAACACCTATATTCAGTTAACAGCTACATATATTCAGTTAACAGCTACATATATTCAGTTAACAGCTACATATATTCAGTTCACTTAGCTCATTTAACAACATACACATTCAGATAAGCATTGACACATTGTTTCCTCAAAAGACCAGATAAAACAACATCTTCACAAAACTATATACAGAACTATATTCAGTTAACAGGCAAAAATACATATATTCAGTTCACTGAGCACCAAACAAAGGATCTGTATAATCTATGACTACCAGAGAGGACCTGCAACTAACCTGATTAGCGCATCCATAAAACCTATGGCCAGTGTTGATTCCTTGAAACACAACAGCCCTATGAACAGGAAGGTTGTGATAGCACATCGGTCCTCCAGGAACAATACCGCACCACTCCGGGTCAACAATGGTCTGTGGGATCTACAATAGTGCAACAATGCTCAATATCCCAATTCAAATTTGTGAAAACTAAGCTCAAATCGAAGAAAACCCTAACCCTAAGTCAAAGAGAAATGATACTCACATAGGTCTCCTCCTCGTGCGAGTTGAAGAGGGGGGACACAGAATTTTTGCTACTAGTTTCGCCGTCCTTCCAGGACACCATCGCTGCAGCGGCCGGCGGCGACAAATGGACGGCGGAGGCGGCGGCGGAGACAGGCAGAGAAGAAGGCGAGAGAGACGGGAATGGACGAATGGGTCGGGTCGGCTCGTTAAGACAGGTGTGACGCCGTCTAACGGCACGCGGCACGGGCGCCGTCTGCCCTTGCCCACGTGGCGCCTGACAGCGGGCCCAACCGGTCAGTTTTCCACTCAGACACGGCAAACCGTGCGATCAGCGCTTTTTGAAAACTGTCAGCGCAAACGTGGTGGTTTTTTGAAAAAATTATGGAAGCTGGTGGCTTTCTGTTTTTGCGTCCCCTAATGTGGTGTTTTTTGCAATTTACTCGCCTCGTGGGCGGTCCAATGGCAGCCGCGGGGCGGCCTGCTGGTGATTTGTAGAGGAGGCCCGAGGGCACGGCATTGAGGGCGCAATCGTGCAGATGCAGAACCAGTGCGGGCCTGCCAAGACGTGGAGTGGGGGCCTCCGCAAAAAGGCGCTGGGGAAGCAAACAGGAAGCAGAGGCGGACCGATTCCTCCTCCGGGTCATGGTCGAGTAGACGAGGCGGAATCCATCCTGCATCTTCCAGATTGGAGCAGGCTCGCAAGTTGAGGTAGGGCCGGTTTAAAAGCACATCAATTGACAATGACTCATACACGTCGGTTGGAACCACGGTCCAGAGGTAGCTGGTGGTTTATGTTGCCAGCTCAGCGAGGCAACACCTTGATTTTTTTTTCTTTGCTGTGTTGATGGCCTTAACTAGCAAACCAAAACAAGTCGTGGCAATTTACTGATGGAAACTTAACTCGCCGAGAGTAAACTTGGCCATAGAAGAAGACGATGGCTTTTGCAATTTGTGACTTCTTTCCTCGGTGGCTTATGGCAGTGTCCAAATGCAACCCTAATTTCTTGAACTTTAAATCTCACAAATCCTTAACTCTGGATCCATAAAACTTGAAACTGATGCAAATCTTTTCAAACTGGCTCTTTCATCCGGAAAATTGCAAGCTCCTCGATCCCTATGAGAGATCCCTCCAGGAACTCAACACAACCGTGCGCAGGCCCCACGGTGGGCGCCAACTGTCGTGGAAATAACACGTCAGATGTCCTTAGTGTGAGGACTTAATCACGAGGCCAATGCATCTATGTGGTAGCTTGAGAGGGGTTGAGCGGAATCAAGAGACGCAACACAAGACAAGGGTTTAGACAGCTTCGGGCCTCGGGAAACATCATCCAGTAAAAACCCTACATGCTATTTGAGGCTAGATCTCATTATCATCACGAGGGAGTCACCGTAAACCGGCTCTCCTCTAGTTGTATCTAGCCCTAGAGATTGTTTCTTGCTTGTCCCTCTTTGGGGAGCCTTGCCCCTCCTTATATAAGTTGAAGGTGCGGGTTACATGTAGAGTCCATCTCGGACTAAGACTTAAACTATTTTGACTTCCTTTCCTAGGCTTCTTAACGTCTGCTAGTTTAACATTGTCTGCCGGTTTAACATTGTCTGCCGGTTTAACAACGTCTGCCAGTTTAACATTGTCTGTCGGTTTAACAATGTCTGCCGGTTTAACATTGTCTGTCGGTTTAACATTGTCTGCCGGTTTAACAACGTCTGCCGGTTTAACATTGTCTTAACACCTGCCGGTGCTACCATCTGTCTTGACTCTGCCGGTTTACCGTCTGTCTTAGCCATCTGTCTTAACTCTCCGCCGGTTTACCATCCACCGGTTTACCATGTCCCAACCGGTTTACAACTCCAGCCGGGTCATACCGCGGGGTATATCCCTGACACTTCCCTCTCGTTGCTATGCATCACCTAGATGGATCGTGCGTGTGCGTAGGAAATATTTTGAAATTACTGCATTCCCCATCAATGGTATCAGAGCCAGGTCTATGCGTAGATGTTATATGCACGAGTAGAACACAAAGCATTGTGGGCGATAATAGTCACACTGCTTACCAGCATGTCATACTTTGATTCAGCGGTATAGTTGGATGAAGCGGCCCGGACCAACATTATGCGTATGCTTACGCGAGACTGGTTCTACCGGCGTGCTTTGCACACAGATGGCTGGCGGGGGTCAGTTTCTCCAACTTTAGTTGAATCGAGTGTGACTACGCCCGGTCCTTGTTGAAGGTTAAAACATCACACTTGACGAAAAATCATTGTGGTTTTGATGCGTAGGTAAGAACGGTTCTTGCTCAGCCCGTAACAGCCACGTAAAACTTGCAACAACAAAGTAGAGGACGTCTAACTTGTTTTTGCAGGGCATGTTGTGATGTGATATGGTCAAAACATGATGCTAAATTTTCTTGTATGAGATGATCATGTTTTGTAACAGAGTTATCGGCAACTAGCAGGAGCCATACGATTGTCGCTTTATTGTATGCAATGCAATCGCCCTGTAATTGTTTTTACTTTATCACTAAGCGGTAGTGATAGTCACATAAACAATATTTGGCGAGACAACAACGATGCTACGATGGAGATCAAGGTGTCGCGCCGGTGACGATGGTGATCAGACAGTGCTTTGTAGATCGAGATCAAAGGCACAAGATGATGATGGCCATATCATATCACTTATATTGATTGCATGTGATGTTTATACTTTATGCATCTTATTTTGCTTAGTTCAGTGGTAGCATTATAAGATGATCTCTCACTAAATTTCAAGGTACAAGTGTTCTCCCTGAGTATGCACCGTTGCGAAAGTTCGTCGTTCCAAGACACCACGTGATGATCGGGTGTGAAAAGCTCTACGTTCACATACAACGGGTGCAAGCCAATTTTGCACACGCAGAATACTCAGGTTAAATTTGACGAGCCTAGCATATGCAGATATGGCCTCGGAACACTGAGACCGAAAGGCCGAGCGTGAATCATATAGTAGATACTATCAACATAGTGATGTTCACCATTGAAAACTACTCCATCTCACGTGATGATCGGACATGGTTTAGTTGATATGGATCACGTGATCACTTAGATGATTAGAGGGATGTCTATCTAAGTGGGAGTTCTTAAGTAATATGATTAATTGAACTTTAATTTATCATGAACTTAGTACCTGATAGTATTTTGCATGTCTATGTTGTTGTAGATCAATGGCCCGTGCTACTGTTCCTTTGAATTTTAATGCGTTCCTAGAGAAAGCTAAGTTGAAAGATGATGATAGCAACTACACGGACTGGGTCCATAACTTGAGGATTATCTTATTGCTGCATAGAAGAATTACGTCCTGGAAGCACCGCTAGGTGCCAGGCCTGCTGCAAATGCAGCTGATGACATTAAGAACGTTTGGTAGAGTAAAGTTGATGACTACTCGATAGTTCATTGTGCCATGCTTTACAGCTTAGAACCGGGACTTCAACGAATTTTTGAACGTCATGGACCATATGAGATGTTCCAGGAGTTGAATTTAATATTTCAAGCAGATGCCCGGATTGAGAGATATGAAGTCTGCAATAAGTTCTATAGCTGTAAAATGGAGGAGAATAGTTCTATCAGTGAACATATACCCAGAATGTCTAGGTACCACAACTACTTGACTCAACTGGGAGTTAATCTTCCTGATGATAGTTTCGTTGACAGAGTTCTTCAATCACTGCCACCAAAGTACAAGAGCTCCCCTGATGAACTATAATATGCATGGGGTGGATAATACTATTCTTGAGCTCTTCGCAATGCTAAAAGCTGCGGAGGTAGAAATCAAGAAGGAGCATCAAGTGTTGATGGTCAACAAGACCACCAGTTTCAAGAAAAAGGGTAAAGGGCAGAAGGGGAACTTCAAGAAGAACGGCAATCAAGTTGCTGCTCAAGTGAAGAAGCCAAGTCTGGACCGAAGCCTAAGACTGAGTACTTCTACTGCAAAGGGACTGGTCAATGGAAGCAGAACTGCCCCAAATATTTGGCAGAAAAGAAGGATGGCAAAGTGAAAGGTATTTTTGATATACATGTTATTGATGTGTACCTTACTAATGCTCGCAGTAGCGCCTGGGTATTTGATACTAGTTCTGTTGCTAATATTTGCAACTCGAAACACGGGCTAGATATTAAGCAAAGATTAGCTAAGGACAAGGTGACGATGCGCATGGGAAATGGTTCCAAAGTCGATGTGATCGCCGTCGGCATGCTACTGATAACCCACAAGTGTAGGGGATCGCAACAGCTTTCGAGGGTAAAGTATTCAACCCAAATTTATTGATTTGACACAAGGGGAGCCAAAAAATATTATTGAGTATTAGCAGTTGAGTTGTCAATTCAACCACACCTGGATAACTTAGTATCTGCAGGAAAGTATTTAGTAGCAAAGTTGTACGATAATAAAGGTAACGGTAGCAAAAGTAATGTTTTTGGGTTTTGTAGTGATTGTAACAATAGCAACGGAAAAGTAAATAAGCAAAACACAAGATGTGAAAAGCTCGTAGGCATTGGATTAGTGATGGATCATTATGTCAGATGCGATTCCTCATGTAATAGCTATAACATAGGGTGACACAGAACTAGCTCCAGCTCATCAATGTAATGTAGGCATGTATTCCGAATATAGTCATAAGTGCTTATGGAAAAGAATTTGCATGACGTCTTTTGTCCTACCCTCCCGTGGCAGCGGGGTCCTAGCGGAAACTAAGGGATATTAAGGCCTCCTTTTAATAGAGAACCGGAACAAAGCATTAGCACATAGTGAATACATGAACTCCTCAAACTACGGTCATCACCGAGAAGTATCCCGATTATTGTCACTTCGGGGTTGTCAGATCATAACACATAATAGGTGACTATAGACTTGCAAGATAGGATCAAGAACACACATACATTCATGAAAACATAATAGGTTCAGATCTGAAATCATGGCACTCGGGTCCTAGTGACAAGCATTAAGCATAGCAAAGTCATAGCAACATCAATCTCAGAACATAGTAGATACTAGGGATCAAGCCCTAACAAAACTAACTTGATTACATGGTAAATCTCATCCAACCCATCACCGTCCAGCAAGCCTACAATGGAATTACTCACGCACAGCGGTGAGCATCATGAAATTGGTGATGGAGGATGGTTTATGATGACGACGGCGATGAATCCCCCTCTCCGGAGCCCCGAACAGACTCCAGATCAGCCCTCCCAAGAGAGAATAGGGCTTGGCGGCGGCTCCGTACCGTAAAACGCGATGAAACTTTCTCTCTGATTTTTTCTCTATGAAATGGAATATACGGAGTTGGAGTTATGGTCGGTGGAGCCTTAGGGGGGCCACTAGACAAAGGGGCGCGCCCTAGTGGGTGGGCACGCCCATGGGGGTGGGCGCGCCCCCCACCCTCATGGACAGGGTGTGGGCCCCCTGGTCCTGATTCTTTCGCCAGTATTTTTTATATTTTCCAAAAAGTGCCTCCGTGGATTTTCAGGACATTCCAAGAACTTTTGTTTTCTACACATAAAACAACATCATGGCAGTTCTGCTCAAAGCAGCGTCAGTCCGGATTAGTTTCATTCAAATCATGCAAGTTAGAGTCCAACACAAGGGCAAAAGTGTTTGGAAAAGTAGATACGTTGGAGACGTATCAACTCCCCCAAGCTTAAACCTTTGCTTGTCCTCAAGCAATTCAGTTGATAAACTGAAAGTGATAAAGAAAACCTTTTACAAACTTTGTTTACTCTTGTTGTTGTAAACATTCAAGGCCAGCATTCAGGTTTCAGCAAATATTATTAACTGACCATACTCACAATAACACCTCGGTCTCACAATTACTCATATCAATTGCATAATCAGCTAGCGAGCCATAACAATAAAACTCGGATGACAACACTTTCTCAAAACAATCATAACATGATATAACAAAATGGTATCTCGCTAGCCTTTTCTGAGACCACAAAACATAAATGCAGAGCACCTTTAAAGATCAAGGACTGACTAAACATTGTAATTCATGGTAAAAGAGATCCAGTCAAGTCATACCCAATATAAACCAATAGTAATGAATGCAAATGACAGTGTGCTCTCCAGCGGGTGCTTTTTAATAAGAGGGTGATGACTCAACATAAAAGTAAATAGATAGGCCCTTCGCAAAGGGAAGCATGGATTTGTAGAGGTTCCAGAGCTCGATTTTAAAATAGAGATTGCATAACATTTTGAGCGGCATACTTTCACTGTCAACGCAACAACTATGAGATGGTTGTATCTTCCATACTACATGCATTATAGGCAGTTCCCAAACAGAATGGTAAAAGTTTATACTCCCCCAACCACCAACAAGCATCAATCCATGGCTTGCTCGAAACAACGAGTGCCTCCAACTAACAACAGCCCTGGGGGAGTTTTGTTTAATTATATTGATTTGCTTTGATCTTTTTGGATCATGGGACTGGGCATCCCGGTTACAGGCCCTTTCTCATGAATGAGGAGCGGAGTCCACTCTTGAGAATAACCCACCTAGCATGGAAGATATAGGCAGCCCTAGTTGAAACATGAGCTTCTCGAGCATACAAAACAGAATTTCATTTGAAGGTTTGGAGTTTGGCACATACAAATTTACTTGGAACGGCAGGTAAATACCACATATAGGAAGGTATGGTGGACTCATTGGAATAACTTTGGGGTTTAAGGAGTTTGGATGCACAAGCAGTATTCGCGCTTAGTACAGGTGAAGGCTAGCAAAAGACTGGGAAGCGACCAACTGAGAGAACGACAACAGTCCTAAACATGCATTAAAATTAATTCACACCGAGTACAAGCATGAGTAGTATATAATCTACCATGAACAGAAATATCATGAAGGCTATGTTGATTTGTTTCAACTACATGTGTGAACATGTGCCAAGTCGAGTCACTCAATTCATTCAAAGGAGGATACCATCCCATCATACCACATCATAATCATTCTAATAGCATGTTGGCATGCAAGATAAACCATTATAACTCATAGCTAATCAAGCATGGCACAAGCAACTATAATCCCTAAATGTCATTGCAAATATGTTTACTTCATAATAAGTTGAATCAGGAACGATGAACTCATCATATTTACAAAAACAAAAGAGGTCGAGTTCATACCAGCTTTTCTCATCTCAGTATGTCCATCATATATCGTCATTATTCCCTTTCACTTGCACGACCGAACGATGTGTATAATAATAATAGTGCACGTGCATTGCACTAAGCTGGAATCTGCAAGCATTCAACTCAAGAGAGAAGACAAAGTAATATGTGCTCTAAGTTAAATAAACAATCATGCATATGAGAGCCACTAAACATTTTCAGTATGGTCTTCTACTCTCGACCCCCAAAGAAAAGAAAAGAAAATAGAACTATTTACACGGGAAAGCTCCCAACAAACAAGAAGAAGAACGAGAAATCTTTTTGGGTTTTCATTTTAATTCTACTACAAGCATGGAAGTTAAACTAACTAATTTTTTTGATTTTTTTCTTAAGGCTTATCAAACACACAAGAAGGAAGCTAGAAAGAGAAAATTAAACTAGCATGGATAATACAATGAAAGAGTATGAGCACCGATGACTAGAATAGTGTGCGAACATAAATGTAAAGTCGGTAAGAAATACGTACTCCCCCAAGCTTAGGATTTTGGCCTAAGTTGGTCTAATGCCACGGAGCGCGGCTACTCACCTCGGTGTACTGAGGGGTGTAATCAGGATACCACTGGCTGGCCATCTCCTCCGGATCCCACTTGTAAGATGATGCACGATAAGGATCCAGTGAAGGTTCCGTCTCAGGCTCAGGCTCTGGAGTGGATGCTTGGCCTCGATGAGTGTATAGCTCTTCCGGCATGACAAGATAATTAACTGCAGTCAAATCAAACAACAGAGGCGCAGGCAGAATAATAGTCTCATTGTGTTTCTTATTAAATATCAGGTTATACAGAAGCATCTTATCTTAGTTGTCAACAATGAACTCATGCACTACCATGCTCCTGTAATCTAAAATGTAAGGAGGCAAAATTGTCTCCTCTTTCTCATGGTGCCTAATAGGTATCTCAAAATATTTAGCAAGACGTGCAGCATAGATACCTCCAAAGATGGGGCCCTTTGTACGGTTAAGGCTTAGCTGTTTAGCAATGACGACACCCATACTAAAACTATTATCACCAAACTAGGCATGGTGAAGAATAATAATATCAGGAACATTGAAGTTTACACTATTTCCATGACCAATCAAGCATCTACTAGCAAATATGGCAAAGTAGCATAAAACATGAAAGTGTATGCTAGAGATTCTCGCATCGGAACCCTTCTTTGGATCCCCTATAGTAATGGTGTTGACAAAGCATCCACATCTTTACGATGTGGTTCATCTAATTTACCCTCAAAGGGTATTTTACATACCGCGCAAAAATTACGTAAAGACATTTCCCTGAATTCATCATATAAATGAAATGATACTAAAGGCGGTGACTTCTTAGGATAATAATGAAAGTTTTGCACGAAAGTATTGGTGAGTAAGAGATACTGATCGATCCGGTCATGGAGGAAATCGGTGAGGCCTGCATTCTCGATCAAAGAATAAAAGTCTTCATAAATCCCGGCTTCTCTGAAGAAATTATCACATGGACATTCACACGGCCGTACTTCCGCTATGCGAGGAAGATTATACTTGGCATTTTCCTTCTCTTTAGCTTGTTTTTCCTGGGAGCCTTGGCTAGAAGAGACCCTCAAAAATGTCCTTAACATTTTCTGAAAATTTCTGAAATTTTAGTAACTTCAAAATAAAAGTGAATAAAACTAAACAAGATTGGTAGCAACTACTCCTACAAGTGCCTAGAGCCTATATCATGCATTAGAATTGCTTGGGACCTCATAAATTTGACATGCAAGCTCAACAACAGGGTCACCTATGCAGCAAAAATTTGCAATGAATAAAGCACTAGAAGAAAAACTAATTGGGCCAATGGAGGAGTCACATACCAAGCAACAATCTCCCAAAGCAGTTTTGTGAATGGAGCTTTGAGCAAGGAGATCAAAAATCGTAGCAAAATGAGCTAGAACTCGTGCTTGAGCTGGATGAGGATTTTTTTGGGAAGAAGATGGAGTGTGTGGGTGCAAGAATTAGTGTAGGAGGCCACCATGGGCCCACAGGACAGGGGGGCGCGCCCAGGGGCCTGGTGCTTGCCCCCCTGTAGTGTTTTCAGTGCCTAAAATCCTCAAATATTCCAGTGGACAGGGTGTGGGCCCCCTGGTCTTTATTCTTTCGCCAGTATTTTTTATATTTTCCAAAAAGTGCCTCCGTGGATTTTCACGACATTCCGAGAACTTTTGTTTTCTACACATAAAACAACATCATGGCAGTTGTACTGAAAACAGCATCAGACCGGCTTAGTTTCATTCAAATCATGCAAGTTAGAGTCCAAAACAAGGACAAAAGTGTTTGGAAAAGTAGATATGTTGGAGACGTATCAGCTACCTCTACATCTACCTTCGGGATTTGTTTGAGACCTATATAATTGTTATTTAGTGCCAACGTTGAGCATGAATATTATACCTGGATCTTGTTTGAGGCGAGACGGTTATTCATTTAAATCAGAGAATAATGGTGGTTCTATTTATATGAGTAATATCTTTTATGGTCATGCACCCTTGATGAGTGGTCTATTTTTACTAAATCTTGATAGTAGTGATACACATGGTCATAGTATTTAAGCCAAAAGATATAAGTTTAATAATGATAGTGCAACTTATTTGTGGCACTGCCATTTAGGTCATATTGGTGTAAAGCGCATGAAGAAACTCCATGCTGATGGGCTTTTGGAATCACTTGATGCTTGCGAACCATGCCTCATGGGCAAGATGACTAAGACTCCGTTCTGTAGAACAATGGAGCGAGCAACAGACTTGTTGGAAATAATACATACTGATGTATGTGGTCCGATGAGTGTTGATGCTCGCAGGTGTATCGTTATTTTCTTACCTTCACAGATGATTCGAGCAGATATGGGTATATCTACTTGATGAAACATAAGTCTGAAACATTTGAAAAGTTCAAAGAATTTCAGAGTGAAGTGGAAAATCATCGTAACAAGAAAATAAAGTTTCTACGATCTGATCGTGGAGGAGAATATTTGAGTTACGAGTTTGGTCTTCATTTGAAACAATGCGGAATAGTTTCGCAACTCATGCCACCGGGAACACCACAGCATAATGGTGTGTCCGAACGTCGTAATCATACTTTATTAGATATGGTGTGATCTATGATGTCTCTTACTGATTTACCGCTATCGTTTTGGGGTTATGCTTTAGAGACGACTGCATTCACGTTAAATAGGGCACCATCTAAATCCGTTGAGACGACACCTTATGAACTGTGGTTTGGCAAGAAACCCAAGTTGTTGTTTCTTAAAGTTTGAGGCTGCGATGCTTATGTGAAAAAGCTTCAACCTGATAAGCTCGAACCCAAATCAGAGAAATGTGTCTTCATAGGATACCCAAAGGAAACTGTTGGGTACACCTTCTATCACAGATCCGAAGGCAAGACATTCGTTGCCAAGAATGGATCCTTTCTAGAGAAGGATTTTCTCTCGAAAGAAGTGAGTGGGAGGAAAGTTGAACTTGATGAGGTAACTGTACCTGCTCCCTTATTGGAAAGTAGTTCATCACAGAAATAAGTTCTTGTGACTCCTACACCAATTAGTGAGGAAGCTAATGATGATGATCATGTAACTTCAGATCAAGTTACTACTAAACCTCGTAGGTCAACCAGAGCAAGATCCGCACCAGAGTGGTATGGTAATCTTGTTCTGGAGGTCATGTTACTTGACCATGACGAACCTACGAACTATGAGGAAGCGATGATGAGCCCAAATTCCGTGAAATGGTTTGAAGCCATGAAATCTGAGATGGGATCCATGTATGAGAACAAAGTGTCGACTTTGGTTGACTTGCCCGATGATCGGCAAGCCAACAAGAATAAATGGACCTTCAAGAAGAAGATTGATGTTGACTGTAATGTTACTATCTACAAAGCTCGACTTGTTGTGAAAGGGTTTTGACAAGTTCAAGGAGTTGACTACGATGAGACCTTCTGACCCATAGCGATGCTTAAGTCCGTCCGAATCATGTTAGCAATTGCTGCATTTTATGATTATGAAATTTGGCAAAAGGATGTAAAGACTGTATTCCTAAATGGATTTCTGGAAGAAGAGTTGTATATGATGCAACCTGAATGTTTTATCGATCCAAAAGATGCTAACAAAGTGTGCAAGCTCCAGCGATCCATTTATGGACTGGTGCAAGCATCTCGAAGTTGGAATAAAAGTTTTGATAGTATAATCAAAGCATATGGTTTTCTATAGACTTTTGGAGAAGCACGTATTTACAAGAAAGTGAGTGGGAGCTCTGTAGCATTTCTAATATTATATGTGTATGACATATTGTTGATTGGAAATGATATAGAATTTATGGATAGCATAAAAGGATACTTGAATAAGAGTTTTTCAATGAAAGACCTCGATGAAGCTGCTTATATATTGGGCATCAAGATCTATAGAGATAGATCAAGATGCTTAATTGGACTTTCACAAAGCACATACCTTGATAAAGTTTTGAAGAAGTTCAAAATGGATCAAGCAAAGAAAGGGTTATTGCCTGTGTTACAAGGTGTGAAGTTGAGTCAGACTCAATGCCCGACCACTGCAGAAGATAGAGAGAATGAAATTCATTCCCTATGCTTCAGCCATAGGTTCTATCATGTATGCAATGCTTTGTACCAGACCTGATGTGTGCCTTGCTATTAGTTTAGCAGGGATGTACCAAAGTAATCCAGGAGTGGATCATTGGACGGCGTTCAAGAACATCCTGAAATACCTGAAAAGTACTAAGGATATGTTTCTCGTTTATGGAGGTGACAAAGAGCTTGTCGTAAATGGTTACGTCGATGCAAGCTTTGACACTAATATGGATGACTCTGAGTCACAAATTGGATACGTATTTATATTGAACGCTGGAGCTGTAAGTTGGTGCAATTCTAAGCAAAGCGTCGTGGCGGGATCTACGTGTGAAGCGGAGTACATAGCTGCTTCGGAAGCAGCAAATGAAGGAGTCTGGATGAAGGAGTTTAGATCCGATCTAGGTGTCATACCTAGTGCATCATGTCCAATGAAAATATTTTGTGATAATACTGGTGCAATTGCCTTGGCAAAGGAATCCAAATTTCACAAGAGAACCAAGCACATCAAAAGACGCTTCAATTCCATCTGCGATCAAGTCAAGGAGGGAGACAAAGAGATTTGCAAGATACATACGGATCTGAATGTTGCAGACCCGTTGACTAAGCCTCTCTCACGAGCAAACCTTGATCAGCACCAAGACTCCATGGGTGTTAGAATCATTACTATGTAATCTAGATTATTGACTCTAGTGCAAGTGGGAGACTGAAGGAAATATGCCTTGGAGGCAATAATAAAGTTGTTATTTATATTTCCTTATATCATGATAAATGTTTATTATTCATGCTAGAATTGTATTAACCTAAAACTTAGTACATGTGTGAATACATAGACAAACAGAGTGTCACTAGTATGTCTCTACTTGACTAGCTCATTGAACCAAAGATGGTTAAGTTTCCTAGCTATAGACATGAGTTGTCATTTGATTAATGGGGTCACACCATTAGAGAATGATGTGATTGACTTGACCCATTCTGTTAGCTTACCACTTGATCGTTTAGTTTATTGCTATTGCCTTCTTCATGACTTATACATGTTCCTATGACTATGAGATTATGCAACTCCCGAATACCGAAGGAACACTTAGTGTGCTATCAAACGTCACAATGTAACTGGGTGATTATAAAGATGCTCTATAGGTGTCTCCGATGGTGTTTGTTGAGTTGGCATAGATCGAGATTAGGATTTGTCACTCCGAGTATCATAGAGGTATCTCTGGGCCCTCTCGGTAATGCACATCACTATAAGCCTTGCAAGCAATGTGACTAATGAGTTAGTTACGGGATGATGTGTTACGGAACGAGTAAAGAGACTTGCCAGTAACAAGATTGAACTAGGTATTGAGATACCGACGATCGAATCTTGGGCAAGTAACATACCGATGACAAAAGGAATAAACGTATGTTGTTATGCGGTTTGACCGATAAAGATCTTCGTACAATATGTAGGAACCAATATGATCATCCAGGTTCCACTATTGGTTATTGACCAGAGATGAGTCTCAGTCATGTCTACACTACATAGTTCTCTAACCCATAGGGTCCGCACGCTTAACGTTCGGTGATGATCGGTATTATGAGTATATGTGTTTTGATGTACCGAAGGTTGTTCGGAGTCCCGGATGTGATCATGGACATAACGAGGAGTTTCGAAATGGTCGAGACATAAAGATCGATATATTGGATGGCTATGTTTGGACATCGGAATGGTTTCGGGTGAGTTCGGGCATTTACAGGAGTACCGGGAGGTTACCGAGACCCCCCGGGGAGTATATGGGCCTTATTGGGCCTTAGTGGGAGAGAGGAGGAGGCGGCCAAGTAGGGGGCGCACCCCCCCAAGCCCAATCCGAATTGGGTGGGGGGGCCTTTCCTTCATTCCTCTCTCCTCCTTCCTTCCTCTCCTACTCCAACTAGGGAAGGGGGTGAATCCTACTCCCGGTGGGAGTAGGACTCCCCTAGGGCGCGCCATAGAGAGGGACGGCCCCTCCACTCCTTTATATACGGGGGAGGGGCCACCCCATAGACACACAAGTTGATTGTTTAGCCATGTGCGGTGCCCCCCCTCCACAGATTTCCCCCTCGGTTGTATCGTTGTAGTGCTTAGGCGAAGCCCTGCATCGGTAACTTCATCATCACCGTCATCACGCCATCGTGCTGACGAAGCACTTCCCTGACACTCAGCTGGATCTAGAGTTCGTGGGACGTCACCGAGCTGAACGTGTGCAGATCACGGAGGTGTCGTACTTTCGGTACTAGGATCGGTCGGATCATGAAGACGTACGACTACATCAACCGCGTTGTCATAACGCTTCCGCTTTCGGTCTACAAGGGTACGTCGACAACACTCTCTCCTCTTGTTGCTATGCATCACCTAGATGGATCTTGCGTGTGCGTAGGATTTTTTTTGAAATTACTGTGTTCCCCATCAGAAGACTTCTTTGATACTTACTCACATGTGGCTCGACTGACCACTATTCGAGTACTACTTTCACTAGCTGCCTCACACGGTCTTCTCGTTCATCAAATCGATGTCAAGACTACTTTCCTAAATGGAGAGTTGGATGAGGAATTTTATATGGAACAACCAGATGGGTTTGTAGTAGATGGTCAGGAAGGAAAAGTGTGCAAGTTGCTGAAGTCTTTGTATTGACTTAAGCAAGCACCCAAGCAGTGGCATGAGAAGTTTGAAAGAACTTTAACAGCTGCAGGCTTTGTTGTAAACGAAGCTGATAATGTGTGTACTATAGCCATGGTGGGGGCGAGTGAGTTATCCTTTGCTTGTATGTTTATGACATACTGATTTTCAAAACAAATCTAAATGTTATTAAGGAGGTCAAGAATTTCCTATCTCCTTGTTTTGAGATGAAGGATTTAGGAGTGGCTGATGTTATTCTAAACATCAAGCTATAGAGAGACGATGATGGCGGGATTACGATGCCTCAATCTCACTATGTGGAAAAGATCTTGAGTCACTTTGGCTGTAGTGACTGCAAGGCCTCTCCAACACCATATGATGCTACCGTGCTGCTTCGAAAGAATCAAAGAATTTCTACAGATCAATTGAAATATTCTTTGGTTATTAGCTCACTTATGTATTTAGCCAGTGCTCTCTTATGTATTTAGCCAGTGCTACAAGACCTGACATCTCTTTTGCTGTTAGCAAACTGAACCGATTTGTTTCAAAACCGGGAGATGGTCATTGGAAAGCTCTAGAGAGAGTTATGCATTATTTGAAAGGCACTGCGAATTATGGAATTCATGATACTGGGTACCCAAAGGTATTGGAAGGCTATAGTGACTCAAACTGGATCTCAGATGCTGATGATATAAAGGCCACAAGCGGATATGTATTCACTCATGGAGGAGGCGCATTTCTTGTAAGTCTTGCAAGTAGACCATCTTAACGAGGTCAACAATGGAAGCAGAGCTCACATCACTAGATACAGCTACGGTCATAGCAGATTGGCTTCACCGGCTCTTGGATGACTTGTCGGTTGTTGAGGAACATGTACCGGGTATCCTTATGAACTGCGATAATCAAACTATGATCACAAAGGTGAGCAACTCAAAGGATAACATGAAGTCATCACGACACCTTCAGAGAAGGTTAACGTCTATCAGGAAAATGTAAACTCTGGAGTTATTGCATTGGACTATACCCAAACATCTAAAAATCTGGCAGATCCTTTTACTAAGGGTCCATCATGTAATGTGATAGATAATGCATCGAAGGAGATGGGTATGAGACCCACAATATGAGTTTGTTCATAGTGGAAACATAGTCTATGTGATCACAGATCCCGTGAATTAGATGTGGAAGACAAGTTTTTGGTAAACTGAGAGGAGAGTATCCTTACTGTTAACAATACCACTCCATGAAGATGCAATACTCTCCTAATCTGCATGGCAGGTTGATGTATATCTTCATGTGTTCTAAGTGGCTCATCTAAGCAGAGATGTTGTCCTGCAGAACATCTTTTGAAGAACACACCTATATGAGTCTGATTGTTAAACGCCGCAATCTATGAGAGTAGGGTACTCTCTAGTAAACTCGTGAAAGGTCTCGGAGTAAACTCTCCAGCCGTGGGGAAGTCCCACGGTAGCCTAATATCGGTCAAGGCTTTGTGTGAAGCTAGATTTGCAGAAAATTTGCAGTTCAAGGCCTAGTCCACTGTTCAAGTTGCTTACTAGTGTAGCATAGATTTCTAGGTGGAAGTCGAACTTAACAGTCTCCACTGCAATACCGGTATATAAAACAGTGTTTCTGAACTAAAGGCAACTTTTATGTGCCTCTAGGATCTGGTGGGGGATTGCTGGAATTTTGTCTGTTTTGGGCCAGCACAATAGCATTTTCAAAAATTCCTAATAAATCCTAGAGGCCCACTCAGCCCATTCGTGCAAGGCAAGGGGTGGGACTAAAGTTTTGTCCCACATTGCTAGTTTGGTGGGAGTAAGGGAGGTTTTTCCCCACATGTATGAGCATGAGAACAAGAGAGACATATGTGTGCGCTCGTCCTCCGCCTGGCCACGCCACGCCTCGAAACGACGCGTCGCGCCGCGGGTTGCGGGAATGAGCCGAGCCGAAGTCTAAATTTTTGCTGCACACGACTGGTATATGAAAGGTCACATGGAAGCCGAAAAGTTTTTGCTATAGTGGAGACTGAATGCGAACGGCGCATCCCTTCAGCTCCTGGTTGTTCGCTTCATCTCCGTCTCTTCGTTTCACCTTCCGTTGTTGCCTTCTCGCCTTCTTCCCATGTGCCTATAAAAGAGAGGTCGCTCCTCTCCACAGGCACACACCAGACCATCTCCTCTCTCTACCAAGTTTCAACCTTTGAGCTACTGCACGGATTCTTCCCCATTCCGGCTTGCGGCGTGCACCGCAGGTCGGGACAATAGGCCTTCGAAACCCCACATCTTTGAGTCCTATACGGGAGAAGGGTGATAAGGTTTTTTGAGAGCGCTCTGTGCGACTACTGACTTCTTCATCACAGATGCTCCGGACACCTACGATGACTTCCCCAACGACGACTTCTTTCCCGACGTCGACAACCTCTTCAACGACATGGCAGCGAGGACGTCGACCCCAAGATCAATGCTTATGTTGCTTCTCCGTACGTTCTCATCATCTTTCTGTTTGAGTTCCTACAACAGTTTCTATTTCTCCTTCTAGTATCTATTCTACATATGTTCTGTTCTAGTTCACATGTGCAGATGCTATTTGCCTTCTCTCTTTTAGATTACATGACTTGTTTCATCTCTACTATGATAGTCATGTTTTTCCTACTAGTTCTGTTAATAAAATCATATGGTAAATTGCTCATATTTCCAACACATACATCAAGAGCCATCTAGCTAGACTGGTAATCAAGTGGTCTTCCAAAGCTAGCTAGCTAAATGAACCTGCATTGTAGTAGAAAAAACTGAGATTTGTTGTAATAATAAAGCAGAGTATCGTAAAACAATTGTATGCATACAAAGGGATCCATGTAGAATGGCCGAGGATAGGTCCTAGTTGATTATTCAATGCGATGCCAAGTCCAGCGCCCCCTCCCCACCCCCTGTTATCGATGGCTTTGGATTTGAACACAAGTACCACAAGTATGTTATGCCACTGGGCAATCTCAGTGGCCCAAACAACTCTTCATCTGAAATCTCTTGATTTGGCTATGTATGTTCAGAATTACCCGTAGATTTTGTGGTTTCATGAACCTTATGGAACTCACACTAAACAAGGTATCTAGAAACTCATGTGATTTCCAGTGTATGTTGCCAAGCTGTGCTCTTCTTGAGAGTTTAACACATGTTTGTTTGAGCTTTGGCTTCAACCTTTGTTACTTCTAGACCCCTAAGAGCAGAAGCCCCGCCAAACAGCTAATTTCACGGTTGGGCTTCTGAAAGTGCAACTATCCCTGGGTGGTTTTGGTAATTCCTAACAACATATATCTCATTGAGCTAATGCTATTTCAAGATAAATATTTCAGGAAATCTCAATGATTGGCATGGCATGGATGAGAAAAGTGGATCCCTCAAAATGCTAAGGACAAAAGGATTGGCTCAAGCTCAAAGCACAAGACTCTACATTTTCTATTTTAGTGATTCAAGATCACATTGAGTCTATAGGAAAAGCCAATACTATCAAGGAGGGATGAGGTGTTGCTTAATGGCTTTCTTGCTCAAAATGCTTAGTGATATGCTCCAAAGCCCTCAACTACTTTCTCACATCCACATATGACCCAAACCAAAAGTCCAACTCGGCCTCACCGATTCCTTCTATCCGGCGCCACCGAGTTAAGATGTCATAGCCACTGCCACAAAACCTAATCAAATCGGTCTCACCGATAGGGATCTCGGTCTCACCGAGATGGGATTGTAAGCTCTCTGTTTCCCTTCATAACATTTCGGTCCAACCGAGATGAGTGATCGGTCCCACCGAGATTGCAATGCAAACTCTCTGTTTCCCTTTCGTATCGTTTCGGTCCAACCGAGATGAGCGAATCGGTCCAACCGAGTTTGCCTGACCAACCCTGTGTGTGTCCATTACCAAAGTCGGTCTCACCGAGTTTGAGTAATCGGTCTCACCGAGATTACATTATGCCCTAACCCTAACCATATCGGTCCCACCGAGTTGATATGTCGGTCCCACCGAAAATCCTAATGGTCACATTATTTGCTGAATCGGTCCCACCGAGTTTGATGATTCGGTCCCACCGAGACTGGTAAGTTGTGTGTAACAGTTAGATTTTGTGTGGAGGCTATATATACCCCTCCACCCACTCTTCATTAGTGGAGAGAGCCATCAGAACATGCCTACACTTCCAACCTACATTTTCTGAGAGAGAACCACCTACACTTGTGTTAAGGTCAAGATATTCCATTCCTACCATATGAATCTTGATCTCTAGCCTTTCCCAAGTTGCTTTCCACTCAAATTTTCTTTCCACCAAATCCAAATCCTGTGAGAGAGAGTTGAGTTTTGGGGAGACTATAATTTGAAGCACAAGAGCAAGGAGTTCATCATCAACACACCATTTGTTACTTCTTGGAGAGTGGTGTCTCCTAGATTGGCTAGGTGTCACTTGGGAGCCTCCGACAAGATTGTGGAGTTGAACCAAGGAGTTTGTAAGGGCAAGGAGATCGCCTACTTTGTGAAGATCTACCCTAGTGAGGCAAGTCCTTCGTGGGCGATGGCCATGGTGGGATAGACAAGGTTGCTTCTTCGTGGACCCTTCATGGGTGGAGCCCTTCGTGGACTCGCACAGTCGTTACCCTTCGTGGGTTGAAGTCTCCATCAACGTGGATGTATAATAGCACCACCTATCGGAACCACGACAAAAACATCTGTGTCACCAATTGAGTTTGCTTTCTCAAACTCCTCCCCTTTACCTTCATATGCAATTGTTTTACATTCCTCTTCTATACTCTTAGAGTTGCATGTGTAGGCTGATTGCTTGACTTGTGCTAAGATGCTAAAATCTGCCAAGAACTAAAATTGGGAAAAGGCTAGATTTTTATTTGGTGAAGTAGTCTAATCACCCCCCCCCCCTCTAGACATACTTTTCATCCTACAAGTGGTATCAGAGCTTTTGTTTCCATTTGCTTTGATTTCCATAGCTTTTGGTGGTCATAGCCTTGGTTTCACAACCTAGGAGAGTATGACGTCTAGCAGGGAAATTACCACCATAGAGGTCCTTACTTTGATGGTACTAATTTTGCTAGTTGGAAGCATAAGATGAAAATGCATATTCTTGGACATAACCCCGACGTTTGTGTTATTGTGTGTATTGGCTTGCAAGGTGAATTCTTTGATGGGAGAAAACCGAACCGTGAAGCTACCGCGGAAGAATTGAAGATGCTGCAATACAATGCTCAAGCTTGTGACATCCTCTTCTACGGATTGTGCCCCGAAGAATTCAACAAAATCAGCCGTCTTGAGAATGCAAAGGAAATTTGGGATACATTGATTGATATGCATGAAGGTACCAACTCCATCAAGGAATCCAAGTTGGATGTGCTTCAAAGTCAGCTTGACAAGTTCAAAATGAAGGATGGTGAAAGTGTCGCCGAAATGTACTCTAGGCTTGCTCTTATCACAAATGAGATTGCCGGCTGAGGAAGTGAAGAGATGACCGACAAATTCATCATCAAGAAGATCCTAAGAGCTTTGGATGGAAAATATGATACCGTGTGCACATTGATCCAAATAATGCCAAATTACAAAGATCTCAAGCCAACGGAAGTCATTAGAAGAATTGTTGCTCATGAGATGTCACTCAAGGATAAGGAGGAGCTCCACAACAAGTAAAGTGGTGCTTACAAAGCCTCATGTGAATCTCCCACATCATCAAGTGAGAAACAAACCTTCAATGAAGAATTGAGCCTAATGGTGAAGAACTTCAACAAGTTCTACAAGAGTAGAAGCAAGGAAAGAAGTTCCAAGTCAAGGTCCTACAATGACCAAAGATCTTCTAGTCGTGAGCATAATTGCTACAATTGTGGAAGACCCGGACACTATTCCAATGAGTGTACGGACCCTTGATAACCCACAAGTATAGGGGATCGCAACAGTTTTCGAGGGTAGAGTATTCAACCCAAATTTATTGATTCGACACAAGGGGAGCCAAAGAATATTCTCAAGTATTAGCAGCTGAGTTGTCAATTCAACCACACCTGGAAACTAACTTGATTACATGGTAAATCTCATCCAACCCATCACCGTCTAGCAAGCCTACGATGGAATTACTCACGCACGGTGGTGAGCATCATGAAATTGGTCATGGAGGATGGTTGATGATGACGATGGCGACAAATCTTCCTCTTCGGAGCCCCGAACAGACTCCAGATCAGCCCTCCCGAGAGAGATTAGGGCTTGGCGGCGGCTTCGTATCGTAAAACGCGATGATTTCTTCTCTCTGATTTTTTTTCTCCCTGAAAGCCAATATATGGAGTTGGATTTGGCGTCGGAGGGCCACTAGGGGGCCCACGAGGTAGGGGGGCACGCCCCCCACCCTCGTGGACAGGGTGTGGGCCCCCTGGTCTTCATCTTTGGCGAGGATTTTTTTTATTTATTCTAAGATATTCCGTGGAGTTTCAGGTCGTTCCGAGAACTTTTATTTTCTGCACATAAAACAACATCATGGAAATTCTGCTGAAAACAGCGTCAGTCCGGGTTAGTTCCATTCAAATCATACAAGTTAGAGTCCAAAACAAGGGCAAAAGTGTTTGGAAAAGTAGATTCGACGGAGACGTACCAACTTCCCCAAGCTTAAACCCTTGCTTGTCCTCAAGCAATTCAGTTGACAAACTGAAAGAGAAAAAGAAAAACTTTTACAAACTCTGTTTGCTCTTGTTGTTGTAACATGAAAAGCCAGTATTCAAGTTTCAGCAAATATTATGAACTAACCATACTAACAATAACACAAAGGTCTCACAATTACTCATATCAATAGCATAATCAGCTAGCGAGCTATAATAACAAAACTCGGATGACAACACTTTCTCAAAATAATCATAACATGATATAACAAAATGGTATCTCGCTAGCCCTTTCTGAGACCGTAGAACATAAATGCAGAGCACCTTTAATGATCAAGGACTGACTAAACATTGTAATTCATGATGAAAGAGATCCAGTCAAGTCATACCCAATGTAAACCAATTATAATGAATGCAAACGACAGTGTGCTCTCCAGTGGGTGCTTTTTAATAAGAAGGATGATGACTCAACATAAAAGTAAATAGATAGGCCCTTCATAGAGGGAAGTAGGGATTTGTAGAGGTGCCAGAGCTCGGTTTTAAAATAGAGATTGAATAACATTTTGAGTGGCATACTTTTGCTGTCAACGCAACAACTATGAGATGAGGATATCTTCCATGCTAAACAAATTATAGGCGGTTCCCAAATAGAATGGTAAAGTTTATACTCCCCCTCCTCCACAGGCATCAATCCATGGCTTGCTCGAAACAACGAGTGCCTCCAACATTCAACGGGTCCCAGGGGGGTTTTGTTTGCATTTATTTTGATTTAGTTTGCATAAAGCATGGGACTGGGCATCCCGGTGACCACCCATTTTCTCGTCATTGAGGAGAGGAGTCCACTCCTCTTGAGAATAACCGCCTAACATGGAAGATAAGGGCAGCCCTAGTTGAAACATGAGCTGCTCGAGCATACAAAACAGAATTTCATTTGAAGGTTTGGAGTTTGGCACATACAAATTTACTTGGAACAACAGGTAAATACCGCATATAGGTAGGTATAGTGGACTCATAAGGAACAACTTTGGGGTTTAAGGAGTTTGGATGCACAAGCAGTATTCCCGCTTAGTACATGTGAAGGCTAGCAAAAGACTGGGAAGCGACCAACTGGGAGAGCGACAACAGTCGTAAACATGCATTAAAATTAATTTACACCGAATACAAGCATGAGTAGGATATAATCTACCATGAACATAAATATCATGAAGGCTATGTTGATTTGATTCAACTACATGCGTGATCATGTGCTAACTCTAGTTACTCAATTCATTTAAAGGAGGATACCATCCCATCATACCACATCGTAATCACTCTAATAGCATGTTGGCACGCAAGGTAAACCATTATAACTCATAGCTAATCAAGCATGGCACAAGCAACTATAATCTCTAAATGTCATTGAAAATATGTTTACTTCATAATAGCTAACTCAGGAACGATGAATCATCATATTTACAAAAACAAGAGAGGTCGAGTTCATACCAGCTTTTCTCATCCCAATAAGTCCATCATATATCATCATTATTGCCTTTCACTTGCATGACCGAACGATGTGTATAGTAATAAGAGTGCACGTGCATTGGACTAAGCTGGAATCTGCAAGCATTCAACTCAAGAGAGAAGACAAGTAATATGGGCTCTAAGTTAAATAAACAATCGTGCATATAAGAGCCCCTTCAACAATTTAATCATGGTCTTCTCCTACTGACTCCCAAAGAAAAGAAATGAAATAAAAACTATTTACACAGGAAAGCTCCCAACAAGCAAAAGAAGAACGGGAAATATTTTTGGGTTTTCTTTTTAGTCCTACAGCAAAGAAATAAACTACTACTAATTTTTTTTGTTTTTCTTAAGGTTTATTAAACACACAAGAAGAAGGCAGGAAAAAGAAAGTAATCTAGCATGGATGTTATAGTGAAAGAGTATGAACACCGACATCTAGCAATGAGTGTGTGTGAACATGAATGTAAGGTCGGTGGGAAATATGTACTCCCCCAAGCTTGGGCTTTTGGCCTAAGTTGGTATATTGCCAGGGATGGCCTGGCGGATACCCGTAGGTGAAGCTGGGGTCGTATTGCAATGAAGAAGACTCTGACTACCACTGGCTGGCAACCACCTCTGGATCCCAAGAATAAACAGACTATTGTGGAGGCTCATCTTGTGGCTCCGGTTCTGGGGCGGGTGCAGGATTTCGATAGGCTTGAATGGCCGCCCACGGAACGATGTGAGGACCTGTAGACAAGTTAAACAAAGAGGGAGCAGGCATGCGCTAGCATACTCTTATAATCTAAATAAGCATGGGGCAGCGATGTTTCCTCTATCTCCTCATGCCTAATAGGTATTTCAAAATATTCAGCTAGGCGTGAAGCATAAATGCCTCCAAAGACGGGGCCCTTAGTACGGTTCAGACTTAACCGTCTAGCAACAATTCCACCCGTGCTAACAGAGTTATTGCGGTATAAACCATGGAACAAAATGATAACATCAGGAACACTAAGGTTTCCACAGTTTCCGCGACCTATCAAAACGACTAGCAAATAAGGCAAAGTAGCGTAAAACAGGAAAAATGTATGCTAGTAATTCTTGCATCAGAAACCTTCCTGGTTTCTCCCACCGTGATAGTGTTAATAAAAGCTTCTACTTCATTACGGTGTGGTTCATCCAAGGTGCCCTCAAAGGGTATTTTGCAAACCTCGCAAAATTCGGCTAATGGCATCTTCTTAACAACGTCATATTAATGAAACTCTACTGATGGAGGTGAATTCTTAGGGAAAAAGTAGAAGTTCTGCACAAAAGTATTTGTGAGTAAGAGATACTGATGACGTTGGTCGCGGAGGAAGTCGGTGAGGCCAGCATTCTCAATTAATAAATAGAAATCTTCATAAATCCCGGCTCTCCTCAAGAAGTCATCGGAAGGACATTCACACGGCTGGACCTCCGTGGTGCGAGGCAAATTAAATTTGGGCTTCTGTTCTTCTTCCTTTTGTTTTTCCTTCGAGCTTCGGCTCGACAAGCCCCTCAAAAGTCTCTTCATGATTTCTGAAACAATCTGAAATTTTTAGTAACTTCAAATAAAAGTGAACCAACTTCAATAAAATAAATAGCAACTACTCCCACAAGTGCCTAGAGCCTATATCAAGCATTAGAACTACTTGGGACCATATAAATTTGACATGCAAGCTCAAGAACATGGTCACCTATGCAGCATAAATTTGCAATGAATAAAGCACTAGAACAAAAACTAATTGGACCAATGGAGGAGTCAAATACCAAGGAACAATCTCCCCAAGCAGTTTTGCGAGAGGTGCTTTGAGCAAGGAGATCGAAAATCACAGCAACCGGGGCTGGAACTCGTGCTTGAGTTGGTTTTTCGTGTTTGTGTGAGACAGAGGAAGAAGATGGGTGCAGGGATAAGTGGAGGAGGGCCAACGTGGGCCCACGAGGCAGGGGGCGCGCCCAGGGGGGTAGGGCGCGCCCTCCACCCTTGTGACCAGGTGGCAGCTCCCCCCGCGGTGATTTTTGCACAGTAAATTCTCAAATATTCCCGAAAAATCATATTAAATTGGCATGGCATTCTGAGGACTTTTATTTTCGGGATATTTTTATATTGCACGGATAAGTCAGGAAACAGACAGAAAAATATTATTTTACTTTACTTCTACTAAATAACAGAAAATATAAAGAGGGTACAGAAGGTTGTGCTTCTAGTTTCATCCATCTCATGTTCATAAAAAAGAATGCACTAACAAGGTTGATCAAGTCTTGTTAACAAACTCATTCCGATTAACATGGAATCAGAGAAATTTCGAATAACACTATGTTACCTCAACGGGGATATGGACATCCCCAATAATAAGTATATCATACTTTTTCTTGATAGTAGGGAGAGGAAATTCAAAACCTCCAAATATAATCGATGGAATTTTTCCAATAGAGTTGATACTATAAACTTGAGGTTGTTTCCTCGGAAAGTGTACCGTGTGTTTGTTGCCATTAACATGAAAAGTGACATTGCCTTTGTTGCAATCAATAACAGCCCCTGCAGTATTAAGAAAAGGTCTTCCAAGAATAATAGACATACTATCATCCTCAGGAATATCAATAATAACAAAGTCCGTTAAAATAGTAACATTTGCAACCACAACAGGCACATCCTCACAAATACTGACAGGTATAGCAGTTGATTTATCAGCCATTTGCAAAGATATTTCAGTAGGTGTCAACTTATTCAAGTCAAGTCTACGATATAAAGAGAGAGGCATAACACTAGCACCGGCTCCAAGATCACATAAAGCAGTTTTAACATAATTTCTCTTAATGGAGCATGGTATAGTAGGTACTCATGGATCTCCAAGTTTCTTTGGTATTCCACCCTTAAAAGTATAATTAGCAAGCATGGTGGAAATTTCAGCTTCAGGTATCTTTCTTTTATTAGTAATAATATCCTTTATATACTTAGCATAAGGATTTGTTTTAAGCACATTAGTTAATCGCATACGCAAAAAGATAGGTCTAATCATTTCAGCAAAGCGCTCAAAATCCTCATCATCCTTTTTCTTGGATGGTTTTGGAGGAAAAGGCATGGGTTTCTGAACCCATGGTTCCCTTTCTTTACCATGTTTCCTAGCAACGAAGTATCTTTTATCATAACATTGATTCCTTGATTGTGGGTTATCAAGATCAACAGCAGGTTCAACTTCTACATCATTATCATTACTAGGTTGAGCATTATCATGAACATCATCATTAACATTTTTACTATGTTCATGTTCATTACCAAATTGTGTTTCAACATCAGACATAGAGATATCATTTGGATTCTCAGGTGGCTCAGCAATAGGTTCACTAGAAGTTTGCAAAGTCCTATCATTTTTATTTTTCTTCCTTTTAGAAGAACTAGGTACATCAATATCATTTCTCTGAGAATATTGCTCGATTCTCTTAGGGTGGATACAAAGGTTCCTGAGTCATTCTTCTAGTTCTAGTAGCCACTCTAACAGCATAATCATTTTTCTTACTATTCATTTCATCAAGCACTTCTTTTTGAGCTTTAAGTACTTGTTCTACTTGAGTGGTAACCATAGAAGCATGTTTGCTAACAATTTTAAGTTCACCTCTAATATCAGCTATATAATCACCCAAGCGTTTAATCATATAAGCATCTTGTTTTAATTGTCTACCAAAATAAGCATTAAAGTCATCTTGCTTAAACATAAAGTTATCAAACTCATCCAAGCGCTGACTAGCAATTTTAGTAGGAGGGACTTCAGCTTTATCATATCTATAGAGAGAATTTACCTTTACTACCTGTGTCAGAATATCGGGATCAGGAGGTTCTTCAGTGAATAAAGTATTGAGATCATATACTTCTTCAATAGACGGTAAATTAAGACCGTGTATTTCTTCAATAGGAGGTAAATTCTTAAGATCTTCGGCTTTAATACCTTTTTCTTTCATAGATTTCTTTGCCTCTTGCATATCTTCGGGGCTGAGAAATAGAACACCTCTCTTCTTCGGAGTTGGTTTAGGAATAGGCTCAATAATTGGCTCCGGAGCTGGCTCAGGAGGTGCCCAATTATTTTCATTTGTCAACATATTATTCAATAGAATTTCAGCTTCATCCGGTGTTCTTTCCCTGAAAAGAGAACCAGCACAAATATCCAGGTAATCTCTGGAAGCATCGGTTAGTCCATTATAAAAGATATCAAGTATTTCAGGTTTCTTAAGAGGATGATCAAGCAAAGCATTAAGTAACTTGAGAAGCCTCCCCCAAGCTTGTGGGAGACTCTCTTCTTCTATTTGCACGAAGTTGTATATTTCCCTCAAAGCAGCTTGTTTCTTATGAGCAGGGAAATATTTAGCAGAGAAGTAATAAATCATATCCTGGGGACTATGCACACAACCTGGATCAAGGGAATTAAACCATACTTAGCATCACCATTTAATGAGAATGGAAATATTTTGAGTAAATAAAGGTAGCGCGATCTCTCATTATTAGTAAACAAGACGGCAATATCATTTAACTTAGTAAGATGTGCCACAACAGTTTCAGATTCATAGCCATAGAAAGGATCAGATTCAACCAAAGTGATTATATCTAGATCAACAGAAAATTCATAATAATCCTTATCAGGAACACAAATAGGTGAAGTAGCAAAAGCAGGGTCGGGTCTCATTCTATCTCTAAAAGATTCTTTACTCCATTTAACTAGCAACCTCTTAAGTTCGTATCTATCCTGGCAAGCAAAAATAGTTGCAGAAGATTCTGCATCAAAAAGATAACCCTCAGGAATAGCAGGCATATTTTCATCATCACTCTCATCACTGTATTCAGATTCAATAATTTCTCTTTCTCTAGACCTAGAAATTTGCTCATCTAGAAATTCACCAAGGGGCGCAGTAGTATCAAGCATAGAAGTAGTTTCATCATAAGTATCATGCATAGCAGAAGTGGCATCATCAATAACATGCGACATATCAGAACGAATAGCAGAAGCAGGTTTAGGTGTCGCTAGCTTACTCATAACAGAAGGTGAATCAAGTGTAGAGCTAGATGGCAATTCCTTACCTCCCCTCGTAGTTGAGGGATAAATTGTTGTCTTAGCGTCTTTCAAGTTCTTCATAGTGTCCAGCAGATATAAATCCCAAGTAACTCAAGGAATAGAGCTATGCTCCCCGGCAACGGCGCCAGAAAAAGGTCTTGATAACCCACAAGTATATGGGATCGCAACAGTTTTCGAGGGTAGAGTATTCAACCCAAATTTATTGATTCAACACAAGGGGAGCCAAAGAATATTCTCAAGTATTAGCAGCTGAGTTGTCAATTCAACCACACCTGGAAACTTAGTATCTGTAGCAAAGTGTTTAGAACCAAAGTAATATGATAGTGGTGGTAACGGTAATAGAAGTAAAGACAGCAAAAGTAATGTTTTTGGTATTTTGTAGTGATTCTAACAGTAGCGACGGAAAAGTAAATAAGCGAGAACCAGTATATGGAAAACTCGTAGGCATCGGATCAGTGATGGATAATTATGTCGGATTTGGTTTGTCATGTAACAGTCATAACATAGGGTGACACAGAACTAGCTCCAGTTCATCAATGTAATGTAGGCATGTATTCCGAATATAGTCATACGTCCTTATGGAAAAGAACTTGCATGACATCTTTTGTCCTACCCTCCCGTGGCAGCGGGATCCTATTGGACACTAAGGGATATTAAGGCCTCCTTTTAATAGAGAACCAAAACAAAGCATTAGCACATAGTGAATACATGAACTCCTCAAACTATGGTCATCACCGGGAGTGGTTCCGATTATTGTCACTTCGGGGTTGCCGGATCATAACACATAGTAGGTGACTATAGACTTGCAAGATAGGATCAAGAACTCACATATATTCATGAAAACATAATTGGTTCAGATCTGAAATCATGGCACTCGGGCCCTAGTGACAAGGATTAAGCATAGCAAAGTCATAGCAACATCAATCTTAGAACATAGTGGATACTAGGGATCAAACTCTAACAAAACTGACTCGATTCCATGATAAATCTCATCCAACCCATCACCGTCCAGCAAGCCTATGATGGAATTACTCACGCACGGCGGTGAGCATCATGAAATTGGTGATGGAGGATGGTTGATGATGACGACGGCGACGAATCCCCCTCTCCGAAGCCTCGAACGGACTCGAGATCAGCCCTCCTGAGAGATATTAGGGCTTGGCGGCGGCTCCGTATCGTAAAACACGATGATTTCTTCTCTCTGATTTTTTTCTCCTTGAAAGCCAATATATGGAGTTGGAGTTGGCGTCGGAGGGCCACCAGGGGGCCCAAGAGGTAGGGGGCGCGCCCTAGGGGGGGGCGCCCCCCACCCTCATGGACAGGGTGTGGGCCCCCTGGTCTTCATCTTTGGCGAGGATTTTTTATTATTTATTCTAAGATATTCCGTGGAGTTTCAGGTCGTTCTGAGAACTTTTATTTTCTGCACATAAAACAACATCATGGCAATTCTGCTGAAAACAACGTCAGTCCGGGTTAGTTCCATTCAAATCATACAAGTTAGAGTCCAAAACATGGGCAAAAGTGTTTGGAAAAGTAGATACGACGGAGACGTATCAACCCTACAAAAGAAGAGAAGATTCTCCAAAAAGGAGAAGTAGAAGAGAAGAATCACCATAAGAGAAAGAAGGAGTAGAGATGATCATTATGAACGAAGAACATCCCGGAGAAGCAAGGATTCAGAAAGGAAGCACAAGTCATCAAGGAGCTACACAAAATGAAGACATCAAGCTCATGTTGGTGAATGGGTATCCGGCTCCGACTCCAACAATCACTCCGAGAGAAGCTATCACTCCGACTCCGAATATACTCAAGATGAAGGTGTTGCCGGTCTAACACTTGTGTCTACCAACTCCTACGACATATTTGATTCACCAAATGAAGGACTTGGAAGATGCTTCATGGCTAAAGGCCCAAAGGTATCACACCCCGAGTATGTTGATTTCAATAGTGATGAAGATGACTTGTTAGGTGATGATGATTTACTTGTTGACAACTCTAGTGATGAATAATATGATGAAACATCAATTAATCATGCTAATCAAGATAAAACGAATGACAATGATAAGGAGAAGATTGAGCTCCTAACTAAAGAACTAAACACTCTTAAGTTAGCTCATGAAACTATCTTTGGAGATCATCGAGAACTTTTAAGGACTCATGAGAAGTTACGCTTTGAAAAGCTCAACCTTGAGAAAGAGCATGAAATCTTAAAGGCAATCAATGATGATCTTCGCAAGAAAAGTTCTTCTTGCATTGCCAAGCGTTTACTCTTATCTACTTACATGCCTCAAGTCAAGTCTAGTAACAAGAACAAAAAAGATTCTTCCTCTAGTAGTAACAATAATCATGCTAAATCCAATGTTGTTGCTTCTAGTAGTTCTCTTGATTCCACTAATGATTCTCTTAGCCAAGTTACACTTGAGCAAGAAAATAGCCTTTTGAAGGGAATTATAGATAAAGGTGTTTACAAGAGCCTTGCCAGGAGTAAGCAATTCGAGGAAATTGTATGCAAGCAAGGAAGGCACCGGAAGAACCAAGGTGTTGGTTTTGAACGAAAGTTCAATGCCAATGGAGTTGAGTTGGAAGAAGATCAATACCCCAAGACAAAGTTTGTTCCACAACAAGAGAAGTATGATCATACTTCTTTCAAAGGGACACAAGCTCAAGATGATATTCCACCACAAGACCACAAGCAAAAAGGCAAGGACAAGCTTCAAGAGGAGATTGATGCATTTGAAGAAGCTCCTAAGGCCTTCGTCAAGTGGGTTCCCAAGACTACATAAAGTTCGACTACGACTCCAAGGATTCCCATGAAGATGATGTGGATCCCGAAGAAGAAGAACTAGAGAGTTCTTGAGGGTGACTCCGCCAACATACTTCACTCATATCATTTGGCAAGAACAAGTGCAATCAACCTCCACATCTTGCACTAGTTCAAGGAGTCACAAACCCTCTTGTTGGTAAGACAAGGGACAAGGTAACCTAATGCTTTCATGGACATCATCTTGTGTGTGCATCACTCTATGTCTATGGATATCCTTGTTTGTTCCTTGTGGGACTAACCCGTGTAGGTACTGAAAGTGCAACTCACACCAAAGGGTTGCTCCAAATGATCTACATCAACATTGAGCATCCACATCTTCAACACCTACATGAAGTCATCATCAACAAAATCCAAGGTTAGTTCATCCCTCTTAGGGGGGATCTCACATCTAGGGGGATCTCTACTCTAAGAATTGAGCTAAAGCAACTCTAATGGTGTGAACACAACAATGCTTTATGTAATAGTGGTAACCCCACTTGTGCTTAAACGATGAGTATGACCTATGATCAAATGTTCTCATTTGACTCCTAAGTCAATATACTCATATATAGATGACCTAGTCATCGCCAATTGCTTGATAGATGCTAGAATTGTGTGTGCATGCTTTGTCACATATTTCATTTGCCATTTTATTGTGTGAGCATGTTGGTTGCATATTTTACTCATTCGAGGACATCCACTTGTAGTTTTTATTGTTTGGTCTCTTTTTCTTTTTGCCAAGTGGATGGACAAGAATGCCTAAGAACCTTCTCTAGCTATCTATGCTTTTCTTGTCTCAAACTATATTCATGCTATATCACAAAGTTTGATCAAGTCAGATTCGAACCACTCTGTGTGAGGAGCACTCGGAGTCCCCGATTCGTCATCGACTTAAACTTCCAAAAGCTCTTTGTACGTTTCGGTCTGACCGGTTCAACCTTTTCGGTCATACCGAGATCACTAAGTTGATATAGGTTTTCAATCTCAGTGCAACCGATTTGAACTTTTCGGTCACACCGAGTTGCAGTAACTGCTTGCAGGAATGCATCTCGGTGCCACCGAGTTGTTCCACTCGGTCACACCGACAGGGTCAGGCTATATATACCCCTGGGCCAAAATTTGGAAATCTTTCTGAAACCCTTTGCCTGCGCACAGCCTGCTCTGCCTCTTCGGGTCTCCGGATCGTCCTCCTTGTCGCCAGCGACCTCCCGCCACAGGTCTTCTCCGCTGTCAACGGGATTCTGCTCCACCGTTGCCGCTGTAGCAAATCCATCGCCGCATTAGGGTATGGATTTGATCTTTGTGCTATTCTTAACTCCGATTTTTAGCACATTGCATTGCCATGAATCTTGCCACATTTGAAATCTTCCTATCCAGCAAAACTACTCCGTAGATTAGTCTTGGATTGAAAATTTAGCGTTAGGTTTCCGCCGAATTCATCTCGGACCGACCGAGTTGTAGAAATCGGTCTCACCGATTTGGCTCAGGCCATTGCACATGTGATTCTCGGTCTAGCCGAGAATTGCAAATTGGTGTGACCAAGATCGATTCTCTGTGAAACCCTAGCAGTCTCGGTGCCACCAAACTGTGACTTGGTCTGTCCGAGTTCACTTGTTTAGCTTCCAAAAGCTGCTTCGTTATCACCGAGTTTACAAATCGGTAGCTCTGAAATGCTTTCTGTGGAAAACTAAAACTAAGTTTTTGACTCAATGTTTTGCAAAAACCTCTGTGCTTTGTGATGCTCATCTACTCTACCTCGTCTACATCTATTCATAGGGTCTGCTGTCAGAGTTTGCATTATGTCAGATCAGAGTGACAGTCAGAACAAGTCTGAGGAGCAAGTTCATATGAGTGAGGGCACTAGTCCCTCCAATAGTTATGATGAGGGTAGCAGAAGCACACCCAGCAATTTTCCAAAGGCAACCACCAGGGCAAGGAATAAGAAAACCTCAGATTCTGAAGATGAGTACTATGTGGCTGTTGAGGATGAGGCCACTTCCAAGAAGAAGGTGTTGAAGAAGGAATATGGCACAGCTGCATCCACTAAGCCATGGATGCAAAAGAAGGCACCTGCCAGGAGAATTCCCACTTCCAAACCTAGGAAGGTTTCCACTGGTGAAACCATGAAGTTCACCATTGATTATGATGATGAAGCTGCTGGTCAAGATAAGAAGAAGAAGAGAGTCAGAACTACTACTGCTGAAGTACTTGGCAAGCCCTCTATGAGGAGAGACTCTAAAGAAGAAGAGGAAGAGGTTGCTGCAGCAGCACCTAGAGCTCAAAAGCTGATGGGAGATGCTATAAGACTAGGGGCTGCTCCATCTAAGCCAAAGATTCTCCCAAGGCTGCTGCTCCTAAGCCCAAGTCTACACCTAAGAGGAACACTAGGAATATTCCAGCTGAAGAGAAGAACAAGGCCCCAATGCCTCAAGCTGCTGAAGAAGATGAAGATTCACTTGTCTTGAGAAAGTTGAAGCCCAAGATTCCTAATCATCATGATGCTCATCCAGTTGCAGAGGATATGAAGCTCGGGAAGGATGCGGGTCTGAGACTGTGGAGACAGACTAATCCCTATGCTATCAAAAGAAGAACTACAGCGGACTGCAGGTTCCACACTAAGGAACAACAAGATTTCTATGAGACAGTTTTGCTTCACAAGAAGCCCATAGTATGTGACATGATATGGGTTGACTAGGAGTACATCAGGAAGAATGAAGAGCACTATCCAGGAGTGTATGACAGCTTCAATGCTTGTGGAGTAGATGACTTTGTTGGCCAGAAGCTCACCAAGTGGAATGATAAGCTCATTATGCAGTTTTACTCCACAGCTCATTTCTACCCAGATGGGAAGATAGTCTGGATGTCTGAGGGTACTAGGTACCAATCAACAGTTGAGGAATGGGCTGAGTTGATAAATGCTCCAAAAGAGAATGAGGATGGCATGGATGTCTATGCCAAGAAGAAAGACCACAACTCTATGGCTCACATGTACAGAGGGATCCCAGATGCTGCACTAGAGACACATAAGTTTGGATCTATACATTACCTGTTGTCAGGATTGCCTACTATCAACTGGATCTTAAGGCACACTTTGCTGCCCAAGTCAGGTGATCACAAGATGATCAGAGGCCATGCAATTAACTTGCTGCATATATCTGATGTGCCTTAGAAATTCAAAGTCATGAGCCTGATTGTGGAAACAATCAAAAGGACTGCTGCTGATCAGAAGAGATCTTGTGGGTATGCCCCACACATTCAGGAGCTCATAAACTCCAAGATGGGCACATGCACATATCTTTTGGACAAGGAACACCTGCCCATCTACCCTGATTTTGAGGACAACACCATTGTGATGCATGAAAATGAACCATCATCTGTGCAAGCACAAGAGAAGAAAGAGAAAGCAAGGGCTGAGAAAGCTGTTAAGATGCCAACTACTGAAGAGGCATCTCAGATTTTCCTGAAGAGCAAGCAAGATCAGCTTGGCTACTTGATAGCCTCCACCTTGAGGATTGAGAAGGGCTTGGCCACTGTCGGTGTCAAAACCGGCGGATCTCGGGTAGGGGGTCCCGAACTGTGCGTCTAGGCGGATGGTAACAGGAGACAAAGGACACGATGTTTTACCCAGGTTCGGGCCCTCTTGATGGAGGTAAAACCCTACGTCCTGCATGATTGATATTGATATTGTGGATGTTTACAAGAGTGGATCTACCACGAGATCAAGGAGGCTAAACCCTAGAAGCTAGCCTATGGTATGATTGTAATGGTTGTTGTTGTGTCCTACGGACTAGAGCCATCCGGTTTATATAGACACCGGAGAGGGCTAGGGTTACATAGAGTCGGTTACAATGGTAGGAGATCTACGTATCCGTATCACCAAGCTTGCCTTCCACGCCAAGGAAAGTCCCATCCGGACACGGGACGAAGTCTTCAATCTTGTATCTTCATAGTCTTGGAGTCCGGTCGATGATGATAGTCCGGCCGATGATAGTTCGGCCGATGATGGTAGTCCGGCTATCCGGACACCCCCTAATCCGGGACTCCCTCAGTAGCCCCCGAACCAGGCTTCAATGACGATAAGTCCAGCATGTGTGTAGTCTTCGGCGTTGCAAGGCGGGTTCTCCTTCAAGTTCTACATACCTGCCGAACAGTGTCCGGCTTCCTCATCAATGTTGCGCGTCTTGGCTTCCACGCCCAATAACGGCCTTCTTCCACGCGTCGTGCGAATGTGAAAAGCCAGGGTGTCTTTTATGTTTTACCCCCTACTTGTGCGAATAATCTTCCTATAAGGGAGGCAAGAATCCAGATCCAAATCACCATCTTCCTCCCGCAAATACTCACCGGAGCGCTTTCGACCAAGAATCAATTCCATCATGGACCGTCAACGCGGCTCCTCTTCTCGTGCTCCCAACCCTTTGCCAGGAGATTGGAGGAGATGCTCTGTTCCGCACAACGAGCTGGTGAAGCTCCAAGCGGGGGAATATCTCCCTCCGGCCTTCATGGTTCCGGTTCGAGCCGGGCTGGCCACCTACAAAGGTGGGAAGCAAGCGGAGGTTACCCCAAATCCCAACATAGGGGAGCGGGTATTCTTCGTCCCCTATCTGATAAGGGGGCTCAGATTTCCTATACATACATTCCTCCGCGGGCTCCTGGAGTTCTACGGACTCCAGCTTCATCACCTCACGCCCGCCTCAATCCTGCATATTGCGGGTTACATAGCTCTTTGCGAGCTATTCCTGGGCGTCGAGCCCCACTTCACGCTGTGGAAGAGGTTGTTCTGCCTTGTACCCCGCTCTCACGAGGGGTCCATATATCAAGTGGGCGGCGCCGAAATATGGCGCATTGCCGGGACCGGATATCCATCCGGAACCCCTAAGAAGGCGTCCGAAGACTAGCCTTCAGAATGGTTTTATATAGAAGACGCTCCGCTGCCGGACCCTGTTCGGATCGGCCTCCCGGAGTTCAGCAATGCTCCTCTGAAGAAACGCCTTAGTTGGCGTCCGCGGAGCCCCCAACTGGAGGAAGACAAGTGCATCCATTATTTGATGGGCCGAATAAGGTTACTGGCCCATGCCGGGTTGACCATGATTGGAGTCATGGCAACATGCATTATGCGGGGGGTGCAGCCACTACAATACAGGGGCTACCCCATGTGGGATTTCAACAGGGAGGACGATGCCACCCGTCATGGCCGCAAAGGGCCGGATTCGGTCGAAGATCTGGTGACGATCCTGTCCGGCCTGTATAAGGGGGAGAAGGAGGATTTCCTTCGGACGAACCTGTTAAATGGGTTCTCCATGAATAATCCCCGGCCTTGGGTAAGCGAACACTCTGCGTGCCCGACCCATGCTTTTTGAAACTTAAGTTTCTTATATTGTGTTCTTCTTTCGACGCAGGAACTGCGCCGGATCGTGGAGGACATGCTAAGTCCAGCTCCGCAGCCTGAGGATCCAGAGAGATCCCGGGATCCGACCTCCGAAGAGGATCCGGACATAAAGGTGGAGCTAATCGACGGGGTGTTCCACCAGCTCAGCATGGACAATGCTTTAGTCGCCATCACGACCGACTATCCCGGACTATATCCGGCTTCCCAGGTGATTGCGACCGAAGTCCTGACACCGTCATTCCTTCCTTGCTTATTTCTGACCACCGTATATGATGGCACTGTGCAGGAGGCGCCCCTAGGGCGAGAAGCCGAGCCCGCGGTGGCTGACCAACAAAGGCCAGTCCGGACCAGTAAGCGGAAGAGGAGCGCGGCGCGGACTGAAACGTCGCCGCAAAGGTGTAGCTCACAATTCATTATTTAGAGCAACGTTCCTAGGAAGCGTTTGAGTGCTCATGACTTTTTTAGGGAAAAAGCGTCCGCCGGACTGCGGGCATGGAGGTTGCCAATCCAACCTCTACCAGCCAGGCTCCAGCACCTGGTCTGGAGGGGGAGGCGAGCGCAAGCCGCGAGCCGGACGTTCCTCCGACGGAGGATGCCGACAGACTGTCCGCCACCAAGTCTGAGGTGGAGAGTGCCCTGAATCACAGGCGCCGCCGGACAGTATTTCGTGACGCGTGCTTCTCCCCCGAGGCGTTGAATGCCTTTAACACGGGGGACGCGCACCTTCGTGCTGCTCAAGATGGTTTTACCAGAGCCACGGAGCAGTATGTAAAGGACATACAGGTAAGAGAATTTAATAGTTATATATGCCAGTAGCCCCCGAGACTTAAAGTAGTTATATTAACTGATTTAAGGATCATATGAAACGTAGGATCTTACCGAGAAGAATACCCAACTGTCTCAGGAGCTGCAAGAGTGCAAGGCCCAACTTGAGGCCGCACTCTCTGGCGCAGGAGGAAATGCAGGGACCTCTCCTGGTAATGCATTATTTTAGAAAGATAAGTAGCGTTTGGCCTTTGTGCAAGTCTAAAAAATGACGTTGCAAGTGCTGCCGGACAAGATCTGGACAGGCAAGAACTTCTGCGCCAACTAAAGGCCGGCGAGAGGGTGCTGCATAAGGTGCAGCATGAAAGGAACAAGCTCCAGGATGCCCATGCCCAGCTTGGAGAAGAGCTGAAAGGCGTTCGGGCCGAGCTGTCGGCCTCCGTTAAGGAGAATCAGCGGCTTCGTCGCGGCATCTATAGTAAGTGCTTGAGCGAACTCCTTTGAAAAGAAGAGTTCGGCGAGGAAGTCAATTTGACAGAATATGTCTGCAGGTATGCTCACAGGTCGCCCTACGGAGGAGATGCCCGTATCAACGGGTGATCAACTTCCCGAATTGTTCCAACTGATCGAACGAGTTCGGCAGACAATGAGCGGCGTCATCCAGGCTTAATGGCTAGCCTTCTCCTTACCCGAGGGTCTTGGGGAGCTTGCGGAGAAGCTTCAGGGAGTGCGGCAGCGCTTCCATTTATGGAAGATTTCGGCCTACCGCCAAGGTGCCAGGGAGGCCTGGGCCATGGTAAAGACGCGGTACAAGAAGGCGGATCCCAACCACATGGCCGAAGTCGGACCTGCGGGGCCCGATGGGAAGGAGATCCCTGTGAGTTTAGTATACGGCCAAGTAGAGCTGGCCGCTAAATTTTCCCAACAGGACTGTAAATTAGACAACCTGTTAGACGGGATTGAGGAAGAATACAATCAGTAGGTTTGACAATGTATTATAAAATGACATAAAAAATGCCTTCTAGCCGGATTGTAGATCGTTTGTCTTTGCCGACCTTTTCGCTTCGACCTCGGGACCCTAGAGTCTGGAGTGTGTCTGAATACCTTCTCGGTTATGAAACAACCGGGGTATGCATGGAGACTAGGCGTAGGGGTCATTAGTGCTTTATCAGACAAGTGCCCAACTAGTTATGTTATATTACATGGGTAGTAAGAAACATCTTCCAGGGAGAATAGTTCCGTTAAGGGTTCCTTTCCTCTGGGGGTGGCATGCCCTAAAGTGCATGTCTAGACTGCAAAAAAAGCAGAAAAACATCTGGGGGCAGATAAATAAGTGGATAAAAAATCATCTTTTAAGTCACCGACCGAATATTCCCTTAAGAATGCTAGCTTTCGGCTTCACCCAGTCTGAGGTACACATCCGGCTGACCCGGCAGTAACAATCGCAGAGGTGCTCCCTTTACCTCCTAGCCGAACAATCGGGAACGTAGGGGTAAGCACAGGAGCCAGGCAACCCAGCTTGGCCAAAACTTAAGTCATATCGATGCATATAATGGTGAATAAAAGGTACATGTGGAGGCTTGACACATGTGCTGGGCATGAAGTCCTTATAATTAAGCTTCTGGTAAAGAAGCCCCCAGGTATAATGAGTGCAGATAACACATCAATTGCGCGCGAACGTTGCGCAAGTAGGCCCTTTAAGGCTTTGATGAATAGGGTTGAGAAGAAAAAGATAAACAAAAGGCAGCTGGAGTAAAAAAAATTGGACGGGGGGAAAGGGACAAACTCTTAGTCCGGCGCTAGGCATAGAATCTTCGGAGGCGGGCTGCCATGGGTTCGGCTCGAGTCGGTTATCCGATGCATTTCGCAGACGGTACGCTCCGCCGGTCAGGACTTGATCGATGATGAAGGGGCCTTCCCATTTGGGCTTGAGCTTGTCCTTTTTCTTGTCCGGCAGGCGTAGAACTAGTTCACCAACGTTGTAAGTCTTGGCCCGTACTTCTCTGCTTTGGTATCTTCGAGCCTATTGCTGATAAAATGCGGAACGAGCCTTGGCGACGTCGCGTTCTTCCTCCAATGCGTCCAAGCTGTCCTGCCGATCCAACTCGGCTTCTCTTTCTTCATACATGCGCACTCGAGGTGAGTCATGAATGATGTCGCAGGGCAAAACTGCTTCTGCACCGTATACCATAAAAATGGTGTGAATCCGGTAGTACGGTTAGGCGTTGTCCACAGCACCCAGAGTACGGAGTCGAGCTCCTCTACCCAGTGCCTATCAGATTTCGTAAGGGACCGCACTAGTCTAGGTTTGATGCCGCTCATTATTAGACCATTTGCTCGTTCCACTTGACCGTTGGTTTGAGGGTGATAGACTGAAGCGTAATCGAGCTTGATGCCCATATTTTTGCACCATGATTTAACCCCGTCGGCCGTGAAGTTCGTGCCGTTGTCAGTGATGATGCTGTGGGGGACACCGTAGCGGTGTACTACCCCGGATATGAAGTCTATCGCTGGTCCAGACTCTGCCGTTTTAACTGGCTTGGCCTCTATCCATTTGGTGAATTTATCCACCATGACCAATAGGTATCTTTGCTTGTGGGTTCCCCCTTTAAGTGGTCCAACCATGTCAAGCCCCCAGACCGCGAACGGCCAGGAAATGGGTATAGTTTTGAGGGCGGTGGGTGGCATATGGCTCTGATTAGCAAAGAGCTGACAACCGACACATCTTTCGACTAAGTCCTGAGCATCTGCCCGGGCCGTCGGCCAATAAAATCCTGTACGGAATGCCTTTCCTACAAGGGCCCGGGCTGCGCCGTGGTGTCCGCCTAGTCCGGTGTGAATTTCAGCCAGAAGGTCTCGCCCTTCCTCTTCGGAGATACACCTTTGAAGGACTCCGGTTGTGCTTTTCTTATAGCGTTCTCCCTCATGGACCTTGTAGGCTTTAGATCGCCGGACTACGCAGCGGGCCTCATTATGGTCTTCGGGTAGTTCCTGCCTAAGCAAGTAGGCGAGGAATGGTTCTGTCCACGGGGCAATTACTGCCATTATGTAGTGGGCTGAAGGTGTTATGTCATCGGCTGAATCGCCGGTTGGTGCGGCTTGTTCCGGTTTGTTATTTCCGGACTCCTTTCCCATAGTACGGATGGCTTGAAGAGCCATTCCAAGAAGATGTTAGGAGGGACAGCGTCGCGTTTTGCGCCGATGCGTGCCAGTACGTCGGCTGCTTGGTTATTATCCCGGGCTACGTGATAGAATTCAAGTCCTTCAAACCGGGCTGACATTTTTAGGACAGCATTGCGATATGCAGCCATTTTCGGATCTTTGGCGTCAAAGTCTCCGTTTATTTGGGATATGGCGAGGTTTGAATCCCCGCGCACCTCTAGGCGTTGAATGCCCTTGGAGATTGCCATCCGGAGACCATGTAAAAGGGCCTCGTATTCGGCTGCGTTGTTGGAGTCCGTGTACATTATCTGAAGTACGTATTGGACTGTGTCCCCGGTCGGAGACGTCAATACGATGCCAGCCCCCAATCCGGCTAACATTTTAGAGCTGTCGAAGTGCATAATCCAATTGGAGTATGCGCCGTACTCTTTAGGGAGTTCGGCTTCGGTCCATTCAGCGACAAAGTCAGCCAAAACTTGTGACTTTATAGCTTGCCGAGGTTTGTAAGTTATATCAAATGGTAAGAGCTCACTGGCCCATTTTGCAATCCTGCCCGTCGCGTCGCGGTTGTTTATAATGTCGTTAAGTGGTACTTCAGAGGCCACTGTTATCGAACACTCTTGAAAGTAGTGTCGGAGCTTCCGGGATGCCATGAACATCGCGTATGCTATCTTCTGATAGTGTGGGTAACGGGACTTGCAGGGGGTTAACACAGTGGATACGTAGTATACTGGTTTTTGAAGAGGGAATTTATGCCCTTCTGTCTCTCGTTCGACGACGAGTACCGCGCTTACAACTTGATGCGTTGCTGTGATGTATAACAACATTGGTTTGCCCAGGTTGGGCGCAGCCAGGACCGGATTTGTTGCCAATATGGCCTTTATTTCTTTGAGTCCGGCGGTGGCAGCATCCGTCCACTCGAAGTGTTCGGTGCGCCTAAGGAGGCGATAGAGGGGCAATGCCTTTTCTCCTAGACGGGAGATAAATCGGCTTAGAGCCACCACGCATCCAGTCAATTTTTGTCTTTTCTTGAGGTCTTTTGGGATATCTAGCTGTGACAGAGCTCGGATCTTGGCTGGGTTTGCTTCAATTCCTCTACCGGATACGATGAAGCCCAGCAGCTTTCCAGCTGGTACGCCGAAAACGCATTTTTCCGGATTCAGCTTGATGTCATATGCTCTGAGGTTGTCGAATGTGAGCCTCAAGTCGTCTACTAGAGTTTTGACGTGTTTAGTTTTGGCGACTACGTCGTCTACGTATGCCTCTACTGTTTTGCCGATCTGGGTAGCCAGACATGTCTGAATCATGCGCTGATATGTTGCGCCGGTGTTTTTAAGTCCGAAGGGCATCGTGTTGAAGCAGAATGGTCCATATGGAGTAATGAATGCCGTTGCGGCTTGATCCGCTTCTGCCATCTTGATTTGATGATAGTCGGAGTATGCATCCAGGAAGCACAATGAATCGTGCCCTGCAGTGGCATCGATGATTTGGTCGATGCGGGGGAGGGGGAAGGGATCCTTTGGGCAGGCTTTATTTTGGTCTTTGAAATCGACACATAGGCACCAGGATTTGTCCTTATTTGGTACCATTACCAGGTTTGCTAGCCAATCCGGATGTTTGATGTCTCTGATGAATCCGGCTTCCAATAGTTTGGCTAGCTCTTCTCCCATTGCCTATCTTTTGGGTTCGGAAAATCGTCGAAGAGCCTGTTTGATTGGCTTGAATCCTTTTAGGATGTTTAGGCTGTGTTCTGCCAATCTGCGTGGGATTCCGGGCATATCCGAGGGGTGCCAGGCAAAAATGTCCCAATTTTCCCGAAGGAATTCTCGCAGTGCAGCGTCTACATCAGGGTTCAATTATGCCCCGATGGAGGCCGTCTTTGTCGGGTCCGTTGGGTGGACCTGGAATTTTACTATTTCATCTGCTGGTTTAAAGGAGGTGGACTTGGATCTCTTATCGAGTATCACATCGTCCCTATTCACCGTAGAGCGCAGCGCGGTGAGTTCCTCTGCCGCTAGGGCTTCGGATAGTGCCTCTAAGGCTAATGCGGCTGTCTTGTTTTCGGCGCGGAGTGCTATGTCCGGATTACTAATGAGAGTGATTATTCCGCCGGGCCCAGGCATTTTGAGCTTCATGTACCCGTAATGGGGTACGGCTTGAAAAATTGTGAATGCCTCTCGTCCTAATATAGCGTGATATCTGCTGTTGAACGGGGCCACTTGGAACGTGACTTCTTCGGATCTGTAATTGTCCGGCGAGCCGAATACCACATCAAGTGTGATTTTTCCTATGCAGCGCGCCTCCCGGCTAGGGATTATTCCTCTAAAGGTTGTGCTGCTTCGCTCAATGCGGCTCTAGTTTATTTCCATTTTTTGAAGGGTTTCCTTGTAGATGAGGTTTAATCCGCTGCCGCCATCCATGAGGACCTTTGTAAGTCGAAAGCCGTCCACTATTGGACTAAGTACCAGTGCGGCTGGAGCTCGGGCTGTTCAGAATTTAGGTTCGTTGCTGGCGTTGAAGGTGATGGTTGTGTTGCTCCATGGATTAGTTGTTGCTACTTGGTAGACTTCAGCAAGGCTGCGGATTGTTCGTTTCCGCATATTGTTTGATGTGAAAGTCTCGAAGACTGTTGATACCGTACCGGTATTGTTGGAGTGGTTTTCCGGGGCTAGAAGCTCCTCTCCACTTTTGGCCACCTGCCGTAATATCCAACATGCTCGAAGGCTATGTGTTGGGACGGCGCCTTCTGTACTGTGAATTTTACAGGGTCCGCTAAGCCATCCCTCCAGTACAGTTGCGTGCCCTCTATGGGGTATTTGCTTTTTGATTTTTGTATCCGGTGCCTGAGTGTAATGCACCCTTTTGTTGCGGACTAGGGTTGTATTCGGGGCCGTATTGTCCCAAAACTTATTTTCGGTTGTCCCGAAACTCTCCATCGCACAGTATTTTCGTACTATGGATGCCAGGTCGGCGAAGCGTGTAATTTCACGAAGGATGACGGTGTTCAAGATTCCCTCGTCCGTGCAATTATTGCAAAAAATTGAGATTGCGTTTTCCTCTTGGCAGTCCTTTATCCTGTCCATAACCAGGAGGAATCTGGCCCAGTAGTGATGTACTGTCTCAGCGGGCTCTTGCCGGATTAGAGATAGATCGCATATGTCTGGGCGGGTGGGTGGAATTAAGTCCGGAACCCTACCCATCTCAAGGCTCGAGGGCCAAGAAGTTTCCAAATTTGGAAGCTTGGATTGCTGGACGTTGTCCAACGAGTCTGGTCCGATGCCTGACTTTAAGTTCAGTGCTTGATCGAAGTCCGTCACTCCGCGGGAATCCGGCATGGGGGTTCGGGAGCCCGGACATGACTAGTTTTCAATACAGGAGAAGAGTCGCCGCATTGTTCCTCTACCACTACAACGTGGTGGGTGACCTGGGGGAGTTAATCTCTCTCAGATCGGTTTTAAGCCCAATCTGATTGTAATCTGTAGCTACTCCCAGGGCGGCGATGCGATCCAAGAGCTCGTTTACGGACGAGAGCTCTATTGGATCCAGCCGCTCGGCGAATTCCGAGCTGACGTGAAGATTGCTTTTGACGACTTGAGAGGTCATTGTCGAAGCGGTAGCCGGACATGCGGTCATAAGAAAACCACCTAGCCGGATAGTTTGGCCGGCGGCCAAGGCTCCTTTGGCGAAATACCGTCCTTGAAGACGGGAGGAGGCATCCTTCCTATTGGTGACGGCATAGAGGAACTCTCAATGAAAGCACCAATGTCGGTGTCAAAACCGGTGGATCTCGGGTAGGGGGTCCCGAACTGTGCGTCTAGGCGGATGGTAACAGGAGACAAGGGACACGATGTTTTACCCAGGTTTGGGCCCTCTTGATGGAGGTAAAACCCTACGTCCTGCTTGATTGATATTGATATTGTGGATGTTTACAAGAGTGTATCTACCACGAGATCAAGGAGGCTAAACCCTAGAAGCTAGCCTATGGTATGATTGTAATGGTTGTTGTTGTGTCCTACGGACTAGAGCCATCCAGTTTATATAGACACCGGAGATGGCTAGGGTTACATAGAGTCGGTTACAATGGTAGGAGATCTACGTATCCGTATCGCCAAGCTTGCCTTCCACGCCAAGGAAAGTCCCATCCAGACACGGGACGAAGTCTTCAATCTTGTATCTTCATAGTCTTGGAGTCCGGTCGATGATGATAGTCCGGCCGATGATAGTTCGGCCGATGATGGTAGTCCGGCTATCCGGACACCCCCTAATCCGGGACTCCCTCAGCCACCCTGACTCAAAACCAGGAGAGCTTGGAGAGAATCATAGAGTAGAAGTTTTATGCTCTTGATGTCAAAGTTACTGAGATCCAAACTGCAGTTGAGCAACTTCAGGAGGATGTGGAGGAGAAGAAGGGCAAGTCTACCACAGATGTTTTTGCTAGAGTGCCCAGAGGACAGAGATCTGTTGTAGTGCCTGTTCCAGACACCAGAGCTACATCATCTGCACCAGCTACAGCTTCAGTGCCTCCAGCTCCAGCACCCACTCCACCAGCTCTAGCTACATCAACATAAGCCTTCGTCCTTGGAGCCATATCTACACCATCACATGAAGACCAAGCCTGAGAGTCGTTTAACACTATGCATTTTTGTGAATTTTTTGGTAACTTGTTGCCAAAGGGGGAGAAAAATATATAGATCATAGGCTTCGAGAGAGAGTGTTGCTTTGATCTCTCTTGTCTTTTTGGTAGTTGAACTTCGTTATTCATGTGTTTGCTTGTTTGCTTGATACATTATGCCTTGTGTGAGATTCTTGGATGATCATGTGTTTGATCATATGTTATGCTACATTAATGCTTGTTGGATGATATTATATCTTATATCCTCATATGATCATTCACTTTGCTTGGTGATGAGTGCATGTATTTAATTATTATCATTTTGAGCGCTCCTCCAAGATGTATGTGACATGGAAGAGTGACCCATGATCCTAACTCATTGTGCATTTGCAGTCCAAAGCAAATTTTAAATAATGCACAAATCTAGGGGGAGCTCTTACTACTCACATACTTCTCAAAGCGACGATGTTTTTCAATCTTATTATTATTTGTCGAAGCTTTAATCTATATGTTGTCATCAATTACCAAAAAGGGGGAGATTGAAAGTGCAACTATCCCTGTGTGGTTTTGGTAATTCCTAACAACATATATCTCATTGAGCTAATGCTATTTCAAGATAAATATTTCAGGAAAGCTCAATGATTGGCATGGCATGGATGAGAAAAGTGGATCCTTCAAAATTCTAAGGACAAAAGAATTGGCTCAAGCTCAAAGCACAAGACTCTACATTTTCTATTTTAGTGATCCAAGATCACATTGAGTCTATAGGAAAAGCCAATACTATCAAGGAGGGATGAGGTGTTGCTTAATGGCTTTCTTGCTCAAAATGCTTAGTGATATGCTCCAAAGCCCTCAACTACTTTCTCACATCCACATATGACCCAAACCAAAAGTCCAACTCGGCCTCACCGATTCCTTCTATCTGGCGCCACCGAGTTAAGATGTCATAGCCACTGCCACAAACCCTAATCAAATCGGTCTCACTAATAGGGATCTCGGTCTCATCGAGATGGGATTGTAACCGAGATGAGCGATCGTTCCCATCGAGATTGCAATGCAAACTCTCTGTTTCCCTTTCGTAATGTTTCGGTCCAACCGAGATGAGCGAATCAGTCCCACCAAGTTTGCCTGACCAACCCTCTGTGTGTCCATTACCAAAATTGGTCTCATCGAGTGTGAGTAATCGGTCTCACAGAGATTACGTTATGCCCTAACCGTAACCATATCGGTCCCACCGAGTTGATATGTTGGTCCCACCGAAAATCCTAATGGTCACATTATTTGTTGAATCGGTCCGACCGAGTTTGACGATTCGGTCCCACCGAGATTGGTAAGTTATGTGTAACGGTTAGATTTTGTGTGGAGGCTATATATACCCCTCCACCCACTCTTCATTCGTGGAGAGAGCCATCGGAACATGCCTACACTTCCAACCTACATTTTTTGAGAGAGAACCACCTACACTTGTGTTGTGGTCAAGATATTCCATTCCTACCATATGAATCTTGATCTCTAGCCTTCCCCAAGTTGCTTTCCACTCAAATTGTCTTTCCACCAAATCCAAATCCTGTGAGAGAGAGTTGAGTGTTGGGGAGACTATCATTTGAAGCACAAGAGCAAGGAGTTCATCATCAACACACCATTTGTTACTTCTTGGAGAGTGGTGTCTCCTAGATTGGCTAGGTGTCACTTGGGAGCCTCCGACAAGATTGTGGAGTTGAACCAAGGAGTTTGTAAGGGCAAGGAGATCGCCTACTTCGTGAAGATCTACCCTAGTGAGGCAAGTCCTTCGTGGGCGACGGCCATGGTGGGATAGACAAGGTTGCTTCTTCGTGGACCCTTCGTGGGTGGATCCCTCTGTGGACTCGCGCAACCGTTACCCTTCGTGGGTTGAAGTATCCATCAACGTGGATGTACGATAGCACCACCTATCAAAACCACGACAAAAACATCCGTGTCTCCAATTGCGTTTGCCTTCTCAAACTACTCCCCTTTACTTTCATATGCAATTGCTTTACATTCCGCTGCTATACTCTTAGAATTGCATGTGTAGGTTGATTGCATGACTTGTGCTAAGTTGCTAAAATCTGCCAAGAACTAAAATTGGGAAAAGGCTAGATTTTTATTTGGTCAAGTAGTCTAATCACCCCCCCCCCTCTAGACATACTTTCGATCCTACAGCTTCCAAGAAGCTTCTCTCCAAATTCCACTATAGAGGAAAATCCTGTCCAGACTAGCTTCCCGCAACTTCACCAACTTGTCATCCCTCCTACAAAATCCTATCATCCAACTTCAAATTATTTATAGTCAAAATGTCACCACCACATAAAGAGACAATGCTTCACAAATTTCTCTCGACTCTCACCCTGACCTCATTTCCCCCTCCTACCTTGTCGGGGCGATGAACCCCGGGCAGGCAACGAAACCTGGATCCTCTTCAAAAATAATGGGGCCCGCATCGCCCCTCAAAACCGGCACGCGCCTGGCGGGGTCGCTCGACCCGGCAAGGCCCGCAGCCCGGCCAACCCCTCCGACCCGACAAGGTACGTTGACCCGGACTCAGCAATTGACGCAAGGCAGCCGATCCTGGCACGACCAAGGCTTCCCCAACAAGGCGACCCTACCCGTGGCGTGCGCTGCAATCCAGCCACAGGTCAAGCTCCCGTCCCATCCAGGTCGTACGATGGGACGAGACGACAGTCACCGATGACCAAGACAACAGTGTTTTCACCCATGCCTATGGTCAAACGGAGCGTGGCAACTGTGCCCCTTACCTACCTGCTGACCAAGGCTGGCGTGGCAACAGGGCTTCTGCCCTCACCGCTGACGACAACAAGCGGCAGCCCAACGGAAAGCATTGTACATGACTCGACTTGGCCACACCTTGACGATCGACAAGACGGCGCACAGTTCTCCTAGACACACGGGGCCCGCACCTAGGGGAACCCGGAGAACCACAAGCCCTCAAGCGGGACCCAGCCCGGGATCCCGGACACCGACAATACGGACCCACCGACTCGGCATATTACCATTGTAACCCTGGGTGGGTTGGTCTATAAAACCCCCCAGGAACCCGTGCCTACATGGGCATAGGATATGGAATAGAAGGCAACAGAAGATACACAAGGCTTCCGGAAGAGCAAGCAAGCATAGGACTAGCCACCAAGCCGCAACACCGGAGAGAAGGAGCAGCCTAAACCTTGGCCAGCTTCCTTCCTCCTCATAGAGCTCCAGGAGCAACATTGTACTATCGATCATCCAACTACACTCGGCAGGACTAGGGGTATTATCTCTCCGGAGAGCCCCGAACCTGGGTATGTCCGGCGTCCCGCGCTCGCTCATGCCAACCTCGCCTCTGGAGCCCACCAGCACCCTCGAGCCTCCTCCTCTCTTTATCCATCCCTTGGCATCTGTCGTGCACCCACCACGACAGTTGGCGCCCACCATGGGGCAGCTCGAGGAGCTGGCCGGGAGCATGCTTCAGACGGGGCCCGTCTCCTACACCGACGAGTCTGTCGCATTGGTGGACAACGTCGTCAGCGCGCTTGCCGCCTCCTTCGTCGCGCTGCGCATCTCCGATGCGTTCAAGGCCGACGAGTACCCCAGCGAGGTGCTCAGCTACTCCGCCTCTCCACTCTCCCTCGGCGGTGGCATTGCCGCCGGGGCAATGGACATCCATGTGGAGGTTTACGTCACCGGCGACGGCGCCTCCTCCTCGTCGAGCAAGACGAGGAAGGCCGCGGAAGCCAGGGCCGCCATGAAACGGACCAAGCCATCCGTTCCACTGTGCACCGTGATGCAGAGCCTCCGCATCCCCATCGGCATCGATGTTGATGCCACCAACGTCGCTGAGGCCCGATCTCAGCTCGAAGAAAGGCACCAGCAGATGCTGGACCTGTCCGAGACGCTCGCCGCCACCAAGCGTCGCCTGGAGGCCGCTCAGATGGAGCACGACGCTGCTCACGGATTCGCATCCGTCACGGCCGAGCCAAGGTGGGTCGCTTATGTACGCACCCGGGGAGGAGCGATCGGCCAGGCCCTCGGCGTCGTCTGAACCGTCTACGAGACCCCAGTGAAGAACATGTGTGCTGTGGAGGCAGCCGCGATCGGCCTCGACCAGCTCATGAGTGAGGAGCTGAAAGAGCGCATCAGGCGGATGCGCGAGCTCCTCCACACCGCCAACACCCAGCAGGATCGCTTGCACCAGCTCGCCAAGCCGGCGTGGTCCGGCTCCGCCCGACTTGGTGGTCCCGGCGAACTTCTGCACACGGCTTCCTCGCTGCCCGGCGAGGCGCACTCCGGCCAAAACCAGGCTCAGCGCAACCCGGCTGCCACAGCCGCCGACGTCTTGGGCAACGAGCCCACAGCGGAGACTCAGCACAGACCCGGCCAGCCTGGCCGGCGTCCGGCTCCAACCGACCCGGCCCCTCAGGGCCTGGCCACTAGTCGACTCGGCCCACGCGCCATCGATGATGCCGACGCTCGCCAACGCCTCGATTAGCTCCTTGCTCCTTGGAGGTGGAGGAGAGTGGTGCTATCGGGACGGCCTGCTTCGGCCCATGCATCCAGGAGGAGCCCTTCCCAAAGGGTTCATGCTTCCCCGTGACACCCCCAAGTACAACGGGACCGTGAAGCCAGAAGACTGGCTCACCAACTACACCACGGCCATTGGCACCACCGGTGCCAATCATCATCTCGCCATGCGCTACGCACCGCTCATGCTCCAGGGGTCGGCCCGCACGTGGTTGAAAAGTCTGCCGAAGGGCAGCATCAACGCGTGGGTCGACTTCGAGGAGGCCTTTGTCCGCAACTTCACGGGGACCTACAAGCGACCCAGTCGCCCCAGCCAACTTGCCATGTACGTGCAGGGGCCGACGGAGACAGGTCGCGAGTACCTCGCATGCTGGACCGAGCTTCGAAACAGCTGCGAGGGTGTCCATGAAGTCCAGGCGATCCAGTACTTTGTCAGCGGGTGCCGAGACGGCACCCTCCTCAAGCACAAGCTCTTGCGCTCCGAACCGGCCACCATGGCCGCGCTCATGGTGACGGCGGACAAGTACACCAACGCCGACTCCGCCATGAAGATCCAGGTGGCACTAGATGAAGCCGGCAAGGCGAAGTCGGTTCCTCCCCCGAAGCCGGCCGGCGAAAGTAGCCGGCAGCAGCATCACCAGAACAACAAGCACAAGGCCGAGCAGCCGGTGCAGCGTCACGACAACCGGCTCGTCGCGGCCGCCGAGCCCGTGGCGGACCCGGCAGCGAAACACCGGCAGACCGGCAAGATGGCGTGGCAACCCGCCATGAGTTTCGGGGAGATGCTCAACACCCCATGCAAGCACCACAGCGGCGCAAGACCTTCCACGCACGCGCTTCGGCAGTGCGCCATCACCAAGCGCATCATGAGGGGAGACGTCCCGCCTCCTCCGGCTCCAGCTCCAGGCGCAGGACAGCCGCCTCCACCTCCACCGCCACCTCCCATGGGCGGCGCGATCCGGAACAACGCCTACCCGGACCAGAACGCGGCCTACGTCGTCTTCACCAGCCTTGGCGATGATAAGCGCAGCGAGTGCCTCCTTCGGCAGGAGGTGAACACCATCGTCCTGGCCAAGCCGTTGTTCATGCATTGGTCGGATCGGCCGATCACCTGGACCTGGGAGGATCACCCGGCGGTCATGCCGAGTCCCGGTGGATACGCCCTCGTCCTCAACCCCACCATTGTCGCGCGGCGCACATGCAAGTTCTCCCGAGTCCTCATCGACGGCGGCAGCAGCATCAACATCCTCTACCGCGACATGATGACCAAGCTCGACCTCAAAGACGAGGACCTGGAGCCAACCCGGATGATCTTCCATGGCATTGTGCCCGGCCTCTCCTGCTCTCCCATTGGCTGGGTCCGGCTCGATGTCCTGTTCGGCGACAGCAGTCACTTCCGGCACGAGCCGATCTGGTTCGAGGTGGTGGACATGTCCAGCGCGTATCACGCACTGCTGGGCCGGCCCGCGCTTGCCAAGTTCATGGTGGTTCCCCATTATGCATACCTTAAGATGAAGATGTCGGGTCCCAAGGGTCTGATCACGATCAACTGCGATTATCGCAAGTCCCTGGAGTGCACCTGAGATGGCGCCAAATTGGCCGAGGAGCTGCTCATTGCCGAGGAGCGGCGCCAGCTTGACCGGATCATCGCCATGGCAGGCGAGGCCTCTGCCGCGTCGATTCCGACCACGGACACGGCCGACGAGGCTGCCTTCAAGCCCTCCAAGGAGACCAAGAAAGTGAAGCTCAAACCAGAAGACCCCAGCTGCAGCAAGTACATTGTCATAGGCGCCCGCCTCGACAGCAAATAGGAAGGCGAGCTCATCGACTTCCTCCGTGAGAATCGGGATATCTTCGCATGGACCCCCAAGGACATGCCGGGTATCCCGAGGAAGTACGCCAAGCACAAACTTCACGTCCGTAAGGACGCCAAGCCTGTCCGTTAACCCCTACGAGGATTTTCCGAAGAGAAGAGAAGAACCATTGGTGAAGAGGTCGCCAAGCTTTTGGCGGCCGGCTTCATAATGGAAGTGTTTCACCCCGAGTGGCTGGCCAATCGAGTCCTCGTCTTGAAGAAGAACAAGACCTGGCGCATGTGTATCGACTACACAAGCCTCAACAAGGCTTGTCCCAAGGATCCGTTCGCTCTACCGCGGATCGACCAAGTCATCGACTCGACCGCCGGGTGCGAGCTCCTGTCCTTCCTGGACACTTACTCCGTCTACCACCAGATCAAGCTGGACCCGGCCGATGCCCTAAAGACGTCCTTCATCTCGCCCTTTGGGGCGTATTGCTACATCACCATGTCGTTCGGCTTGAAGAACGCCGGCGCCACCTTCCAATGCTGCATGCAGAAATGCCTGCTGCCGCAACTCGGCCGCAATATCCATGTGTATGTGGACGACATCGTGGTGAAGACCAAGCAACACCTCACACTCCTCGATGATTTGAAGGAAACATTCGCCAACCTCCGTGAATACAAGGTCAAGCTTAACCCGGAAAATGCGTCTTTGGCGTCCCGGCCGGAAAGCTACTCGGCTTCCTCGTCTCGGAATGCGGCATTAAGGCGAACCTGGAGAAGATCAAGGCCATCGAGCGCATGCGCAAGCCGGCTAGGCTGCGCGATGTCCAAAAGTTCACCGGGTGCTTGGCCTTGGTCAGCCGGTTCCTAAGCTGGCTGGGTTAGAGGGCGCTCCCCATGTACCAGCTGATGAAGAAGACGAGTCCGTTCGAATGGAACGGCAAGGCAGACAAGGCCTTCCAAGACCTCAAGCGCATGCTCTCCACCGCGCCAGTCCTGACCGCACCGACCGACAAGGAGCCGCTGTTGCTCTACATAGCCGCGACCTCACGGGCGGTCAGCATGGTGCTGGTGGTCGAGCGACCAGAAAAGGGTAAGATCCAAGCCGTACAGCGCCCAATCTACTACATGAGCGAGGTGCTCTCCATCTCCATGGAGAACTACCCGCACTACCATAAGATGTGTTACGGCGTGTACCTCACCGCCAAGAAGCTGAAGTAGTACTTCCAAGAGCATGTCATCACCGTCGTCAGCACGGCACCTGTCGGAGAAATCATCGGGTGCCGGGACGCCTCTGGCCGGGTCGCCAAGTGGGCGATCCAGCTAGCCGGCCACACCATCCTCTACGAGCCCCGCACCACGATCAAATCTCAAGCCCTGGCCGACTTCCTCATCGACTGGAACGAGACCCAGTACCTGCCGCCACCTCCCGACTCAACGCATTGGCGCATGCACTTTGACGGGTCCAAGATGTGACTCGGCTTAGGGGCGGGCATCGTACTGTCATCCCCGAAGGGCGACCGGCTCCGCTACGCGCTCCAGATCCACTTTGCCGCCTCCAACAATGTCGCCGAGTATGAAGCCCTTGTACACGGCCTCCGGCTTGCCAAGGAACTCGGCATACGGCACATCCTGTGCTACGGCGACTCGGACCTGGTGGTGCAGCAGTGCTCCGGCGAGTGGGACGCCCGCGACTCAAACATGGCAAGCTACCGCTTCCTCGTCCAGAAGCTGTCCGGATCCTTTGAGGGCTGCGAGTTTCTCCACGTCCCGCGCGCGGAAAATGAAGTAGCTGACACGCTCGCCAAGATCGCCTCGTCATGACAAGCCATCCCGTCCAGCATCTCCCTCGAGAACCTGCGCAAGCCATCCGTCAAGCCATCGCCAGACTCCAAGTCCATTCACGTTCCAGACGACCCGGCCGAACCACAATCCGGCCCAAGTACTGCCGAACCCGGCCCGGGTGCTGCTCAGCTCAACCCGGCCACCATCAACCCGGACCCGACCGTTGCCAACTCCGACCCGGGGGCTGCTCAACCCGGCTCGGGGGCTGCCGACTCGGAACCCACCCTGGTGGCCGTCTTCGTCGTAGTGGCAGTCCCATCCTAGGCCCTCCCAATATCAAAATTTCTGGAGAACGGGGTCCTCCCCATGGACGAGACCGAGGCTAGGCAAGTACAGTGCCGGGTGTCCGCCTACAGCATCATCAACAACGAGCTCGCCAAGCGCAGCCCCACCGGCGTGTTCCAGCGCTGCGTCGAATAGGATCGGGGCATCGACATCCTCCTCGACATCCACTAGGGTGAGTGCGGGCACCATGCTGCATCGCGTTCCCTGGTGGCCAAGGCGTTCCGCCACGGTTTCTACTGGCCCATGGCCCTCAAGGATGCCGAGTCGCTCGTCCTCAAGTGTGAGGGATGCCAGTGCTTCAGCAAACGCAGCCACCAGCCGATGTCAGCACTCTGCACCATACCGATCGCCTGGCCCTTCGCGGTCTGGGGACTCGACATGGTGGGACCCTTCAAAACCGCTCAAGGCGGCATGACGCACCACTACAAAAAAAATACACTTCCGTGATGATACGTGTTTGTCACAGTAGGTCGCGTTTTTTGTCATGCATGTACATCCATGACAAATTTATGACAGAATCAAGATAGTCATACCTGTGCTGTCGTAGAAGTGTTCCATGACATTACCAAAATTATCATCACGGAAGTGTCCACTTCCATGACAACAAATCGCGCGCCACAGAAGTGCTTTCGCCAAGGGTGACCGACACATGGAATCCACCATAATGGAACGCCGTTAAGCTATCGGGTCGGGTTTTGGATCCAATAACCCGTTAACAGCCCCGACCAATGTGGATTTTCCACGTGTAAAATCATCATTGGCTGGAGGAAACACGTGTCGGCTCACCGTTGGGACAGATGTCATCCTCTCATTGGACCGAAGGCGCCTATGATACGGCGACACGTGGCACGGCCCAACATAGGCCCATTCCTGTGAAAAGGCCGGCCCGTTTGACTTGGTCAAAAGGTGGCGGGCCGGCCCACGGAAAGCCTGTTAACGGCCTGTTCACATATAGCCCATTTATAGCCCGCTAACCTAGGGCCCATTACGACCTATCCGAATTAGGCCCAGTAGCGTCATCTGGCCGTCCAATATGATTCAGCCCGTTTTAACTTCCGGCCCATGTGTGGCCCATGACTTCTTTGGCCCATATGAGGACCTTTGTAACTCTTGGCCCATTAACGGCCTGTGGTGAAACTGGCCCGTAATGAATAGTGTATCACTTTATACCCATTAACGGCTCGTTATTCCATTGGGCCGTTTCCAGCCCAAGTTATCTTTCGGCCTTCTCAGGGCCCATTGATTCTTGGGCTCACTTGCAACATTCCGTTACATACGGCCCGTTACTGTCATTTTCTGCTTGTGGGCCAAATTCAGCCCGTTGTTACAGTCGGCCCGTTTGCGGACCGTTAATACGTTGGGCCGTTTTCATGTCAAAAAAACCTGTTGGGCTGTTTTCATAGAGTTATCAAATATGGCCTATTAACGACTCGTTATGGTCCACGAATAGTACGGCCCATGATTGGCGAAATGATGATACGCCCCGTAGAAGGCCCATGGATCCTATGGCCCATATGGGGCCCATGGATAGTACGGCCCGTAGAAGGCCCATGGAACGTACGGCCCGTAGAAGGCACATGGACCCTACGGCCCGTAGAAGGCCCATTGATCCCTAAGGCCCGTATAGAAGTCCGATGGATCCTACGGCCTGTATAGAAGGCCAATGGTCCTACGGCCGAACGAAGGCCCATGGATCATACGGCCTGCAGGAGGCCCATGGTTACGACAGTCCGTGTGTTGCCATGATTATTTTGGCCTAGTTACCAAAAATAGGCTATTGTGGCCACTAGAAAAACACAAAAAAAGAATTGCAGTGACTACAAGCAAACAACTAAACAAGACAATGAGGAAATAAATAAGCAAGCAATTAAGGCTAGCCTATTACCGCTATTACACATATTACATCCACTGGGGATCAAAGTTCGCCACCAATGCAAATATAGGGAACAAAGCAGCATATTACATACACTGGCCGTCAAAATTGGCCACCAGTGCAAATAAACACGGCAGCAAAACAAGAGCATAACTGAAACAACTTCAGAAGAGCTCAAGAAACGTTATCCTGGGTATCCACCATGCTGGCAATAAGCTTAGCAAGCTGATTAGCTTTGTCCTATTTGGCGCTAAAATCCTCCAACGCTTGCTGTTGCACCAGAAAGTATGCATCTGAATGCTCCAGGGACTTCCGTAGTCCTTCCGCTTCTTGTCGCAGCACAGCTGATCGATGTCTTTCAGCTTGTAGTTGAGACTCAAGAAACCGAACTGATTCAGACAGTGAGTTTGAATAGCTTGTGCAAGCGGTAGTGGCCAGTAACTCGAACACTAAACCAAGACGGGACTTTGGGGTTGTCTCGCTGTCTTCAAGATAGTCTTCCTTAGCTGTTTTATCAGCTTTGTTGGAGACCAACAAGGATGTGTCACTATCCTGAACCTTATCTACATTACTTCCTTTACCATTGCTTAATAAGGCACTCTTCCCCAATATTCTGTCAGCATTCTAAAAGAAGAAGCAAGCAGACACATAACAAGTTTAGCATGTACTAGTATATGAAACTCATTTCAGTGAACCAGTTCATTAGTAAGGTGGACAGGATTAAACTACCAAGTCTTCTATTGCCAAGTACTAGTACAAAATAAAAGCATCAAACAAACATATATCTATGTCCTATGGCCACTGCATTGTCTTGCCAAATCAAAATAGAGACACGGTTCAAATCATATCAGTTCAAGACAAAGCAGCAGTGAAAGAATACAAAGCATGGGAAACTACATGGCGCAACAAGATTTCAGATGGGTACCACGGGTCTACATGTACAACAACACTATTGGCTCTGTTGTGATGCTAGTAATGTGCATGATATGAAAGTCAATTGTATACACAATTGAAATTGAAATAAAAAGAGCTATTGATAAGAGCAAACCTGTTAAAGAAACATGCGTGAACATACCTGCTATGCCATTGGAGTTTCAATTGGATCCTTCAATTTAAAAATAAGTTTGTATCAGTAAATAAAGTGATACAAGAGCAAAGCAATCATAGTTAAAAAGGCGCGCCTAAGCGAGCGCTTAAGCGCGCCTAGGCTCTAGGCGTTGGCAAAACGCATTGCGCATAACTACGCTTAATCTATGCATAACTGCGCATAAGCATGCGCTTTGGTCAGTAAAGTGCAAGGCGGTGGCAAAACGCACAATTAACGCCTAGCGCTTTTCTGAACTACGATAGCAATGGAATCTTAAAGTAGAACAGTTGTTCTTCAGGTTTAGGCACTTGTTCTACATGAACAGAGTACAGTAAGACGCAAGAATATAATACTTAAAAATAGAAAATGAGCTCATAGACCTTACCACATTCTTGGTTCGGGACCAGTACAGAACAAGGCGTTCCCAGTCATCGTCCAGTAAATGTGTCTCAGGAGAACGTAAGGGAATTTGATGAGTTTCTTTGCCGGTGAAGTACGTTTTCTTCAGGTAATTCCGATACTGCCACCAAGCATTCTTGAAGATAGCAGAGGTATTAGCACAGGTTACCTCATCCTGAGTTTCCAAATCGGTCCTTCTCTATAGAGAAAAATGGGAAAATTTATTGTATTATAACCATCATGGAGGTAGGATGTATGGGACGAAGCAAAGTAATTGCCATGAATAACATTACTTACACATAACTCCTGGACAAACACCTGCAACTGGCATTTTCCTTCATCTTCAGTATAATATTTCCAAGATGGGAAGATACGCACATACGATTTAACAACATCAAATGCGATAGATGCTAAACTACGACTGGCTAGTTGTGCTTCCTCCACAGGAATAGGCGTACTAACTGGTGGAGTTGGGATTCGCTGTGATAGTACTGGCCCTTTGGGCACTGGAGCTGCCTTACTAACTGCTCTTGTTTGGGAGCTTTGTGGTGGAGATGGTGCTGTGTCAACAGGAACTGGGTTACTATCGGCTGGGGTTGGGGTTAGATTGGGTGAAGCTGGTTCTCTGTCCATCGCAGTAGGGGTACAATCTGCGAGAGTTTGGGTTATGTGTGGTAGGGCTGGTTCTTGTGCATGTACAACCGGGGTTCTATCTCCACCAAGAGGTAGCAATGTTTTATTTGAGGACCGTGTTTTTATTCCGCTAGATACTGGCATCACCCGCTCCAATTCAAATGGCTGATAAACAGGAAACATAGTTGAATGTACAGACATTGTATGAGAGACAGATGCAATAGATAGTGTGGAAAAAAGAGGGCATGAAATAGTTGACATGTATATTGTTTAACTAAAATGGATAGCATGACATAATTTCACATATATGATGTCTATCTAAACTGGATAGCATAGCATAACATAATTCAAAGATATGATGAATAACTAAACAGGATCGCATGGCATAATTCACCTACATGTTATCTAAGTAATCAGGATCGCATCATTTAATTCACATATGTGATTTATATGCTAAACAGAGGGCATTCGATATGATGTTTGAACTAAGAACATGGTGTTGAATATTGTGTATATGATGTCTAAACTATGCAATGCAAGACACCGTATGCATGATATGAGCAGTATAACCGTGCCAAGTTAGAGCATACACCTCAGTACGGGAATAGGACTGGTCATCTATCTCGAAATCCATCTCTGAGGAGCTATCGGGACCCAACAAGAGATCTGCTTCGACAGGTAGCACTGTCTGCTCTGAAGGCCTTGTTTTCACTCCAGATTTTTCCATCTCCCACCCAAATGGCTGATTCACAGGAAGAGTAGTTTAATGTACAAACATTGTCGACAAATGGAAATGTAATGAAGAAAAGGATGGGCAAGATATCATTCAAATATGTGATGCCTGGTTAAACAGGATGGCATTGCACATTTCACATATATTATGGCTGGCTAAAAGACATGAGACTGCATAATTCCCATATATGATATAGAAACTAAACAGGTGGCATTACAGAACATGTCTAAACTAAGCAGATGACATATATGATGTCAAAAGTAGGCACTGCAAGGCAACATATGCATGATATGACTAACATCATCATGCCAAGGTAGAGCAAACACCTTGGGGGGTAAATAGGAGTGGTCAGCGGCGTCTGAATCCGCCTTAGAACAGATATCTTCCTCTGGATTATAATCTGGAGAGGGGTGGGGAGGGTTTTCCATTGAACCCACCATGGAGTGATGTCTGCATGACATTGTATTGCCGCGCAAAACTCTTCTCTTTTTCTTTACATGTTCAGCATGACTGTGTACAATATCTGACATGCATACGAAAATATATGGTGAGATTATGTAAGGAGAGCATGCAGAAATTTAGAGTGATGGTAACAACCAGTGGATGGATCCAAAAATAATGATAGCAGGCTGATGATTGCTTTAAATTAATAAAAAGACACATGATGATTGCTTTACTATTTGTTTCCCACCCAAGATGAAAAACATAGGCATACCCTAGGTGAACCAGATATTAGACAGACATACTATTCATTGCTGCCTCGATATGTGCCCCACAACTAATTTAGAACTCAAGTTTGAACATTAATTTGGACCTGAGTTGGGAGTCCAAGAGCTGAACAGGACGATTAAGTAGCAGGTAAGTTTAAGCAATGCATAACATAAGCAGAAACAAAAGAGTGCGACCTCTCTTGTGGACCCGTGTACTCCTCAGGTTCATCTGCTGAGTTGATGATGGTGATGCCGTTGGGGTGGGTGTCGGCGGTAGGGAAGGAGATCTAAGGCGGTGAAAGATGGTCAGGAGTCGTGATGTCTGGTTTGGTGGATGCTTTTGTCGATGGAGCAGCTCAGGTGAGGTGGACGACGTCGCGGCAGGAGCAGGAGAAACCACACAAAGTTCCCTTCGACATGTACCTGTAACTGAAGTATTTCTATAAGGGCTCATTTGGCTTGCATGATTCTTAAAACGCAGGGATAGGAAGAACACCGGAATAGGATAGGAAAATGCACATGGTAAATAGAGCATTTGTAAACACAGGATTTCTGTCAACTTGGGTGTTTGGTTTACAGGAATTGGAAGAGCAGAGGAATGCAAAGAAACATGGCCAAAATAAAGAGAAACCATATGAAAGCGTGTACAGTTAGAATGTTATTTTGGCACTAATGCACTTGGTCTTGTTTTCATGCATAGGATTTTGAAAAGTAGGTCCAGGTGGATGTTTTGCTTCATTCCTTTCAACAAAATGCATGAATAATTGAATAGTAGAGTGCCATTGGAAAATTCCCTATTGCTATGTTTTTTCGTTGAACCAAAATAGCCCTAATGGATCGACGTGAATGTATAGTAATAAGTGATGCAACAAGTGTACAACCTCTTTTCCATAGCCGTGTCGACCTCAGCATCATTGGTTTGGTCGCGGAAGCAGTTGAGGCAGAGGTGGTTGTCGGAGGTGTGGAGGAAGATCTGAGGAATCTGTAGACGGCGTCCAGGGCACTGCTTTGTTGTGATGGATCGTTCTGTCGTTGGAGCAGCTCCGGTGAGCCGTAAGACGTCAAGGCTAAAGTAGCACAAGACAGACATCGTTAATCTCAAGTGGGATTCTAATAGCATCTCCAATAGATGATGTAAAATGGATGTAAAGTTAACATCACCAAAAACCACCTGACTACAACAGATGAGGTAAAAACTGTTGACTCTGAACTTAACTGTCGAAACTGAAATTTACTGTGGAATCTGAATGCTACTGTCGAAACTGAACGCAATGGTAGCAGAGAGGCGCTTGACATGTAGTTTAGGGAGGGCCTGCAGTTCATCTTCAACCTGCACCCCCCTGAGCCGCCAGCCACCACCGGCCGAACCGCTGGCCCCAGCGCCGCCTCGCCGCCCCCGAAACAACTCGCCACCGCCGCCCCGGCCAGCCCTCTAGCCCCCCCCCCCACCCTGAACCCTAAGATAGATAGTGGGGTACCTCTCCGGCGAGCCCCCGTCCCCGCTGCGGGTGGTTC
>NC_041391.1:178753261-178756015 GCF_002162155.2 Triticum dicoccoides
GTGGCTTAATCGGAGCAGAGCAGCAGCACGAGCGACGGGGAGAGCAGCAGCAGTAGCTGGGCGAGCGAGCGATCGAGCGAGAGCCGGAGCAGCAGCAGCAGCGCGAGCGAGCGAGCGAGAGCCAGAGCAGCAGCAGCAGATCCGGCTGGTATGGACGCCGCCACCAAAGGGGCCTCGCACTGGGGGAGAGCCGCAGTGGAGATGTCGCTCGTGGCACCGTCTTCAAGGTAGCCACTCCATGGGGGTGCGGGATGGAGCACCGTCGGCGCCGGGAGGTCGAGTTAAGGAGAAGGTGCGATGCGATGAGTGTACAACCTCTTTGGTGGCGCCGAGTAGGCCTCGGCTTCGTCCGAGGAGTTGGTCAGGATGTTGCGGTTCCGGTGGAGCAGGTTAAGGCAGCGCTGTGGGGATGGAGCAGCCGCGATAGACGAGGCGATCGTCAAAGCAGCTCCTTGGAGGTGGAGGATGGGGCGGCTGAACCGGCTGGACGGTGAGATGGATGACGGATCCTCATCCGGGGAGGTGGACGAGGGATGTCGAGCTGTTGCGATGGACGACATCGTCGGGGAAGAGGCTCCGGCTGGGCAGCGGTGACGTGGTGGACGGAGGAGGGTGGGGTTTCGCGGCTGGAGCGGAGAGGTTATGGCGGTCTGGGATTTCGAACGGCGAAAAGGGGGCGATGGGAGGGGTTGAAGCATGACTTAGGGACGCGCTTGTCCAAAATGTAGGGTGTGTTACAAAAGTACCCCCCCCCCACCGATTTGAACTAGCGGCCCTTTCGGCTCAGGGTTAGAAGGGGGATTTCGCGTGTCGGGATTTGGCAGCTGGAGGGAGTTTCCGCGCGCGTTGTAATTTCGGGATAGGAAGGCGCGGGTTGTGAAGGCGCCAGTTTTCGGAGCACGGTATCTGAATTGGGATATAACAAGACGCGGGTTGAATTTTAGGGACAAGCCTAACATGTAGTAATATTGTACTTGTATGTACCAAATCAATTCGCACTTCCCTCAACCAAAAAGAAAATGAAAAAAATAAAACTATTCACACCACACAAAGAGAGAGTCTTGCCCCGTTTTACTATACAAATGCTATTCAAAGCTACTCCCTCCTTCCATCTATATAGGGCCTAATGCATTTTTCGATGCTAACTTTGACCAAATATTAGAGAAATGATATATGACATGCAACTTACACAAAGCACACCGTTAACTTCGTCTGTGAAAGGTTCTTTCAATGATATAATTTTCACATTGTGCATGTTATGTACTATTAATCTTGTCAATAGTCAAAGGCAGTCTTAAAAATCTCATTATGCCCTATATAGATGGAAGGAGGGAGTATGAATCCATGTTATGTTCGATCAAATTTTTTCGCTTGCTGTATAATGCATGTAACCTACTCATACCAACATTTTAATGCATTCCAAATGTCTATAATACCGCTGCAATTCGAACTAAATTTGAATTTGTTTCTCTATTTCAAGAAGAATCTACAATCATGATTGTTGGCAACTTCAACCATCATTCGTGTATTACCTTAATAACACACCACATGATTACTATAGAGATAGATATGAACTATGTGTACTACATGAACTCGAATTCTATTTTTCGAATACACTTGATGTTGATTCCAAATAATAGTGCATTTGATGTACTAACTATATATTCATAATCTAAACGATGTTCCATACGTACACCATGTTTATCACACAAAGTATAGTGCCCCGCCCCCTACATTATGACAAGTATTTAGACCTGAGTTGCAAAAGCCACACATTAGCCCAAATTATAATCAATGTTCTACATTATGATATCTTCTTCAAGTATCCATATCCGCCTTTTTATAATGAATTATGATCTTTGTTCGTCTTTTACACCTTCGCGATCCTCTTCTATTTGTAGCTAGCTAGCACTAACATTCTATCGTGCATGCACACGCCCGCCCCCCTCACACACCCTTAGAGTCCCCTCCATCGCGCACGTTCATTATTTCTCTTTAGGTCGTCCACCAGCAGTGTGTGTAGGCCCCCGGCTCCTTCTTTCTGGCACACACCGGTCGATATACCTCTCTAGCCAAGTGTGCCTACAACAAACACATATATACTTCCCCTCTTCTCTTCTCACAGTCCATGCCCCCATATCTCCAATACGATTCCATGCAGGTGCACACTCCCGCCCCTCTTTTCATTAATCACATGCTCGCACACTCCTCCCCCCTCGACATGGTAGGCCTCTCGCACCACCTCCTAGCCACACCCTCTCCCCCTGTCTGCCTCTCCGGACCTTATTTGCTTCTAACACATGCAGGCATGTATATGAACTGATCTCCCTACATATAGCCAGGTCGACTATAATTCGTTTTCACCAAACACAGATACACTTACCTCGCTAGTTATGTCTCTCCTTTTCTCGGACACACGGCGGTTGATCTTCCTATGTAGTTATGCATGCTTACCACAACCATATCTTCTCCCCTCATCATCCTTGAATACCTCCTGACCCGTCTCTCACACGCACATGCATAGACAGACAGATATCCCCCGCCCTCTCTTATTGATATTGCACTCATACCCTCCGTTTGTCTAGCAGGCCTCTCCCACCATTTGTGAGACGCCACTCCACCACCAACCCTCCGACGCTCTACCTTTGTCTTTTTCCCAACCTTATTCCTCTGCTACACATATCCATGGATGTCGATCGATCTCCCTCAATACATAGCTAGGTCTCTCTCCTTCCCCACACATATACTAGTCGA